>NC_042987.1:10162429-10468679 GCF_901001165.1 Salmo trutta | reverse complement strand
TGGATTTTTTTTTTCTAATTGTGTCTGTCATAGTTGAAGTGTACCTATGATGAAAATTACAGGCCTCTCATCTTTTTAAGTGGGAGAACTTGCACAATTGGTGGCTGACTAAATACTTTTTTGCCCCACTGTATGTATGTATGTATGTATGTATGTATGTATACACACACAGTTGAAGTCGTAAGTTTACATACACTTACGTTGGAGTCACTAAACAGCTTGGAAAATTCCAGAAAATCGAAAGAAATCAGCTAAGACCTCAGGAAAAAATTTTTTGCAGACCTCCACAAGTCCGGTTCATCCTTGGGAGCAACCAAACGCCTGAAAGTACCACATTCATCTGTACAAACAATAGTACGCAACCATGGGACCACGCAGCCGTCATACCGCTCAGGAAGGAGACACGTTCTGTCTCCTAGAGATGAACATACTTTGGTGCGAAAAGTGCAAATCAATCCCAGAACAACAGCAAAAGGACCTTGTGAAGATGCTGGAGGAAACAGGTACAAAAGTATCTATATCCACAGTAAAACAAGTCCTATATCGTAATAACCTGAAAGGCCGCTCAGCAAGGAAGAAGCCACTGCTCCAAAACCGCCATAAAAAAGCCAGACCAAGGTTTGCAACTGCACATTGGGACAAAGATCATACTTTTTGGAGAAATGTCCTCTGGTCTGATGAAACAAAAATGTAACTGTTTGGCTATAATGACCATCACTATGTTTGGAGGAAAAAGGGGGAGGCTTGCAAGCCGAAGAACACCATCCCAACCGTGAAGCACGGGGGTGGCAGCATCATGTTGTGGGGGTGCTTTGCTGCAGATGGGACTGGTCCAATTCACAAAATAGATGGCATCATGGGGAGGGAAAATTATGCGGCTATATTGAAGCAACATCTCAAGACATCAGTCGTGGCAAAATGGCTTAAGGACAATAAAGTCAAGGTATTGGAGTGGCCATCACAAAGATCTGACCTCAATCCTATAGAAAATTTGTGGGCAGAACTGAAAAAGCGTGTGCGAGCACAGAGGCCTACAAACCTGACTCAGTTACACCATCTCTGTCAGGAGGAATGGGCCAAAATTCACCCAACTTATTGTGGGAAGCTTGTGGAAGACTACCGGAAATGTTTGACCCAAGTTAAGCAATTAAAAGGCAATGCTACCAAATACTAATTGATGTAAACTTCTGACCCACTGGGAACGTGATGAAAGAAATAAAAGCTGAAATAAATCTACTATTATTCTGACATTTCACATTCTTAAAATAAAGTGGTGATCCTAAGTGACCTAAGACAGGGAATTTTTACCAGGATTAAATGTCAGGAATTGTGAAAAACTGAGTCAAATGTATTTGACTAAGGTGTATGTAAATATATATATATATTTTTTTTTTTACGCGTTAGACAGGATTACTTACACATACTGACCAGCTCAAATAGACAGAAGCCCTCTATATGGCAGACCAATCCAAACACCTCTCTCGGCATGTCCAGCCCACTCATTACCTCAGCCCAATCATGGCCAGCAGGAAGGTTGCTGACTTTTTCTGTAGCTAAACCAACTAGTCTCGTAATTTAACAATTTTATTCTTATTTACAAATGTCTCACAAGTTTGTTATTTAGGCACATGAAAGTTCACATGTTCCAGATGGCATTTCTGTCCAAAAACAGATTTTGATAAAAAAAAATGTTTAAAAAAGTTTACATTCAAATGGCTCTCCTGTGAAGTAGTGACCCGCGACATACGCCTAGTTTCCTGAAACGGGTCACAAATGTAATTCAACTGCTGAAAACCCTCCCACTTGCTGGCCAACATTCTCAAGGAGTCTTCATTCAATAGGGTTTTCAGTACATTTATATTAAGCCATCCCTTTAACTACGGTATACCTTTCAGTTCGAATTTTGTCAGACTCAGAATATAGAGAGAGAACGCGTTCTTAATATTAGGGATCAATAAAAAGAAATCCAACTAAATATATGCATTTTCACCATTTCAGCACCAATTGGTAGATTTAAAAATACTCTGATCTTGAAGATTATTTAGGGTTAGGAAAGTATATATAATAACAGATTGAGAGCCTTTAGGCACAAACTAAACAGTGGTTTGATTTATTCTGAAAATTGACATTCAGTTCTTTAACACATAGTAATGTTGGAAGATTAGTGTACATAGAATTATAATAGGGAGAATAGTATACAATAGTAGGCTATACCCTTGTCTATTGCCTGCACTAACCATGGAACTGTGCAATGACTAGGGCTGTTAAGGTGACCGTATTCCCTCCACATCGGCGGTCACGAGTTATGATGGCAGTTAAATTCCATGTGACCATTTAGTCACGGTAATTACGTTTCTCCAAGCTCAGATGCTGCTGACGGTCATTAGCAGCCTACCAAACTTGCTAACTGCCTGGTACTCAGCACTCTATTGTCCCTCTAAATCACTGACATCAATGCAAATATAACCAAAAATCTAATCAAACACTGCATGAGAGCCCATGAGATCATGTTGCGGAATATTTCTATAGGCTATGCAAATGTTGTAATAAAAAGACCAGGATCCCATCAGCTTTCTATAGGTTAGGCCTACTACATTTATTTCTCAACTTTCCTAATATTAAATACATTGATTCTCGTTACAACAGGAGTATAGCCTACCTGGCTGTCATGAAAATGAACCACGGGGAAAAGCGTCCTCCATTCGCTATTTAAGTGTCTAGATATGTATTTTTTCCCCCGCTGCCCCTGTTGAGACAGGTGCATGATAATGGTCCATTCTAAAATCAAAACTAATTTCACACATTATTTAGTGTATGTAAAGACAAGATTAAATCAAGAATAGTGTGATGGTGACAATATTAGCCTATCACTTGTGAATGATACATCATGACTTGTGAATGAGGCCCAGCTTAAGGCAAGAAATAGCGCATGCTTTTTTCCTCACAACTTTTTCAAATCATAAGTCACACACCTCATGTAGCCTAGCCCATAGGCCTATGTGTTTTGATAAGGTTTGCATCGCAACTAAAGTGGCCAAATAACTTCTTAAAATGAAACACATTAATCTGCTTTACAATGGGTGTAGAGCCTAACTGGCATACATAAGCAGCACGTGAGTTAAGTTCGGGGAAGATATTTTCACCATAAAAATGTACATTTATAATAAAAGGCCTACATGAATAATCGCATTTGTGGTTACTTTTAAGAAGAAAAAAAATCCTGCTAATGGAACAGTCACGGTTACAGCCTACTGCAATTGTGCATATTGCTGCGCTTTTGTGAATAAATAGCCTAAAAGTCTCGCAACATTTTAAGCTAAATGTTCCCATCTGTTACATCAGGCTCATTGCTTAAAACTGTTTTTTTTTTTTTAATGCTAGTGGTTGTATTAATTTGGGATCTATCCCATCCCACAACTGTCCCAGACTGTTTGGAATATTTATTTATCAAACAGAATAGGTCAACTTTTGTACTATGGAGATGGTAGATTGACATAGGCTAGTGCTTTTTCTGTTCGTTAGGCCTACTCATTTTGATGGCTGACAAAAAGTAAATGTGGATAGTTCTTCCAATATCTTCAATATGCGCCTTGGAATTGGATAAGGACGCACGTGTGCAGTTGCGTCCCCGACGTGTCTTCACTTGTAGCCTTTGAGAAAAACCCGATCATGTGAGTGAGAGGTGCTTTGGCACACAGCCGGGAGAAGGAGGGAAATTAATTATTATATTCAGCCTAATGGCACAACAGCAACTGGCCGCAAAAGGCATGGATTATTTTAGGGGGCATTACAGCCAAACAAAGGGGATGCCCACTGGGAAATTCAAGGCATTATCAAGTGCTTGTCAAATTGTGAATGAGAGACTGAAGTGTGTGACCTCAGACGAACCATCAAACAAGCAAAGCGTCAATACAGGATTAAGATTGAATCCTACTACACTGGCTCTGATGCTCGTCGGATGCGGCAGGGCTTTAAAACTATTACTGACTACAAAAGGGAAACCCAGACGCGAGCTGCCCAGTGACGCGAGCCTACCACACGAGCTAAATGCCTTTTACGCTCGCTTCGAGGCAAGCAACACTGAAGAATGCACAACAGCACCAGCTGTTCTGGATGACTGTGTGATAACGCTCTCAGTAGCCGATGTGAACAAAACCTTTACAGCACGTGCGGACCAACTGTCAAGTGTCTTCTGACATTTAACCTCTCCCTGACCGAGACTGTAATACCTACATGTTTAAAGCAGACCACCATAGTTCCTGTACCCAAGGAAGCAAAGGGAATCTGCCTACATTATTACCGCCCCGTGGCACTCACGTCGATAGCCATGAAGTGCTTTGAAAGGCTGGTCAAGGCTCACATCAACAGCATCCTCCCGGACACCCTAGACCCACTCCAATTCGCATACCGCCCCAACAGATCCACAGATGACGCAATCTCAATTGCACTCCACACTGCCCTTTCTCATCTGGACAAAACACACACCTATGTGAAAATGCTGTTCATCGACTACAGCTCAGCGTAAAACACCATAGTGCCCACGAAGCTCAACACTAAGCTAAGGACTCTGGGACTAAACCCCTCCCTCTGCAACTGGATCCTAGACTTCCTGACGGGCCACCCCCAGGTGGTAAGAGTAGGCAACAACATGTCTGCCACGCTGATCCTTAACACTGGGGCCCCTCAGGGGTGTGTACTTAGTCCCCTCCTGTATTCCCTGTTCACCCATGACTGCGTGGCCAAACACGACTCCAACACCATCATTAAGTTTGCTGACGACACAACAGACAACTCACCGACAACGATGAGACGGCCTATAGGGAGGAGGTCAGAGAACTGTCAGTGTGGTGCCAGGACAACAACCTCTCCCTCAATGTGAGCAAGACAAAGGAGCTGATCGTGGACTACAGGAAAAGGCGGGACGAACAGGCCCACATTAACATCGCAGGGCTGTAGTGGAGCGGGTCGAGAGATTCAAGTTCCTTGGTGTCCACATCACCAATGAACTATCATGGTCCAAACACACCAAGGCAGTCGTTAAGAGGGCACAACAACACCTTTCCCCCCTCAGGAGACTGAAATGATTTGGCATGGGCGCCCAGGTCCTCAAAAAGGTTCTACAGCTGCACCATCGAGAGCATCCTGACCGGTTTCATCACCGCCTGGTATGGCAACTGCTCGGCATCTTACTAATGTGCTACAGAGGGTAGTGTGAACGGCCCAGTACATCACTGGGGTCAAGCTTACTGCCATCCAGGACCTATATAAATAGGCTGTGTCAGAGGAAAGCCCATATAATTGTCAGAGACTCCAGTCACCCAAGTTATAGACTGTATTCTCTGCTACCGCACGGCAAGCGGTGCCGGAGCGCCAAGTCTAGGACCAGAAGGCTCCTCAACAGCTTCTACCCCCAAGCCATTAGCCTGCTGAACAAGTCATTTTTAAAATGTTATTTCACCTTTATTTACAGCCTGCTTAATAAACAAAGCAGAGTTTCTGCCTTTCATGCGACTGTTTTCAAAATCATCATTAGCCATGCGTCAGGTTCAAACTTATGGCTTGGTTTTAAAATTACCCTACATGTCTTTTTTTTATATTATTAACTGTTACTAAATTATCTTCAGCAAAAACCACATGGCCGTGACAGCATTTACAGAGGAAGCAATTGGCGGTACACAAAACAATCTAATTAAATGGAATCATAATGTAGGCTATACCAAATGAAGGGAACTAACAGTAAATTGGCAGTTGAATGTGTTATTAGGCTTACTGACGGTCAATACTGAAAGTGGCTAATATTTAACATGATAGAAATAGGAGACAGAACGTCGGGGTAGCCTATAATTAAGACATTCGAGAGTGCCCATCCCTGCAAGTTAAAAGGCTGTAGAATTTCAAAAACTTTACTGTGGGAAAGTTGATATGCTTTTATCAATAGCTCTTATTAAGTTATAAATTACAGTGCATGGAGAATGATGTTAACTCTTAGGGATCCCTTAAAGCGCCAATCCCTTTAGCGGGATAGATTTGACAACATCCGGTGAAATTGCAGCGCACCAAATTCAAACTATAGAAATATCAATATTCAACATTCACGAAAATAAGTGTAATACATCAAAATAAAGCTCAACTTCTTGTTAATCCAGCCGCTGTGTCAGATTTCAAAAAGGCTTTACGGCGAAAGCACACCATGTGATTATCTGAGGACAGCGCCCCACATACAAACACATGAAAATAATTTTTCAACCAGGCAGGTGCGACACAAAAGTCAGAAATAACGATATAATAAATGTCTTACCTTAGATCTTCTTTTTGCAATCCCAAATGTCTCAGTGACACAATGAACGGTCGTTTTGTTCGATAAATTCCTTCTTTATATCCCCAACATGTCCATTTATTCGGCGCGTTTGATTCAGAAACACACCGGTTCCAACCTGCCCAACATGACTACAAAGTATCTAATAAGTTACCTGTAAACTTGGTCCAAACATTTCAAACAACGTTCCTAATCCAACCTCAGGTATCCTAAAATGTAAATAATCGATAAAATTGAAGACGGGATAAACAGTTTCCAATACTGAAGAAAAATAACACGGAGCGCGCTCCTGTTCACGCGCAACAAAAGACTAGAGACCTTCAGAGTGACACGTACAAAGAACAGCACTACTTCTTCATTTCTCAAAAGAAAAACAAACAATTTCCAAAGACTGTTGACATCTAGTGGAAGACATTATTTTAACAGTTTTAGAAACTTTAGAGTGTTTTCTATCCAATACTACCATGCATATGCATATCCTAGCTTCTGGGCCTGAGTAACAGGCAGTTTACTTTGGGCACGCTTTTCATCCGGACGTGAAAATACTGCCCCCTATCCCAAAGAAGTTTAATACTATTGATAAGAAAATAGAGTAGATGCATATTTCACTTATAACAAGTAGGTGCACAAGACCTTTCCTCACACGTCAAGGTTGTGGAATTATTAGGGAATTAAGTCAAGGTCAGAATACGGGATATCTGCAGACATACCCCCGCCACGCCCTTCAGTTATTTTTATCTCCACCCAAAACAAATAGCAGGCGAATAGCTGCTATTCTCATGCTTAAATTCGAGGTCAGAATACGCATAGGGAGGAAAGTGCATAAAAAAGGGAATTACGTTACATTTTTGCACGCTTAACTCAGGTCGGAATCGGGCTGTCAGAGAATTTGGCTAAATAGTTCTTCAAAATGGAGGGACTATTTTATTTAACTAGGCAAGTCAGTTAAGAAAATAATCCTTATTTACAATGACGGCCTTCCAAAAGGAAAAAGGCCTCCTGTGGGGACGGGGGCTGTGATTAAAAATAAATACATTTAATAAAATAAGACAAAACACACATCACAACAAGAGACAACACTACATAGAGAGACCTAAGACAGCATAGACTAGACAAATAAAGTCCTTTACTTTCTAAACTGAGTTACAGTTCACATTAATTAATTAGGCCCTAATCTATGGATTTCACATGACTGGGAATACAGATATGCTTCTGTTCGTAAGACACCTTTAAAAAAAAAAGTAGGGGCGTGGATCAGAAAACCATTCAGTATCTTATGTGACCATCATTTGCCTCATACAGTGCGACAACTCCTTCGCATAGAGTTGATCAGGCTGTTGATTGTGGCCCGTGGAATGTTGTCCCATTCCTCTTCAATGGCTGTGCGAAGATGCTGGATATTGGCGGGAACCGGGAACACGCTGTCATACATGTCGTTTCAGAGCATCCCGAACATGCTTCATGAAAGAACTGGGACATTCTCAGGTTCCAGGAATTGTGCCCGGTACAGTTTAAACCCAGATTCATCCGTGAAGAGCACACTTCTCCAGCATGCCAGCGGCCATCGAAGGTGAACATTTGCCCACTGAAGTCGGTTACAACGCCTAACTGCAGTCAGGTCAAGACCCTGGTGAGGATGATGAGCAAGCCGATGAGCTTCCCTGAGATGGTTTCTGACAGTTTGTGCAGTAATTCTTCGGTTGTGCAAACCCACAGATTCATCAGCTGTCTGGGTGGCTGGTCTCAGACGATCCCGCAAGTGAAGAAATCAGATGTGGAGGTGCTGGGCTGGCGTGGTTACACATGGTCTGCGGTTCGGAGGCCGCTTAGATGTACTGCCAAACCCTAAAACAAAGTTTGAGGCGGCTTATGGTAGAGAAATGAACAGTAACTTTTGTTCAGTGCAGGTAGATTGATAGACACACTTTATATAGACAAAAGTATGTGGACACCACCTCAAATTAGTGGGTTCTGCTATTTCAGCCACACCTGTTGCTGACAGGCTGCAATCTCCACAGACAAACATTGGCAGTAGAATGGCCTTACTGAAGAGCTCAGTGACTATCAACGTGGCACCGTCATAGGATGCCACCTTTCCAACAAGTCAGTTCGTCAAATGTCTGACCTGGTATGGCCACACATAAGCTATGGAAAACGAACAGAACTGCATTTTAATTGATAGCAATTTGAACTAAAAGAGATACAGTGACGAGATCCTGAGGCCCATTGTAGTGCCATTTATCCGCCATCACCTCGTTTCAGCATTACCTCGTTTCAGTTTACACTGTATTGCAAGGATCTGAACACAATTCGACCATGAAGGGCTGATTCACGCAGTCTCCTCTGAACAGTTGATGTTGAGATGTGTCTGTTACTTGAACTCTATGAAGCATTTATTTGGGCTGCAATCTGAGGTGCAGTTAATTATTGATTTCTGAGGCTGGTAACTAATGAACTTATCCTCTGCAACAAAAGTAACTCTGGGTCTTCCTTTCCTGTGGCGGTCCTCAGGAGAGCTGGTTTCATCATAGCGCTTGATGGTTTTTGTTACTGCACTTGATGAAACTTTGAAAGTTCTTGAAATTTTCTCCATTGACTGACCTTCATGTCTTAAAGTAATGATGGACTGTTGTTTCTCTTTGCTTATTTGAGCTTTTCTTGCCATAAGGACTTGGTCATTTACCAAATAGGGCTATCTTCCCCTACCTTGTCACAACAACTGATTTGCTTACACGCATTAAGAAGGAAAGAAATTCCACAAATTATGAAGGCACACCAGTTAATTGAAATGCATTCCAGGGGACTACCTCATGAAGCTGGTTGAGAGAATGCCAAGATTGTGCAAAGCTGTCATCAAGGCAAAGGGTGGCTACTTTGAAGAATCTCAAATATAAAATATATTTCGATTTTTGGTTACAACATGATTCCATGTGTGTCATTTCATAGTTTTAATGTCTTCACTATTATTCTACAATGTAGAAAATAGTAAAAATAAAGAAACTCTTGAATGAGTAGGTGTCCAAACTTTTGACTGGTACTGTACATACATACAGTGCCTTCAGAAAGTATTCATACCCCTTGACTTTTTTTCACATTTTGTTACGTTACAGCCTTACTCAAAAATGGATTAAAACATTTGTTCCTCCGCAATCTACACATAATACCCCATAAAGACAAAGTGAAAAGACGTTTAGAATTTATTTTTATACAAGTATTCAGACCCTTTGCTATGAGACTCGAAATTGAGCTCAGGTGCATCCTGTTTCCATTTGATGGGACTCCTAAACTTGAAATTGAGTGCCATAGTCTGGTTTCTCCACTAGAAGTTAATGGTTATCTGGAGAGATGTGGTTTAGTGAGGAATGGGGACCTAGATCAGGTCAGGTCACATTGAGAAGGAACAGTTTAATGCCTGCATCACTTAACTTCCTGCCTAGCAATAAAGATGTAATATTTAGAGAGGAGGTGGATACTTCACCCAAATTGGGGGAGATATATACACACACGTTCAAAAGTTTGGGGGTCACTTAGAAATGTCCTTGTTTTTAAAGAAAAGCTATTTTTTTGTCCATTAAAATAACATCAAATTGATCAGAGATACAGTGTAGACATTGTTAATGCTGTAAATTACATTGTAGCTGGAAACGGATGATTTTTTATGGGATATCTACATAGGCGTACAGAGGCCCATTATCAGCAACCATCACTCCTGTGTTCCAATGGCACGTTGTGTTAGCTAATCCAAGTTTTTAATTTTAAAAAGGCTAATTGATCATTAGAAAACCCTTTTGCAATTATGTTAGCACAGCTGAAAACTGTGGTTTTGATTAAAGAAGCAATAAAACTGGCCTTCTTTAGACTAGTTGAGTACCTGGAGCATCAGCATTTGTGGGTTCGATTACAGGCTCAAAATGGCCAGAAACAAATAACTTTCTTCTGAAACTCATTAGTCTATTCTTGTTCTGAGAAATGAAGGCTATTCCGTGCGAGGAATTGCCAAGAAACTATAGATCTCATACAATGCTGTGTCCTTCTCCCTTCATAGAACAGCGCAAACTGGCTCTAACCAGAATAGAAAGAGTGGGAGGACCCGGTGCACAACTGAGCAAGAGGACAAGTGTAAACATTCCATTAAAAGTCTGCCGTTTCCAGCTACAATAGTCATTTACAACATTAACAATGTCTACACTGTATTTCTGATTACACACACGTTTTGTGCGTGGTGGCATTGTCATGCTGGAGGGTCATGTCAGGATGAGCCTGGGAGGGAGGATGTCTTCCCTGTAATGCACAGCATTGAGATTGCCTGCAATGACAAGCTCAGTCCGATGATGCTGTGACACACTGCCTCAGACCATGATGGAACTCCACCTTCAAAATTGATCCAGGCCTCATTCCTTCGACCATCACCCCTGGTGAGACAAACCACGACTCGTCAGTGAAGAGCACTTTTTGCCAGTCCTGTCTGGTCCAGCGACGATGGGTTTGTGCCCATTGGCGACATTGTTGCCGGTGATGTCTGGTGAGGACCTGCCTTACAACAGGCCTACAAGCCCTTAGTCCAGCCCCTCTCAGCCTATTGCAGCCAGTCTGAGCACTGATGGAGGGACTGTGCGTTCCTGGTGTAACTCGGGCAGTTGTTGTTGCCATCCTGTACCTGTCCAGCAGGTGTAATGTTCAGATGTACCGATCCTGTGCAGGTGTTGTTACACGTGGTCTGCCACTGCGAGGACGATCAGCTGTCCGTCCTATCTCCCTGTAGCACGGTCTTAGGCGTCTCACAGTACGTATATTGCAATTTATTGCCCTGGCCACATCCGCAGTCCTCATGCCTCCTTGTAGCATGTCTAAGGCACGTTCACACAGATGAGCGGGGACCCTGGGCATCTTTCTTTTGGTGTTTTTCAGAGTCAGTAGAAAGGCCTCTTTAGTGTCCTAAGGTTTCATAACTGTGACCTTAATTGCCTACCGTCCGTAAGCCGTTAGTGTCTTAACGACCGTTTCACAGGTGCATGTTCATTAATTGTTTATGGTTCATTGAACAAGCATGGGAAACAGTGTTTAAACCCTTTACAATTAAGATCTGTGAAGTTATTTGGATTTTTACTAATTATCTTTGAAAGACATGGTCCTGAAAAAGGGAAGTTTCTTTTTTTGCTGAGAGAGATATATATATATATATAAATAAACGCAACATGTAAAGTGTTGGTCCCATGTTTCATGAGCTGAAAAACGTTCCCAGACATTTTTCAAAAGCACATAAATATTATTTCTCTAAAATGTTGTGCACAAATTTGTTTACCTCCCTGTTAGTGAGCATTTCTCCTTTGCCAAGATAATCCATCCACCTGACAGGTGTAGCATATCAAGAAGCTGATTAAACAGCATGATCATTACACAGGTGCACCTGGTGCTGGGGACAATAAAAGGCCACTAAAATGTGTAGCTTTGTCACACAACACAATGCCACAGATGTTTCAAGTTTTGAGGGAGCGTGCAACTGGCATGCTGACTGCAGGAATGCCCACCAGAGCTGTTGGCAAAGAATGTAATGTTAATTTCTCTACCATAAGAGAAATTGGCAGTACGTCCAACCTGCCTAACAACCGCAGACCACGTGTAACCATGCCAGCCAAGGACCTCCACATCAGACTTCTTCATCTGCGGGATCGTCTGAAACCAGCCACCCGGACAGCAGATGAAACTGAGTAGTATTTCAGTCTGTAATAAAGCCCTTTTGTGGGGAAAAACTCATTCTGATTGGCTGGGCCTGGCTCACCAGTGGGTGGGTTGGCTGCACCTCACCAATGGCTGCACCTCTGCCCAGTCATGTGAAATCCATAGATTAGGGACTAATGAATTTACTTCAATTGACTGATGTGTTTATATGAACTGTAACTAGAGTAAAATCATTGAAATTGTTGCGTTTATATTTTTGTTCAGTATATGTGTGTGTGTTTTTGCAGCAATTTTGTAAACAGACCTTGTAGTGTCTGTCATTTCCTCCTCTCCCTCGCTGTCCTTCTTCTGCTCCTTGTCTTGTCCAGCAGGTATTCCAACGAAAGGTTTCTGATGGTCATAAAGGGGGGTGGGGGTAGTGTTAGAGAGGGGAAGAACAATTTTGTAAAAACAAGGGGAAAGAATAAAGAGATTTAGAGATTTGTAAAGAATAAAGAGACTACAGTTTAAATCTCAGCTGACCTTGTCGTGTCTGGCTCCATCGATGGTCATGTCCTTCTCTTCCTTCTCCCCAGATCCTCGATTTTTGCGCTGAGGGGCTTTTGGGGACTCATTTGACTCCTCAAGTTGACTAACTGTCTCATCCTGGGATATGGTTTTTGTCTGAGGTTTCTCAGGCTAAAGGATAGAGAACAGGTCAATGAACTGTGTATTGGGTAAAATATCATACATTTGAGCAGGTCGAGTCACAGTTCTAAGCATACATCCCTTATTTAACCAACATATGGTTACAATAAACATTATTTGTGTTTTGGCATCATTGTCTCCTTAAAACCTGTTGGGGCTGGGGGGGCAGTATTTGCACGGCCGGATAAAAAACGTACCCGATTTAAACTGGTTACTACTCTTGCCCAGAAACGAGAATATGCATATAATTAGTAGATTTTGGATAGAAAACACTCTAAAAAGTTTCTAAAACTGTTTGAAAGGTGTCTGTCAGTATAACAGAACTCATATGGCAGGCCAAAACCTGAGAAGATTCCATACAGGAAGTGCCCTGTCAGACAATTTGTTCTCCTTCTGTGGCATCTCTATCAAAAATACAGCATCTCTGCTGTAACGTGACATTTTCTAAGGATTCCAGTGGAATGACGTCTCTGCAGTCTCTGGGCGAAAAACAGCAGGAGTTTTTGTGAGTGGTCAGGCAGGGAACAATGACACTGGAGTGCGCGTCCACGAGAGGACTCCATGTTTTTTTTTCAGTCTTTGAACGAATACAACGTCGCCCGGTTGGAATATTATCGCTATTTTACGAGAAAAATAGCATAAAAATTGATTTTAAACAGCGTTTGACATGCTTCAAAGTACGGTAATGGAATATTTGGGAATTTTTTGTCACCCTTCGGATACTGACCTCAACGCACGAACAAAACTGAGGTATTTGGATATAACTATGGATTATTTCGAACCAAAACAACATTTGTTGTTGAAGTAGAAGTCCTGGGAGTGCATTTTGACGAAGAACAGCAAAGGTAATCCAATTTTTCTTATAGTAAATCTGAGTTTGGTGAGGGCCAAACTTGGTGGGTGTCAAATTAGCTAGCCGTGATGGCCGGGCTATCTACTCAGAATATTGCAAAATGTACTTTCGCCGAAAAGCTATTTTAAAATCTGACACCGCGATTGCATAAAGGAGTTCTGTATCTATAATTCTTAAAATAATTGTTATGTATTTTGTGAACGTTAATCGTGAGTAATTAAGTAAATTCACCGGAAGTTTGCGGTGGGTATGCTAGTTCTGAACATCACATGCTAATGTAAAAAGCTGTTTTTTGATATAAATATGAACTTGATTGAACAAAACATGCATGTATTGTATAACATAATGTCCTAGGAGTGTCATCTGATGAAGATCATCAAAGGTTAGTGCTGCATTTAGCTGTGGTTTTGGTTTTTGTGACATATATGCATGCTTTGAAAATGGCTGTGTGATTATTTTTGGCAGGGTACTCTCCTGACATAATCTAATGTTTTGCTTTCGCTGTAAAGCCTTTTTGAAATCGGACAGTGTGGTTAGATTAACGAGAGTCTTGTCTTTAAAATGGTGTAAAATAGTCATATGTTTGAGAAATTGAAGTTATAGCATTTATGAGGTATTTGTATTTCGCGCCACGCGATTCCACTGGCTGTTGACTAGGTGGGACGCAAACGTCCCACCTTGCCCAGGGAGGTTAAGTTGTCTCTGCTTGTCTACTAGGCTATTAAGTAAAAATGACTGTACATGACAACAAACTTAATAATCACTTAATTTTATCACCACCATTGTGTGATATAGAAGTAGAGCTAAAGAGATTCCAGCAAGAGCCCACTAAGGCTATGCCATGTACTTTATGACAACATACAGTACCAGTCAAAAGTTTGGACCCACCTACTCATTCAAGGGTTTTTCTTGATTTTAACTATTTTCTACATTGTAGAATAATATTGAAGACACCAAAACTATGAAATAACACATATGGAATCATGTAGTAACCTAAGAAAGTCTTAAACTTATATATTTTATATATTTGAGATTTTTCAAAGTAGCCACAGTTTGCCTTGATGACAGCTTTGCACAATCTTGGCATTCGCTCAACCAGCTTCATGAGGTAGTTACCTGGAATGCAATTTCAATTAACAGGTGTGCCTTCTTAAAAGTTCATTTGTGGAATTTCTTTCCTTCCTAATGTGTTTGAGGCAATCAGTTGTGCTGTGACAAGGTAGTGGTGGTGTTCAGAAGATATCCCTATTTGGTAAAAGACCAAGTCCATATTATGGCAAGAACAGTTAAAATATGCAAAGAGAAACGACAGTCCATCATTACTTTAAGATCAGTCAATGCGGAACATTTCAAGAACTTTCAAAGTTTCTTCAAGTGCAGTCGCAAAAACCATCGGGCGCAATGATGAAACTGGCTCTCATGAGGACTGCCACAGGAAAGGAAGACCCAGAGTTACCTCTGCTGCAGAGGATACGTTCATTAGAGTTAACAGCCTCAGAAATCAACAATTAACTGCACCTCAGAAATTGCAGCCAAAATAAATGCTTCAAGTAAAAGACACATCAACTGTTCAGAGGAGACTGTGAATCGGGCCTTCATGGTCGAATTTCTGCAAAGCAACCACTACTAAAGGACACCAATAAGAAGAAGAGACTTTCTTGGGCCAAATAACACAAGCAATGGACATTAGACTGGTGGAAATTTGTCCCAGAAAAGTGTGCAAAACTTTTTTGGGGTTACTACATGATTTCATGTGTGTTATTTCATAGTTTTGATGTCTTCAGTATTATTCCACAATGTAGAAAATAGGAAAAATAAGGGAAAACTCTTGAGTAGGTGTGTCCAAACTTTTGACCGGTACTGTATATTCACACTGAAAAATCCCTTTTCCTCCATCTTTCAAAACTACAGAAAAACATGTTACTCATAAATCAGAAACTGTTCAGGTAAACATCTTGATCATTTTGATTTGATCATTTGGACAAGGTTCCCTTTAACATGAATTAAATAACGTCTTCTGATCTGCAATGTACCATTGATTGTCACTACTTGGGTGATCCTGTCAAACCTAGGCCCTAACAGAATAAAAAACAAAAACAAACAAAAGAGAAGCCTTAAAAGAAAATCCAAGTACTACATGGTTAATGAACATTACTTTCCCATATTGCTGTTTGGGTTTGATCATTGTTATTCCACTGACTGAGTGAAAGAACACCTATAGACCACTCACCTTTCTACCACTGGGAGTGGTGCGGGTTTTGCCCTGGGAGGACGAAGATGAACCAGACGAACGTGAGGAGGATGACCCAGAGTCAGAATCTGAGGAGTCACTAGATGAGGAAGCTCGTCTTCCCCGCTTCTCTTGTTTCTTTTGACTTCTCTCCCTTCCCCGGTCTACATTGCCCTCTTCCGGAGGGGGTGAGGGAGGCATCACAGATTCTGCTGGACCCGAGGGGACGTTTCCTGCATCCACCCCTTTAGCGCCTCTGGCCAGCTCTCCCACTTTCTGTTTGTCTGTCTCCTTATCTGCTAGGACATGCTCCTCTGACGCAAGCTCCTTAGCCTTTTCTTTTTCAGGACTCTTGCCTAGTGTGGCAATCACTGGGATCTCTGGCCCTGTCGTGTCAGACGTGTCTGCTGCAGTTGGTCCGGAAACAAGGAACCCCTGTCTTGCAGGCATCTGTGATGCTGCCTGTCCAGCAGAAAGCTTGGGCCCCTGCAGAGTACTTTCCTGCTCTTGTTCCCCAGGTTTTCTTGGGGACTGGAGAGCTGAGGCCTGAGGATGGGGGCTGTCAGAGAACGTACGGGGCCTCTTGATGACCAGGGATGCAGAGCAAGATGGGGACAGAACTGGGGGGTCTCTCAAGAAACGGAACTTCTTGAAGGAGGACTGGGGTGACAGAGGCGTTGCTATAGTTGGTGACAGGGGCGTACCAGATTCAGCTGGCTGGTTGTCTCTCGATGCTGTTTGGGGTAGGGATGGCACGTGGGGCTCCCCACCCTCCTCTGTTGCCGCCATTCTACCTGCTCCTGTGGAGAGGGGAGGAGTGGGCAGGGGGGTAAGACCAATCTCACGACCACGTTTCCATGGAGGAAGATGACTCTCCCTCTCAGCCACCTTAGCCCTTTCCTTATCTTGTTCCAAAACACTCTCCCTCTCCTCTTTTTCTCTCTGCAGGGCCTTCTGTTCTAAAGCCCTCTCCTTCTCTCTCTCACGTTCCAAAGCTTTTTCCCTCTCCACTCTTTCTTTCTCAAGGGCTTTCTCCCTTTCAATTATTTCTTGCTGTAAAGCCCTTGCCTTCTCCTCCCTATCTTTCTCCCTCTCCTCCAGTTCCCGCTCCAAAGCTTTCCGCCTCTCTAGCTCCAAAGCTTTCTCAACTCGCTCTTGCTCCAGCGCTTTCTGCCTCTCCTGTTCCCGCTCCAGCGCTTTCTGCCGCTCGAGCTCCAGCGCTTTCTGCCGCTCGAGCTCCAGCGCTTTCTGCCTCTCGAGCTCCAGCGCTTTCTGCCTCTCGAGCTCCAGCGCTTTCTGCCTCTCGAGCTCCAGCGCTTTCTGCCTCTCGAGCTCCAGCGCTTTCTGCCTCTCGAGCTCCAGCGCTTTCTGCCTCTCGAGCTCCAGCGCTTTCTGCCTCTCGAGCTCCAGCGCTTTCTGCCTCTCGAGCTCCAGCGCTTTCTGCCTCTCGAGCTCCAGCGCTTTCTGCCTCTCGAGCTCCAGCGCTTTCTGCCTCTCGAGCTCCAACGCTTTCTGCCTCTCTAGCTCCAACGCTTTCTGCCTCTCTAGCTCCAACGCTTTCTGCCTCTCTAGCTCCAACGCTTTCTGCCTCTCTAGCTCCAACGCTTTCTGCCTCTCTAGCTCCAACGCCTTTTCCCTCTCCTCCTGTTCCCGCTTCAAAGCTTTCTGCCTCTCTAGCTCCAACGCTTTCTGCCTCTCTAGCTCCAACGCTTTCTGCCTCTCTAGCTCCAACTCTAGCTCCAACGCTTTCTGCCTCTCTAGCTCCAACGCTTTCTGCCTCTCTAGCTCCAACACCTTTTCCCTCTCCTCCTGTTCCCGCTTCAAAGCTTTCTGCCTCACTAGCTCCAAAGCTTTCTCCTTCTCAACTCGCTCTTGCTCCAAAGCCTTTTCCCTCTCTATACGCTCCATCTCCAACGCTTTCTCCCTCTCCAACTGTTCTCGCTCCAAGGCTCTCTCTCGCTCCAAGGCTTTCTCCCTCTCCACCCTTTCTCGCTCCAAAGCTCTCGCTGTCTCCACCCTTTCTTGTTCAAGAGCTTGCTCCCGCTCAAGAGCCCTTTCCCTCTCCTCCCGCTCAAAAGCTTTAGCTCTCTCTATTGCTCTTTCCCTCTCCTCTCTCTCTTGCTGCAAAGCTTGCTCTTGTTCCATGGCTCTCTGCCTTTCTAACTCCACAGCCTTCTCTTTCTCAAGCTGAAGGGCCCTCTCTCTTGCCAGAGACTTCTCTCTCTCTTCTGCCAAAGCTTTCTCTCTTTCCTCCCGCTCTTGTTCAAGAGCTTGTGCCCTCTCTCGCTCCAAAGCTCTTTCCCTCTCCTTCCTTTCTGCCTCCAAGGCTTTCTCCCTCTCTCGCTCCAAAGCCCTTTCCCTCTCCTTCCTTTCTGCATCTAAGGCTTTCTCCCTCTCCTCCCTCTCTCGCTCCAAAGCTCTTTCCCTCTCTTGCTCCATGGCACGCTGTTGCTCAAATATTCTCTGTCTTTCCAGCTCCACAGCTCTAAGTCTCTCTTGCTCAAGGGCCTTTTCTCTTTCACTCTCTGCCTGCAGCTCCCTTTCCTTGTTTTCTTGTTGCCATGCAGAATCTCTCTCTTCCATTATAGTGGGCCTAAGCACACTCACAGGAACTTGACTGTGGGATAGATGGCCTCCAAGGACACCCTGGTTGGTAACTGGAACCAGACTGGGGAAGGGCAAACTGGCTGCAGCATTGGCTGTGTGGGTGATGGCAGACACTGTGCCCTCTTGAGGACCTCTACCAGGAAATATTGTTGCAGTTGCAGCATTGTTGTCCTGCCTTTCTGCCTCCCCACGTCCATGCCACCCAACTCCAGAGAAAGCGCCTTCTGATGCCATCTTGCGTGCCAGCAGGGTCAGTGGGCCAGGCTTGCGCTCTGCGTTGCTTTGTGGTTCTGGACTGCTACTACGACTGCCACTGCTAGAGGAGCCAGAGCTGGAGGTACTGGAAGTACGCTGCCTAGCCGGGAGCTCACCTGGACTAGGGGGGCTTTGTTTAGGGGTATCAGGCAGTGGGAATGATAACTCTGGGGGAGGGGAGGGAGGAGGGGTAGGCTGTCGAAGCTGCGGAGACAACAGGGGGGGGATGTGCTGTGGGGGTTGGCGGGATCCTTCAGACCTCTCTCTTGCTAGCTGGCCTCTTGGTGGCTCTCCTAGATTCCTCCTCCTGGCACCGCTATCCCAGTCCTCATCCTCGCCATCCTCGTCACCTCCGTCGCTGTCATCATCGCTATCTGCTGGGACTTGGCTAGAGGTTGGGACTCTCTCCGGTCGCTGCTCACCATCAGCTACACACACAGACAGAGAGGCAACGGCAGCAGGGGCAGAGGTAGGCGAGGTAGAGGCAGGTGGACCAGACACATGGCCGTCTTTGGCCCTGTGTCCCTCTCCCTCGCTTGCGGGGCCTGCTAGTCCCTCTCCCTCGGAGGGGCCAAGTGGCTTGTGCTGGTCAACCAACACGGGTACGTCATCCTGATGAGGACGGAAAGGGAGATGAGAATGAGTTTGTTGCAGGACTATGCCAGAGTTCCTCCCATACATGCAATTGTTCAGGCATACATTAAACTGCATGCAAGATTGTGTTAATCACGCAAGATTCTCAGACATGCAAGCTTCTCTCAAACATGCAAGTTGCACAACAGGGGTGTATTCATTACAGAGATTCTGTTTGCAAAAGGAATGAAAACAGGGCGGGACCTAGCTGAATTTGCCCATTAGAAACTCTTGTTTTAGTTACAAAATGGAATGCAAAGGGAAAATGATTACGCCCCTGGAGACTCTTAAAAACAGAAAGAATACAGCGATTAGTCTGCAACTAACCTGGTCTGGGGCAGCACAGGCAGAGCTGTTATTGCCCTGTGTGTGGTCCTCTTGGTCTGTATCTGGAAAAACATAGTAGTGAAATGTAATGAGACAAAGTACCCTGAGCAGGAGATGAGTAGCTGACCTGATTTGATTTATAAAAGGAACCGCGCTCAGTACAGGCATAGAACTGACATGTAAACTACCCAGGCTTACACTCCAAGCCAATACGTAAACGTGAGGGAGTAAACTGCCAACTTACCATCATCTTCGACTGCTTCCCGGGCCTCTTTCTCAAGACGCTGCCTCAAGAGCTCCTGCTGTTTTGCCAGATACTGCTTAATGAAGCTATTCTGGCTCATCTCTTCACCAATCTGAAATAATCAGACAGATCATAAGACTTAAAATCCTTGCCCATATTCATCATATTGAAGTAGTAATTAGAGAAACTGACAAATATCTACACAAGGAGCTGATTGAATTGTTATGGTTCATGCAACTTCTTCATACAGTAACTCTCACCTGGGAGTTTGGCTGCAGTCCTATGTGATGGTGTGAGGTTCTCTGGAGGTTCTCCAGCATGAGAGCCTGTCACAAACATAATACATGATCACACACAAAAACAGTAAACAGACTTTCACACACTAAATTATTAATTGTTGTATGTTGCATCTGATAATCATGTTAAGCTAGTTACATGATGGGCTCATTAGAAAACATTAACACTAAGAGGGCAGACAATCATGCAAGTTATTCCTTTAACAAAACACATTTAATATCAAATATTCGTAGTAGCAGAAGCATATACTGTCCGATATCGACTAAATACAAATAATTGTATTTTCAACTGAGAGGTAGCTAGTTAGCTAGATTGATTTAACTAGACTTGAAAACGACAATGGTTGCTAGCTAGCTGTTGCATCTCAAGCTGCTTGCAATTCACTTGGATTGCTAACATTACATCTTCTAATTTTACAAAGAAGGAATAATTCCCTTGAAGATCCGGGGCCCCAAAACGTTTAGATTACTTTTATTAATCCATGAATTCCTTCCTTCATTCATTATTTTGTTTACTACGCCTCCCAAAGCTCGCTAGCTTCAAGTACAGTAGATAGCGAGCTAATTTACAGGCGCGTCCACGTTGTATAACCTCCCCCCAACGCGTGCACACCAACAAAGCGCGGACCGTGTAGCCGCAGACGACAAAACTACCAGTAGCTAGCAGCTAACGTTAGCTACCAGCCGTCTCACATAAACAACAAACGTCCATTTAAACTTTGGTTAACAACTTATTCAACAAAAAAGCAATTTCAAATGGTAGAACATAGCACAAAGCTTCCAACAACGACAAAACATTATCAGAAAGTAAACAGCACACAGTAATGATTTTATTGTATTTTTTTAACTAGGCAAGCACTCCGGCCTGCAAGGCAATCATCGGCCAGTCTCTAGCAACACCGAGGTTTCGCGACTGCAGGTTACAAACGACCACAAATTCTTAACAAAACTCACCCCTTTGAGCCTCTTAATGAGAGCATTTTTCTGTCCGCTTTTAGGAAGCCCCCGCTCCTCCAAAGCAGCTTTCAAATCCGCCACCCGTAGAGATTGTAGCGGCCTCCCGTCCAGTGTAACGTCTTCGAGGTCCGCCATTTTCCCTTTCCTCACTAATTCGCTTCAGCAACGCCTTCCTTCAACCAACGTGAGTAGTCAAAGTGTAAATTGAATTTTATTATTACATATTGTTTGATTTTATTCATACATTCGATGGTGGAGTGTTATCCATACACGCTATTCACTATGAATTTGCATTAATAAGATACCAAAACATTATTTGGAAAATGTCATTTCCTAGAATATAATGTTATTTGTACCAACAGGAGGCACTCTTTCACGTGTCAAAATCATCTCTGTTGAATCATGTCAGAGTGCAGCATCAGTTGTAACAACTGTCGTTGTTCTTTGACAAATCTTTAGCGGTCACGTCTTGCTCGACTGAGGGTGCTTTCCTGGGGGTGTCCTGGCCAGAGCCCTTTTATCAGCCCTGTTCCTTATTAGGCTATAACCCAACCATGTTTTTCCACATCTCTAAGGTCCCATAAATGAAATGGATGGTTGTGTAAAAATGTTTTACTGCAAAATTGGTTAAATTGATACGTATTGTGACACACACCCTAAACTCAAACAGTGCACAATAATGCCTGGCTGTAGGTGCGGGTGGGCCAATCTCATGTAACCCAATATTGCAAGATATTGCTAAAATTTGGAATACAAGTAGACAATTGTCTGCCGTACATACAAATCACATTTTATTGGTCACTTGCGCCGGATACAACAGGTGTAGACTTTACAGTGAAATGCTTACTTACGAGCCCATTTCCAACAATCTAGAGTTAAAAGTATGACAAATATTTGCTAAATAAAAAAGGAAATAGTAACACAATAAAAACAATAACGAGGCCAGTGGTGGAAAAAGTACCCAATTGTCATACATGAAAAGTAAAGATACCGTCATAGAAAATAACTAAAGTAAAAGTGAAAATTACCCTTTTTTTTTTAACTAGGCAAGTCAGTTAAGAACAAACTCTTATTTACAATGATGGCATGCCCCAGCCAAACCCTCCCCTAACCCAGATGGCGCTGGGCCAATTGTGCACCGCCCTAAAATACTACTTGAGTAAAAGTCTAAAAGTGTTGGTTTTAAATATAGTTAAGTATCAAAAATAAATGTAATTCTAAAATATACTTAACTATCAAAAGTAAAAATCATTTCAAATTCCTTATATAAAGCAAATCAGACAGCATAATTTTCTAGTTAAAAAATAAATAAATTACAGATAGCCAGAGGCATGCTCCAACACTCAGACATAATTTACAAACGACTTATGTGTTTAGTGAGTCTGCCACATCAGAGGCAGTAGGGATGACCAGGGATGTGCTTTTGATAAGTGTGTGAATTAGGTCATTTCCCTGTCCTGTAAGCATTCAAAATGTAACGAGTACTTTTGGGTGTCAGGCAAAATGTTTTACCTACATAATTGTTTTTTAGGAATGTAGTCAAAATAAAATCTAACTTTATTTGTCACATGCGCCGAATACAACAAGTGTAGACTTTATCGTGAAATGCTTACTTACAAGCCCTTAACCAACAGTGCAGTTCAAGAAGAGTTAAGAAAATTAAGAAAACATTTACCAAGTAGACTAAAATAAAAAGTAATAATAAAAAGAAACACAATAAGAATAACAATAACGAGCCTATATACAAGGGTCACCAGTATCCAGTCAGTGTGCGGGGGTACAGGTTAGTCAAGTTAATTTGTACATGTAGGTGGGGGTGAAGTTCAACACCATAGTGCCCACGAATCTCATCACTAAGCTAAGGACTCTGGGACTAAGCACCTACCTCCCTCTGCAACTGGATCGTGGAATTCCTGACGGGCCGCCCCCAGGTGGTAAGAGTAGGCAACAACACGTCTGCCCCGCTGATCCTTAACACTGGGGCCCCTCAGGGGACTATGCATAGATAATAAACAGCGAGTAGCCGCAGTGTACAAAAGAGAGGGGGTGTTAATGTAAATTGTCCGTTGGCAATTTTATGAATTGTTCAGCAGTCTAATGGCTTGGGGGTAGAAGCTGTTTAGGAGCCTTTTTGTCCTAGACTTGGCACTCCGGTACTGCTTGCCGTGCGGTAGCAGAGAAAACAGTCTATAACTTGGGTGACTGGAGTCTCTGACAATTTTATGGGCTTTCCTCTGACACCGCCCATTGTATATGTCCTGGATGGCAGAAAGCTTGGCCCCAGTGATGTACTGGGCCATTCGCACTACCCTCTGTAGCGCCTTACGGTCAGATGCTGAGCAATTGCCATACCAGGTGGTGATGCAGCTGGTCAGGATGCTCTCGATGGTGCAGCTGTAGAACCTTTTGAGGATCTGGGGACCCATACCACGGTTGTGTCGTCAGCAAACGTAATGATGGTGTTGGAGTTGTGTTTGGCCACGCAGTCGTAGGTGAATAGGGAATACAGGAGGGAACTAAGTACACACCCCTGAGGGGCCCCAGTGTTAAAGATCAGCGTGGCAGACGTGTTGTTGCCTACTCTTACCACCTGGGGGTGGCCCGTCAGGAAGTCCAGGATCCAGTTGAAGAGGGAGGTGTTTAGTCCCAGAGTCCTTAGCTTAGTGATGACATTCGTGGGCAATATGGTGTTGAGCGCTGAGCTGTAGTCAATGAACAGCATCCTCACATAGGTGTTCCTTTTGTCTAGGTGAGAAAGGGCAGTGTGGAGTGCGATTGAGAATCATTTTCCCACCATTCATTTTTCCCATAAGGGATTTTAGAAACACTTAAAATAAGGGTTGTGTTTTGTATATGCTTACCCTGGCATGATGTTTTGAAAACCGTGTAAATCTCTCTAGGACAAGGTGACTTTTATCAATATATTTGCCTGTATTTACCCCCCAATAATGAAATGCTAATTAGCTGATAATGTGGCTATCATAAAGAACTGCACAAGACTGCCAAATCGAGGCAAAGGTAAGAATCTCTGGATTAACTATCTGATGTTAGCTAAATTTAGTAATTAATAAATTGGCTACATTTCTTTAAATTGACAATTCTGTGAACTGTCTTCTGCAAGTTTTAAATTGACACAATACCTGCTAGCAAAGGTGTCAGCTAGAGATGACGTGCAGGAGCTTGCATGGATTTGTTGTCTTGCAACAAATTCTACTTTGATGCTAACTAGCATTTTCGAATCTAAAAGTAAATATGGATAAAAGTCACCTAGAGAGATTTACGTGGTTATCAAAACGTCACACCAGGATAAGCTTACATGAAACACAGCCCTTATTTGAAATGTTAATTAAAATCCCTATTGAAAAAATGAATGGTGGAAAAACAACCGCTATGTTTTATGGGTATTATGACACCTCCACTGTGGGGCTTTATAGACATTGAAATGTAAAATGGTTAGGGTATGGGTTTAAGGTAATAATATCCTGGAACCCGGATAGCACTAACCATTACATTTCCCATAAGAGTCATTGGGCAAAGGCACCCAGTGGGCATACGTGATACAGACGTGTTTTACTGGTTGAAATCTGGTGGAGACATGATATATATCCAGATCACAACCAGATTAAGAAGTCTTCATCGTGATGTCTTTTTGACGTCATGAAATGGTTGAAATCTGATTAAACTACTGACCAGCTTTCTAAATGCTACTCAATTAATAGAAACCAATCTATATAAACATGTGCATAGTGACTCCGACTTGGGTGGGGCGGGAGAGCATCATGCTGGCTGAGCTCTTCCCAAATCCAGCAGAATCATATTAGTCTGGGCTCTGGCAAATGGGAGTCAGGCCGACTTCACTTCAGCTTATCAGGCCCGATTAACTATTTCAGGAGTGAGGCCTGTAAGGGAATTCTGCCCTATGCACGTAAAATATACCACAGGAAACTTCTTTGATCAGAGGTTAGTTTGTTTAATAAGGATTGCAACCCGGAGTACACACTTACAGCAATTTGCAAGCAAGACACTCAGTTCTAAAGATTTTGTTTTCACTTTTTATCCCCTACTATGGTTCACCCCGCCCAGGGTGATGTCCCTTAACTTAATACCATATAAGCTCATAATTATCAGTTGCTAATACAAAATTGTCTCTGCTTAGGTTGAGTTCAGCTTATTGTGCAATTGACAGTTAGTTTCCCAATCCTTCTTTCTCTTATTGCTATCATGTTGTAGCAGAAGACTGGAACATAGCATCAACAGAAACTGGCTTAGTTCCCTTTATCTGTTACCAACAGTATCGTTCAACACACAGGCATATGACTGTGCAGAAGTACAATTGACCTCTTAATGCACTTGTAATGTGTCTACCACTGATCCTTAATCTCAAGCTAAAGCAACACATCAAACATTGTACTTTTGTAATTACAGGTGTTCCTAAGTAACAGTTCATGCATAGTATGTCTTTTCCACGCCCAAGCATCTTCCTATAATGTACAGATATTATAAAATTCCTTACAGGCCATTTGAGGTCTTTATTCGGCAGGTGATGAAATGTGATATATTTCACCTCCAAGTCATCGAATTTACTAGGTCATTAAAAGCAAAAATGTGTAACTGTCACGTCTGCTCCCGCTCTTCCCTTCCCCTAGCGCTTCAGGACGCCAGATTACCCTGCATCACACGCTCCTGCCATCCATCACTCACACCTGCCCTCCCTCGTCACTCGCATCAGCGTTATTGGACTCACCTGGACTAACTTATCACATGTTGTTTTTGTCTGTTCCCTTGCTCTGTTCCCTACTGCTGCATTGATTGTTTTTGTCTTAGTTGTATGAAAAATGTTCCTAATAAAATAAAGAGATTTATGACATACTCACGTTCAATTGTGGAATCAGTGTAGGAAAATAATGTCGAACTTAGAAATGTCAATGGTTGTATGCAATTTGAGGCCAAGATATAGTTTTACATCAGTCCAGAACACTTCACTATATAAACAATGACAGAATAAGTGTTCAATAGATTCAGTTTCTAGTTCACAAAACTGCATTCACTGGTAACATCAGGTATATATTTAGAAATCAAGCTATTACACGGATAGAATCTATGGATAATCTTAAAGGAGATCTCCTTTACTTTATTGGTCACCATAAATTTGTGTGGAATGAGCCAAGCATGGTGCCAGTTTACATCAAACGATGAAGCCCAACAAAATATCGCAGAGGGAATAGACTTCCTGTAGAAAATATCCCTTAATAAACGATTGTTGAATTTTGTATCTAGTAGACCTATGCCATTCACCTGGATATCGCTTACAATCGGAGATATTCCAAAATATGCATTATTCTTAAAGTTTTTTTATCCCACTAGGTATAGCTTTAATAACAGTGTCATATTCCTTGCTTGAAACCTCAAAGTTGAATCTTTCCATAAATTCCATCCTCATAAATAGATTCCCACTAATATTAACTAATTGGCTGACAAGGACAATGTTTTTCGAGAACCAGTTATGGTAAAATAACATCGTGTTTCTATGTAATATTGACCCATTGTTCCATATAAAACATTTATGAGGTGAAAAGTTGTGTTTATACAACAAAGCCCAGCATATTAAAGCCTGCTTGTGAAAAGCCGCCAGTTTCACAGGAAGTTTACCCACAATATATGGACATTGTAGTACAAAATTAAGCCCTCCGAACTTCTGAAAAACAAAATGAGGTATAATATTCCAGAAACTATGAGGATTTTATGTACCTTTTAATCCAGTTGACCTTTGGTATCTGATTGAAGAGAGTGAAGTCTGACATGCTGACCAGACCGGACACGTCGCGTGCGCGAGCGTCGCAAAATAAATTTAGAAATCCATGTTATTAATTTATTGCACCCACACTGCTCGCGCGCCAACAAGCGTCTGCGATGCCAAGGGCTAAAATAGAACTCCTTTCTATTTCTGACGCAGATCGCGCTGAAAGTCCTGCCTCTCCCATCTCCTCATTGGTTTATAGAATTAGGTACCCACGTGCCATCTCCTTATTGGTTATACCCACGTGGGTGATTGAAAAATGAACTGTTTTGCCCATCGTCGTGGTAATACTATGAAAGTTTGGATGCAATCACCATATAAATTCAAAGATGAAAAAGCCTGGAGGGAGGAGAGATGACTAGAAACGATTTGGTTGGCCGTTTTATGTGTGGATTAATTGTCGGAGTAGAGGACCTTGTGCATTTCAGGTAAAATAACAACTCAATGTTTATATCCCGGGACAAATTAGCTAGCAACAGCAAGCTAGCTAAATAGGACAAATTAGCTAGCAAGTGCAAGCTAACTAGCTAAATTGCCATACATGTTTAATGCTTTTCGACCTGTCCCTAAATTAATGTCATTGGTTCAGAGTTTGTTTTGATATTTTAACCTGCGTGTCGTGATCGCCTTTGGTGTGGGGGGACAAAATAAATGTATGCACAATAGCGCACGCGCGCAGCAGCCGGTTTGGGTTCCGTGTAAGACATTTAGACCGCCATCACAAACCCTGTTGGTGATAACATCTCTTTTTATCTTATGTGGCTTGTTTTTCCATATGAAGTTGTACAATAGCCTATCTAAGGTACAGCAAGTGGATTTGGGAATGTCAATAGATTTAAAAAAAGATAGCCCCTCAGAAAACACCCTTCCTTGAAGACTTAAATCCCTCCCTAACCATGAGGATATTTTTTTTTGACAGATTCAGTTACAGGGTTCAAATTAAGATCATTCATAGCCTTAAGATTTTCGGTAATCTCTACACCGAGGTAGGTTACAGTATCTTTTTCAGAGATGTTACAATCTGCTAGATTGACAGCTCCTTTCAAAACAAACATCTCACATTGTCACGCCCTGGCCATAGAGAGGGTTTTGTTCTCTATTTTGGTTAGGCCAGGGTGTGACTAGGGTGGGCATTCTATGTCCTTTTTTCTATGTTTTGTATTTCTTTGTTTTGGCCTGGTATGGCTCTCAATCAGGGACAGCTGTACATCGTTGTTGCTGATTGGGAGCCATACTTAGGTAGCCTGTTTTCCTTGGGGTTTTGTGGGTGGTTTATTTCTGTTTAGTATACCTTACAGAACTGTTTGGCTGTTGTCTTTTGTTTCTCTGTTTGTGTTCTCAGTATAATAAATTCATGATGAGCACTAACCACGCTGCGCCTTGGTCTACTCCCTGCAACAGCTGTTACACACATTTGGAAAGATTTAATACAAAACCTGAGATTTTGGAGAAATGCTTCACGATATCCAATGCTAATCTAGCTTGTGACACATTTTTCAAAAAAAGTGAGGTGTCATCCGCCAGTTGGGATATCTTGATCTCTTTGGCCTGGAATGTAATGCCTTCAAATTGACTTTTATGAACTAATGAGCATAACATTTGAGATACTAACAAAAATAAAAAAGGTGAAATTGGACAACCTTGTCGTATTCCTTTGTAAATGTTCAACCTTGAGGATGTTCCATGACAGAGTTTGATACAGCTATTGCCACCATTATATAGAGTTCTAATAGCATCAACAACAAAAAAGACCACATTTCAAATGCTTAAGACAATCAAAGATAAAATTGTGACTTACTGTATCAAATGCTTTCTGAAAATCCAAAAATAGGATAACAGGGAAGTCATCCAATAGATCACAATACACAACCAAGTCTAACACCAGCCTCAGATTATTAGATATATGGCGCCCTTTCATAAACCCTGATTGACATTCATCAATCAGATCATTCAAGCAAGACTTTTAACCTTTTTGCAAAGATTAAGGCTATAATTTTGTAGTCGTTATTTAGGAGAGTGATTGGACGCCAATTATCAATATTTAAGAGATCCTTGTGTGGTTTAGGTATAAGAGTAATAACCCCTTGCTTCAGAGAGGCAGGTAGTTCTCCCATCTTTATAGCCTCCTTAAAGGTTTCAAGTAAAAATGGTGCTATTTCCTCAGAGAAGGTTTTGTAAAATTTAGAGGTTAATCAATCACAACCTGGAGATTTGTTATTTTTTAACTGAGCAACCCCGTACTGGATGTCCATAATGGATAAATCTTGACAACAAGAACGAATGAATTCTTCAGTAACCGAATTAACATTCTCTATAGAATCAAGGAGATCCTTAGAGTCACTCAAATTGTTATCTAAGGAGTAAAGATTCTCATAAAACTTAGGCTTCCTTAAGTTTCTGAAGTGTGTTGAGTTCCCCTCTCCTCTTTTCCAAATTAAAAAATGATCTACTGTTCTTTTCGCCTTTTTCAAGCCATTGTTTTCTGGATCTTATGAAAGCTCCTCTAGCCTTTTCCTCATACAATGTATCTAGTTGATTCTGTAAATCATTCAATTTAGCTTTCTCATTAAGATCAAGACGCTCAAACTCTGTGATATCCGCAATTGTCTTAGAGAGTTCAGATACCTCACATCTCCTTCTTAAAGCAAGCCATTTTCCATAAGTAATACAGGCTGAACGGATTTTACATTTCAGCAGTTCCCAATATTTCCCATATTCTGCATTAGATGTAGCTAAACTCCAGTAAACAGAAATTAGATTCTTAATCACATTTTTTAAATCATCATGCAATAACAATGAGTTATTTCATTTCCAATAACCACCAG
The DNA here is from genome assembly GCF_901001165.1 of Salmo trutta. Taxonomy (NCBI): domain Eukaryota; kingdom Metazoa; phylum Chordata; class Actinopteri; order Salmoniformes; family Salmonidae; genus Salmo; species Salmo trutta. The sequence continues at coordinate 10,438,973 of NC_042987.1, read as the reverse complement.
AGTATTTCTTACCATCATTACTGCACATTCTTACAGTCAACCATATGACTTTATGATCCGTCAGGAATGCAGGCAGTATTTTTAACTCTACATTGTTGGGCTCATGACTAGAGGTTATCACCCACAAATCAATTCTTGATTGTAAAGAACGATCTCTATTACTCCATGTGTATTATTTCTCTCCAGGGTTTTTAACTCTCCATATGTCAATTAAGTCCAGGCTTTGGCAGAAATTCACCAACTTGTTCACACCAATGTTAGGCCTATGGGGCAATCTATCAGTCTCATTAGAATAAACCATATTCAAATCTCCACCAACTATAATCTGACTGGATGGATATTTTCTCAGAAGACTTTTAAGAATTTCTTCAATTTCCTCTAGAAGTAAGTTATTTGGAGGACTAGAACAGTATCCATATACATTACACAACACAAATAATCTGTCCATGTGGTTGATGAACGCTACTAGCCAATGTCCATTGGTGTCCATTTGAGTAAACAAAAATGTCCCTTTGAAATTGTGTGCTAAAATTGCAACCCCAGCTGAATGATTAGCCCGTGGGCCAAAAAAATGACATTGCCCCACTGATTTTTCCAATAATTTTAGTCCTCTTTGCATGAATGTGTTTCTTGATCTGCGTTGCAGTCCTTACAAAAAAAAAAGCTTTTCTCTTCAACAGGTTTCGTATCCACCTGGCATTGATTGACATAAACTTCAAGTCCATATCTACAGAATAGAAAGAAAAATCCTATGCAATCTCAACTCTACCCTCTCTATAAAAAGTTGCTTCATATATATATTAACAGAAGTCTTAACCTGTAAACATTAACACCATAATTCAAAACTAGAACGCTCAGTTTGCAGTGGGGAAGGAGCTACCTTGTAAACCTACCGACAGAACAAATCACCCCGGTCCTATTTATTTTCCATCGGCGAAAAATACATGTAAAGATGTATAGACTACTTGACATTATGTTTTGCTAGATTACCTGAGTCAACTGTGCCACTTCTGTGGGGAGGTGGACAATACTGAGGAAGACACTAACTGGGTAATTGCTTGTTCACTTCTAAAGGCACATTTTTCCGAGTATGAATTTGTATAAGCAGTAATATTTCTAAAGGCAGTATGATCCGCTCTGTCTGATAATGAAATAATTGTATTTCATGTTTTAAATACATAACTTTTTCATAAATTTCAGATTGGTTGTGACTGCTGCCCACGATGGTTCCACCAGTCCTGTATGAAAACCATCCCATCATTGGAGGATTATGTCTGCGCTGCCTGTCAGGACTAGGTTAGGCTTGAGTTCCAGTCGACGATATCACCTGGAAAACTTTTCATAAAAAGTGGACTAAATGTTCAGTCGAGCTGTTGCAGGTTTCCAATATTTGTTTATATTATTTGTCTTTTTATATTTGATTTATTGTAATTGTATATCTTATTATGCAAAGATCTAAATTTGTATTTCTTAATGTTTGTTAACAAACTTAACTTTCTGTGATGTTTTTGTGTTATTGTGTGATAATATTTGTGTATTATCTTTATTTTCTTAAACCTTACAAAATGTTTCTAAAATAAATGTTTGTTTCTCAATACTTTAATTTTGCTTTCTGTGAAGGGAGAATTTCGGCAGGCAAGAAACTAGCCTTGCCGAAATCACCCCCCCCCCCCCCTTCTAATTTCCTTAATTTTGTGGGTAGAGTCAGATACTTTCTGTGGCACACACTACTGGTCAACATGAGCTACCAAAATTATTCTGAAGTGTGCCAGACCTTGCAGTCCCAAGATAGAAGGGGGAAGAATTTCGTGTGCCAGGACTTGCTGTCACGCGTGCTCCCTCTCTGGCCTCTAGGTCACTAGGCTGCTCGTCATGGCGCACACCTGTCACCATTGTCACGCACATCAGCGCATTATGACACTCACCTAGACTCCATCACCTCCTTGATTACCTGCCCTATTTATGTCACTCCCTTAGGTTCATTCCCCAGGCGTCATTGTTTCTGTTTCTGTGCATTGTTCGTGTTTTCTTGTTTTGTATTATGTTACGTTTATTAAAACACTCATTCCCGAACTTGCTTCACGACTCAGCGCACATCGTTACGCTTGCAGTCCCAAGATAGATGGGGGGAGAATTTCAGCTGGCAAGGAAATGGCCTTGCCTAGCCCCCCCCCCCCCCTTCTAATTTCCATACTTTTGTGGCTAGAGTCAAATACTTTCTGTGGCACACATCAGAGTCAAATACTTTCTATAGAACAAACTTCACGTCAAGATAGGCATCCGAAATTAATAATTCATGTATGTGTGATATATTAAACATAGAGGAGTGAGTAAAATGTAGGCAAGCAATAAACATTTCTGAACAACTACTAGTCGAATAAGACATGGGAGAGATGACGAATCTTGGCAAAGATATTTATTTATAGACTAATACACTTGAAACAAATAGCCAAACCGAAAACTGCAGACATTACTAGTGCCTCCACCGTGATCAAACCGACATTTGCGTTCACGCGAAGGGGGGGATTCTGGCAGGGGGGAGCTTTTTGGCACACAACAACAGCTGGAAAACAACGACAGTTTCTTGAAATGTACACAAAATATTTAAAAAAGGTTTGACTGCTAAATGGTAGTCCCTGTTCTCCTGCATTCTTGTTTAACTTTTGTAAGTTAAGTGGCGGTTTGTTGGGGAGAAGAACGTCAAGGAAAGATTTGCTAGCTAGCTACTGTAACGTTAGTTAGCTACAGTACTTGCTAATTTAGCTGGCTAATGTTAGCTCTTTGTAATCCTCCATGGACATCTTACATTTTCATGTTGACCTGTTGTAGACCTTGGTTGTAGCTAGCTAGCAGACATTTGATTTATGTTTAGTTATAGTAAATACGTGCGTGTCTGTGTGTGTGTGTGTGTGTGTGTGTGTGTGAGAGAGAGAGAGAGAGAGAGATATGATCACTAACCTTAGAAAACATTGTCATGTCAACGTTGTCATGCTAACTGTGTGTATCTATCTGTAAGTGAGAGAAAGCAGGGGAGAGATGATGATTATGATCACAATAACTTACAGAAAAGATTGTCATCATGTCAACCGTGTGTGTGTGTGTATGAGAGAGAGAGAGATATGATACATGAATACACAAAACATTGATTGACTGTTTGTGTGGGTAAGACATTAAGCTAGACTAATTGTTGGAACTTTTACCCAATTTGGATGTGAGTTTCTTGATTTATCAGAGATCTTTGTATTTTTGTGTATTTTGTATTTGAGAATACCATATTTTGCCAGTCCCTGCTTACCCTCAACACACATTCTAACGTGACACATCTCAACTGCCTTTGTCAATTCTTGATTCTCTGTTTTTGCAGGAATCTTCTAGCTTGGATGACAGGATGGAGGAGGAAACAAAGGGAAGGAAGTTATCCAGCCGGCTGACTAAAAAATGTAAATAGCCTATTCTTTGCTGTCTATCGCTCTCCTTCTGTGTCTGACTGCCAAATTGCTGAGGGACAGCATAGTCAATGTACTTGCTAGGCTAAGCCTAACTTAGTGAAGACCTTAGGTAATGGTTAATCATGATTTGTCTCTGTCTTTACAGTTCCTGAAACACGTCATTGACCGGATGCGTGGCCTCTACAGCTGTGCTTGGCCACCCACTCAGTTACCAGTGACCTATTCTGCAACATCCCAGGGAAAGGAGAGAGCAGAACCACCCCGCCTTAAATCCATACTCATTGACAGTAAGTTGTGTGCAAAATGTTGATGTTTGATACTTTGATCTTCAATGTGTATAGATTCCTACTAACCAGCTTTGTAAGAACTACAGTAGGGTTGTACTAGCTATGCTGATGATCATGAACGTTTTTTCTCTGCATCAGGTCTCACTGAGACTGGATTTCCCAAGAGACATGCTATTCAGCTGCCCATGATTGTTTGATCTTACACTCTTAGAAAAAACGTGGTATCTAGAACCTAAAAGGGTTCATCGGCTGTGCCCACGCTTTGAAGTACCCTTTTGGGTTCCATGTAGAACCTTTTCCACAGATGGTTCTACCTGGAACCAAAAAGGGTTCTCTGGGGACAGCCAAATAACTATTTTTTTATTAGAGTGTAGTATAAGTAAACTCAGCAAAAAAAGAAACGTCCCTTTTTCAGGACCCTGTCTTTCAAAGATAATTCGTAAAAATTCAAATAACTTCACAGATCTTCATTGTAAAGGGTTTAAACACTGTTTCCCATGCTTGTTCAATGAACCATAAACAACTAATGAATATGCACCTGTGGAACGGTCGTTAAAACACTAACAGCTTACAGACGGTAGGCAATTAAGGTCACAGTTATGAAAACTTAGGACACTAAAGAGGCCTTTATACTGACTCTGAAAAACACCAAAAGAAAGATGCCCAGGGTCCTTGCTCATCTGTGTGAACGTGCCTTAGGCATACTGCAAGGAGGCATGAGGACTGCAGGTGTGGCCAGGACAATAAATTGCAATATCCGTACTGTAAGACGCCTAAGACAGTGCTACAGGGAGACAGGACGGACAGCTGATCGTCCTCGCAGAGGCAGACCACGTGTAACAACACCTGCACAGGATCGGTACAACCGAACATCACACCTGCTGGACAGGTACAGGATGGCAACAACAACTGCCCGAGTTACACCAGGAACGCACAGTCCCTCAATCAGTGCTCAGACTGTCTGCAATAGGCTGAGAGGGGCTGGACTGAAGTCTTGTAGGGCTGTTGTAAGTCAGGTCCTTACCAGACATCACCGGCAACAACGTTGCCTATTGGCACAAACCCACCGTCACTGGACCAGACAGGACTGGCAAAAAGTGCTCTTCACTGACGAGCCGCGGTTTTGTCTCACCAGGGGTGATGGTCGGATTCGCGTTTATCATCCAAGGAATGAGCATTACACCGAGGCCTGTACTCTGAAGCGGGATCGATTTGGAGGTGGAGGGTTCGTCATGGTCTGGGGCAGTGTGTCACAGCATCATCGGACTGAGCTTGTTGTCATTGCAGGCAATGTCAATGCTGTGCGTTACTGGGAAGATATCCTCCTCCCTCATGTGGTACCCTTCCTGCAGGCTCATCCTGACATGACCCTCCAGCATGACACTGCCATCACGCACAGAACGAGCAGTATGGCTGATTTCCTGCAAGACAGGAATGTCAGTGTTCTGCCATGGCCAGCGACGAGCCTGGATCTCAATCCCATTGAGCATGTCTAGGACCTGTTGGATCGGAGGGTGAGGGCTAGGGATATTCCCCCCAGAAATGTCAGGGAACTTGCAGGTGCATTGGTGGAAGAGTGGGGTAACATCTCACAGCAAGAACTGGCAAATCTGGTGCAGTCCATGAGGAGGAGATGCACTACAGTTCTTAATGCAGCTGGTGACCACACCAGATATTGACTGTTACTTTTGATTTTGACCCCCCCTTTGTTCAGGGACACACTATTCCATTTCTGTTAGTCACATGTCTGTGGAGCTTGTTCAGTTTATGTCTCAGTTGTTGAATCTTATGTTCGTACAAATATTTACACATGTTAAGTTTGCTGAAAATAAACGCAGTTGACAGTGAGAGGACGTTTATTTTTTTGCTGAGTTTAGATCCAATTGAAACGGCACCGCTTCTAATAACTTAAAGCAAATCAAATCCAATTTTAACTCACCTTTTTTTTCAGCTACAAAACTCTTGTGAAATGATTCAACAGACACCTCCCTTGGTGAGTCATGTAAAGTTTCTTCCATTTCTCTCTTGCTCATTCTCTCTGTCGCTCACGCAAACTCACACACGTGTGCAATTGCAAAGAAGAGGAAGAGATTTGCCAATTACATCCATTTCTAACACTGTTTGTTGCAGGAATGATATGACAGACATCTCTAAGCTATATAACTGCTACAAAATTCTTCAACTAGTACCATGGAAATACTTTTAGCCAGCTGAGTCCACAAAGTTTCTTCAAGAAAGTCCTTTTATAGTTTACTTATTAAATCTCAAATGTATAAAGTTGTAATGCGCTGATTCTCTTCACTTCAGATGACTCTTCGAGAGGGCCACTACGCTCCAGATCGCCTTCTGTGCTCAGAGGTCCTTGATGAGCATCTACCCCATCACACCACTTTTATTAATCATTAAACAAATACAACAATGGGCCTTTATATACTCCCAGTATTTCTATGCATGTAATTTCTGTGGGTGAATTATGAAACAATTACTGTATGCAGATGTGCAAAATTTTTTATGTAGATTTGTTTTTTCCATTGCTTGATCTGTTTTAAATGTAAGAATATGATGCAGATTAACTTTAGTTGGTAACTATGGAAACAAATAGAAATGTAATGAAACATGTTTTCAATATCCAACTTTATCCTCTGCAAAACTTTTACAGTACACTCTTAGAAAAAAAGGGTCTGTCTAGGACCTAAAAGGGTTATTCAGCTGTCCCCCTAGGATAACCCTTTGAAGAACCCTGTTTGGTTCCAGGTAGAACCCTTTTGGGGCTTCACATCGACAGGGCTGTAGTGGAGCGGGTCGAGAGTTTCAAGTTCCTTGATGTCCACATCACCAACAAACTATCATGGTCCAAAGACACCAAGACAGTCGTTGGACGCACTTTTATTGTACAGTATAATTAAATGTAGTTGCTCATATTATGAACATTATGGTAGTTGAGGCGTGGTTACATGGGCTGATTTCCATATCAGTGCATATACTTGGCCATGTACATATTCAAAACAGTCCACCATTATCGACTGGCGATACAAGAGGAGTCTCAAGCAACTGTTTACGCCAACGTTTTGAAACTGATAAGAGGTAAAACAACAATCGTACAGGATTATTTTAGGACGTGATTGAAAAATGCTACGTTTTTTTTAACGTAAAAGGCAGTAAAGCCCTGTTTAGAGTCTATGTTGTGTTATTTTTCTTGTTTGGTAACCAACCAAATCTTAGTTAAGGCGATATGTTAAGCGTGTTTTGGTCTTTCTCGCTCAACCGCTGGTTTACCAAATTATGCTCTTATCATAATGTAACATTAATTGTATTTAAATACGGTATCATACTGAGGTCCAGAATGACGTCGTTACCCACGATACGTTGTCAAAAGGTGGCGCTATATCCCCCTATTATTTAATCGTATTTTCCTCCAGTGTAGGCTCAGTTTCAAACATCACGACTTAAATTCACCATCCATTTTCATTTCCTTCCCTTTTTCCCCTCATCAGCTAATGGCCCTCTCAGGCTGGGTGTGTTTGGTGACAGGTGCCTCTCGTGGCATTGGAAGAGGCATTGCCCTGCAGCTGTCAGAGGCAGGAGCTACTGTCTACATCACTGGCCGACAGGAGAAGACCCTGAAGGAAACTGCTGCTCAGGTGAACTTTCATACTTTCATGTGTACTAAATGTCCCTAGTACACATAAAAGCTTAATGGAGGTCTCGTGAGAAAGGTGACAAACGAGGCTGAAAGATATTTCCACTGAATACTGTTGTTGGGGGGGGGGGGGGGGGGTCAGAGAGACAATTAGACGACATATTGACCACTGTTGTTTGGTTGAAGACTAATTAACCACTGTCCTTCTCCAATCTCAATGGCAGGTGAAGGAGAGGGGTGGGAACTGTGTGCCAGTTGTATGTGATTCTACAAGTGATGAAGACCTAAAATATCTATTTGATCAAATCCAACGTGAGCAGGATGGCAGACTGGACATCCTAGTGAACAACGCCTATGCTGGTGTACAGGTCAGTGACATCGTTGCAGGGAAAACTGTCAATAGACTACATGACAATAAGTTATTGACAGGGTTTGTAAAAACAACACTGGTTGTTTGAAGTGACATTAGTGTATGGAGAGGGAATTTCAATCACCTTATCAAAAAAGTGTAAAAAGTATTTATGACTAATGACGATGATGATTTCTAATGTTATTTCAGGCTATTTTCACTAACATGGGGAAGAAGTTCTGGGAAACCGATCCAACCATATGGGATTCCATAAACAACACTGGCCTTAGGTACTCTCTCATTAGTTTAGTAAGGTCTTACTTTGAACTGCACCCTATTGCAGTGTTTCAGTCTCTTTGTTCTGATGGGCAGACCGCTTTCAGCTTCTGACAGTCCACTCCACCTTATACTCACAAGTCGGTAGCAGATAAGTAGATAACAGTGCTTTGGTTATCTGTAAGCTTTGACACTTTGCATTTATTTCTGTCAGGGGACACTATTTCTGCTCAGTGTATGCTTCACGGATGATGGTGGCACAGGGCAGGGGCTTGATTGTGGTCATCTCTTCTATGGGAGGGTTGAGGTATCTCTTCAATGTGTCGTATGGGGTTGGTAAGGCTGCGGTGAGTTCTGCCATCTCTCCTAATTATTAATTATCTGCTCACCTCAATGACATTTCCTATTTTTAGTGTGAAATAACTGTAGTCATCCAAAGTAACACAGATCTTGAACATATCACTCCATCTTTTAAGTTCAAGTTCGTGTATTAGTTTGTTCAACTTTCAACAAGTGCATTTTATGCTTTGTTTTTATCTCAGCTCTGATACTCTAATCCATATCCTCTCCAGTGTGACAGGCTAGCTGCAGACACAGCAGTTGAGCTGAGAAGCAGGGGAGTAGCCTCTGTCAGCCTGTGGCCGGGAGCAGTTCAGACAGAGCTGGTGTCTCAACTCATCATTGAGAAGGATGCTCCACCAGGCGTTGATCCTAAGGTAGATGATAAACCATTAGTCAGCGCCTAAAATTTACTTTTTGGTCCACCAGCCACTGTGGCAGGTAGATTTAAACAATCTACCCTTTAAGGGCGGGAGGTTACCGTGGTAATGGGGCCACTGTGTGTGTGTGTGAGATGGGATCTGACTAGGGCGTCTCCGCTATCAGTTAAAGCAGCAGACTCAAACTAACTTTGAAAAACAACCTGAGCTTTTGAACAAAACTATATCAATAGCCAGTGTAACTGGTGTGAAATGGCTAGCTAGTTAGCGGGGTGCGCGCTAATAGGGTTTCAATCAGTGACGTCACTTGCTCTGAGACCTTGAAGTAGTTGTTTCCCTTGCTCTGCTTTTCTGGAGCGATGGGTAACGATGCTTTGTGGGAGGCAGTTGTTGATGTGTGCAGAGGGTCCCTGGTTCGAGCCCAGGTAAGGGCGAGGCGAGGGATGGAAGGAAAACTGTACACCAAGAAACACGAAGACAAAGTCTCACTTTGTAGACTTTCGAGTAAATTAGACAACTTTTATGCCTGTGTGCAGCGCCTACAAAAAGGAATATATCAGCACTTCACTCAGAGTGCACAGCTCTCCATCCAGGCGGTGTTGCTGCGTGAGGGGGGATATAGGATTCGTATTTCTTTGTGTGACTAGCAGCTATGAAAGAAAACAGCAGAAATACTTTGAAAACAGGTACTGCAGCATTTTTCTACTATAAATCGCAATATACACATGTGCTCATACTTGACTTTTGACTATTTTTATTCGCAAATGTCATGCTCGCACTGTAGAGCCTGGCAAATTGACCAACTGCCAACATGGCTGGACATTCTTACCTTCCAATACTTAAATCTACCTGCATTTGGCTGATGGCGGGTGTTCATTTTATGCCTTGATTAGAGTATTGCCATTCAGTATGGGTGGTTTGAGAGGCTGATGCAGTTTTCTCCATGTTCATTAACCAGATTATTTGCTAAATTATACATTTTCATAGGCTTTACTAGTTCTTATTCTCTCTTACTGTATTGAGTTTGTGGAAATGACATAACTCCCTGTTTCTCTCAGTTCAGAGCCTTCTTTGCCAATGGAGAAACCACAGAGCTGAGTGGGAAGTGCATTGTTGAGCTGGCGAAAGGTACATTATGCTACAGCATGTACATGGCCATGCACCATTATATTTCTACAGTTGATAATAAAGCCACATTTTTATTAAAATGGGAAAAAAATAAACAAAAGTAGCTTCTAAGCAAAATACAATTTCTCAAGCAAGAATTTAGCTATGACTGTCTGGGAGTGGCCTGAGAGAGGGGTCTAATTGGATGAGCCTAATGGGAGGGTTGTGTAACCTGAAAAAATGATTTTATTGGCAGAGAGGATGGCAAACTCTTTGTTATTGGTCTATTAACTTATACCATGACGTCCAAAAATCCCACTCAGTCAAACAAGCTGAAATTTCAGGTGTTTTATTTCATACAGCTCTTACACTAAAGGTGTAAACATTTTAGCAGTCGTGCTTATCCAGAGCGACTTACAGTAGTGAGTGCATACATTTTCATACTTCTTTTTTCATACTGGGCCCCCATGGGAATTGAACCCACAACCAACTGAGCTAGACGAGACCATAATTTTCACAATTTTACAGTATTATTGCAAACTCAGTGTGGATACATGCATGCATACAGTTGAAGTCGGAAATGTACATACACTTTGGTTAAATGAAAACTCGTTTTTCAACCACTCCACAAATTTCTTCTTAACAAACTATAGTTTTGGCAAGTCGGTTAGGACATCTACTTTGTGCATGACACAAGTAATTTTTCCAACAATTGTTTACAGACAGATTATTTCACTTATAATTCACTGTATCACAATACCAGTGGGTCAGAAGTTTACATACACTAAGTTAACTGTGCCTTCAAGCAGCTTGGAAAATTCCAGAAAATGATGTCATGGCTTTAGAAGCTTCTGATAGGCTAATTGACATAATTTGAGTCAATTGGAGGTGTACCTGTGGATGTATTGCAAGGCCTACCTTCCAACTCAGTGCCTCTTTGCTTGACATCATTGGAAAATCAAAAGAAATCAGCCAAGACCTCAGAAAAATAATTGTAGACCTCCACAAGTCTGGTTCATCCTTGAGAGCAATTTCCAAACGCCTGAAAGTACCACATTCATCTGTACAAACAATAGTACGTAAGTATAAACACCATGGGACCACGCAGCTGTCATACCACTCAGGAATGAGATGCGTTCTGTCTCCTAGAGATGAACATACTTTGGTGCGAAAAGTGCAAATCAATCCCAGAACAACAGCAAAGGACCTTGTGAAGATAATGGAGGAAATAGGTACAAAAGTATCAATATCCACAGTAAAACGAGTCCTATATCGACATAACGTGAAAGGCCGCTCAGCAAGGACGAAGCCACTGCTCCAAAACCGCCATAAAAAAGTCAGACTATGGTTTGCAACTGCACATAGGGACAAAGATCGTACATTTTGGAGAAATGTCCTCTGGTCTGATGAAACAAAAATAGAACTGTTTGGACATAATGACCATCGTTATGTTTGGAGGAAAAAGGGGGAGGCTTGCAAGCCGAAGAACACCATCCCAACCATGAACCACGGGGGTGACAGCATCATGTTGTGGGGGGTGCTTTGCTGCAGGAGGGACTGGTGCACTTCACAAAATAGATGGCATCATGAGGAAGGGAAATTATGTGGATATATTGAAGCAACATCTCAAGACATCAGTAAGGTAGTTAAAGCTTGTTCGCAAATGGGTCTTCCAAATGGACAATGACCCCAAGCATACTTCCAAAGTTGTGGCAAAATGGCTTAAGGACAACAAAGTCAAGGTATTGGAGTGGCCATCACAAAGCCCTGACCTCAATCCCATAGAACATTTGTTGGCAGAACTGAAAAAGCGTGTGTGAGCAAGGAGGCCTACAAACCTGACTCAGTTACACCAGCTCTGTCAGGAGGAATGGGCCAAAATTCACCCAACATATTGTGGGAAGCTTGTGGAAGGCTACCTGAAACGTTTGACCCAAGTTTAAATTGTTTAAGGCAATGCTACCAAATACTAATTGAGTGTATGTAAACTTCTGACCCACTGGGAATGTGATGAAAGAAAGCTGAAATAAATCATTCTCTCTACTATTATTCTAACATTTCACATTCTTAAAATAAAGTGGTGATCCTGACTGACCTAAGACAGGGAATTTTTACTAGGATTAAATGTATTTGGCTAAGGTGTATGTAAACTTCTGACTTCAACTGTATATGTAAACACAGGAAAATCCCTTTTGACTGACTATCCTTTGAAGAGTACATTGTTTTAGATCTGGGCTTTCACCTTTACTGTTTCGATTTGCAGATTTGTCATTCCAAAGTTTTATTTGTGTTTTGCATTCTTTTTATGATTTGAAGATAAAAACCTGATGTCGCTGTCAGGAAAAGTGTTGATGACCTGTGACCTGTCTAGACGATACGGAATACAAGATGTTGACGGTAAAATATCACTCCCATCACTAATTTTAGTTAATTGAACGGTGATCATGCACATTTCCAATAGGCTAAATATCGAAGGTAGGCTATTATTTGAATGCTGGTGACATGATGGTCGGTGGTGCTTGGCTGCCAATTATCATATAAAATGATATTGCTCTTAAGCCATATGCCATCATATAACCCGCTGTCCACTTAATCAGCAAACTCTTGTCTAGAGAGCATGTGCCAAAACCAGATTGGGCAAGTTTGCTATTTATTGCAACAGTTTTTGTGACAAAACCATCGGTAGAGTTGAAAATGCAATGGAAACCCATTTAACTTGTCTTCTATTCAGTGCATTGGAACTTATGTGCACTCTGTCATCATGCACAGCCTTTTATCTGCAACAAGTCAGTTTGATGGCAACACCTCTAGTGGGAAAATATGCATATATTTTACAATATTCACATAAATCTGTCCCCAATTGGATGGAAACCTAGCTATTGTAGTGTGTATACATTTTATTATTATTCCCCCAGGACTGTACATAGGCCTACACAACACACTCTGTCTTAATCCTTTACGTACTACTCCCTCTTTCTTTCAGGCCGCAGTGTGACTGACTACACCTCCCTTAAATTCCTCCTGACCCAGGTCCCATATCTTTCCTGGCTCTCCTCGATGGTACCCTCATTCTTCCGGGTTCCTCGGTTTGTTCTTACCCTCACCAACGGACGTTTCTGAGCCACCCCAAACTCCTCTGTGACACACAGATTACTGACACTGCAGTAATGTACATTTATGGTATTCCTATACATAGAATACTAAATCATTTATAATTCTGTGTTCATATGCATAAGAAGGATTTGCACCAGTGTACTGAATGTACCGTATTATGAATATTACAAGAGTTTATAAGCTTGTATGTGATTAAACTTGTCTATTGCCTCTGACTGACATACGTACATTGGGAAATGCCCCATACAGTACATGTCAAAACCAATGAGTGGAATGGTATCCAATACATCAAACACATGGTTTCCATGTGATTGATGCCATTCCATTCTCTCTGTTCCAACCATTATGATATGTCCTCACCTTAACAGTCAAAACAAAAGGACTGATAACTTTCTTTGACAAAATGCTATTTTTGAGGTGATCAAAATGAAGGTATGCTAAATAAAAAAATGAAGTTATGACTATAACACTATACTGAATATTTCATCGTATGAAGAGAAATTCCAGCTGTGACGTTTTTCTGCATTTAAAAATACTTAAGCAAATGTGAGCGCATTTTGTAATACTGATAAGTAAATAAAATTCTCTACATTCCTATACCAACTTGATACTATTTGTTATGTCTGTGAAGCAGGCTCTTTACTTTTCACTCATCTAGCAAACTGGGGCCATACTTGCGAACATTAGAAACCGTTTCTCCGGCCTCACAAGTGGTGCAGCGGTCTAAGGCACTGCATCGCACTGCTTGAGGCGTCAGTACTGACCCAGATTCGATGTCAGGCTGTGTCACAGCCGGCCGTGACCGGGAGACCCATGAGGCGGCGCACAATTGGGCCAGTGTCATCCGGGTTAGGGGAGGGTTTGGCCGGGATTTCTTTTGTGTCTTTGCAAGCTGACCTCGGTTGCCAGCTGGACGGTGTTTCCCCCGACACATTGGTGCAGCTGGCTTCCGGGTTAAGCGAGCGGTGTGTCAAGAACGAGTGCGGCTTGGCAGGGTTGTGTTTTGGAGGACGCAAGGCTCTTGACTTTCGCCTCTCCCAAGTCCGTAGGGGAGTTGCAGCGATGGGACAAGACTAACTACCAATTGGATATTACAAAAAAGGGGTAAAAGTTTTCTCCATCTCAAAATGCGCATCAGCCAATTAAAATCGTTGATTTTACTTGAACGTGATAGGTTACATTGTAGCTGGGCCCATCAGATAAACTTGTACACATCAAATATGGTGGATAAATAAGACTGTTTAACATTAAAAAAACTTGTCAGAGTCCTGTCTGTGTAATTTAGTAGGCGTTTCCTCTCGGTTCTCGCGGGAGTTCACAGTTCCGCCATAATATCTAGGATGCTGCTTGGGTCATCACCAATGATGTGTATAAACCCTGGATGACTGACATGGGGCACTGTATTGAAGCCACCGCACAGCCTTCTTGGTACTCCTCAGTTGTCTTTTTTTTGGGGGGGGGGGGGGGATGCTATAGAAATGCATTAATGTCTACATTTGTTTTTGACACATTTATTCTATTACAGATGCATACTTTGATGCATAATGCATACTTTTACATTTTATTGTGAGCTAAACATAAATATATAAACATTTTCCTTTAGTATTTTTGTTGTTGAGACTACTAATGTTACTGTCCCCACTACTATAACAAAAATGCTTAAATACATGTAATTTTCTCCTTGAAACATTTAATTGAAGTACTGTAGAATTCCATTCATTCCTACGGAGGACTGCTCCTACTAGGGAGTGCCAATATAGACAACCGGTGGCTTCAAAGCCTCTCAATGGCCAATACATAGCATCAGCAATCCAGGGTTATGTACAGTGAGGGAAAAAAGTATTTGATCCCCTGCTGATTTTGTACGTTTGCCCACTGACAAGGAAATGATCAGTCTATAATTTTAATGGTAGGTGTATTTGAACAGTGAGAGACAGAATAACAACAAAAAAATCCAGAAAAACGCGTATCAGTGTAGAACACTAATTCAAGGGTTTTTCACCGTATCAGTGTATTTGTCAATGTTTTTCTCTGAGGCTACCTGGAACATATCCAGGTCGGCCATGACATCATTTTCTGGAATTTTCCAAGCTATTTAAAGGCACAGTCAACTTAGTGTATGTAAACTTCTGACCCACTGGAATTGTGATACAGTGAATTATAAGTGAAATAATCTGTCTGTAAACAATTGTTGGAAAAATTACAAGTAGATGTCCTAACCGACTTGCCAAAACTATAGTTTGTTAACAAGAAATGTGTGGAGTGGTTTAGAAACGAGTTTTAATGACTCCAACCCAAGTGTATGTAAACTTCCAACTTCAACTGTGTATGTACACTACCGGTCAAAAGTTTTAGAACACTAATTCAAGGGTTTTTCACCGTATCAGTGTATTTGTCAATGTTTTTCTCTGAGGCTACCTGGAACATATCCCAGTCCGCGTGATCAAAATCCCCAGCTACAATAAATGCAGCCTCAGGATATGTGGTTTCCAGCTTGCATAAAGTCCAGTGAAGTTCTTTGAGGGCCGTTGTGTTATCGGCTTGAGGGGGAATATACACGGCTGTGACTATAACCGAAAATAATTATCTTGGGAGGTAATACGGTCAGCATATGATTGTGAGGTATTGTAGGTTGGGTGAACAATAGGACTTGAGTTCCTGTATCTTATCACAATCACACCATGAGTAGTAAATCATGAAACATACACCCCCGCCCTTTTTCTTCCCAGAGAGATATTTATTCCTGTCTGCGCGATGAACTGAGAACCCAACTGTCTGTACGGACTCAGAATGTATATCCCGAGAGAGCCATGTTTCCGTGAAACAGAGTATGCTACAATCCCTGATATCTCTCTGGAATGAAATCTGTGAGGAAACCTGATTTCTCTCTGGAACGAAATCTCTGGGGTACAAACAAATGATCCGATTCGGGAAAGTCGTATTCCTGGTCGTAATGCTGGTAATGCTGGTGAGTTACCGCCGCTCTGATATCCAAAAGTTCTTCCCGGCTGTATGTAATAACACACCAACAATTTCCTGGGCTAATAATGTAAGAAATAACACACAAAAAATACTGCAAAGTTTCCTAAGAGCTAGAAGCATTGCAGCCCTATCCGTCGGCGCCATTTTCAGTCTCGAAGCAACGCTGCCGCCACTGCTGATTCCTTGCTTCTACCAGAGAGCTACAGTACCTGGCTGACAACAGTGGAGCTGTTAACATCACCAGGCAACGTTCCCACACCACATCTGAGCAGAGGATCCAATACCGACAAACCTATGCATGTTCTCTATCCCAGTTAACCCGTGATTTTTTTCAATACTGCTTTATTGGCGTGAGTGTAATTTACCGACTCGGTACTGATACCCTGTTTATATAGACAAGTTATCATTATTCTTTGTTTATTTATTATTACTTTTATTATGACGTGTTTTACTTTTATATTTCTTCATCTCTGCATTTTTGGGAAGGGCCCGTAAGTAAGCGTTTCCCTTTTATAACAAGATGCCCAGCGCTTCAAGCCTCCTCCTCAACCCTCTTGCTCTCTCCCCACCCGCAAAATTGCAGGTACATCTTGCGCCATAGGCTATACTAATCTGTCCATCACGCATGTAAACAACTACACCTGTTGTTTACCTGTGAAATATATATTTTTTTACATTTATCTTATTAAATTACATCACCAATCAGTGCGGATAGAGCAAGCAAGCTAGTTGTTTACATGCGTGATGGACAGATTAGTATAGCCTATGGCGCAAGATGTACCTGCAATTTTAACAGTCAAACATAGATGCATAAAGTACCAGTCTGAAGTGAGCTCTAAATGGGCCTTCCTTATATAGTGCCTTATATACGGTTACATAAAAACCAACATAAACATGATTCATTGGATTGGTTCCTACATGTGACTGTCTCCGTCTCCTATCTTAACTTAAACATATTCTGGCCGTTCTGCCAGATGTTCCTAAGGAGAGGGTCATGGCCGTCTCCCCCTCAAATCTCTACCCGGCACCTACAGGAACCAATAATTGTATGTACAATTCAAGGCTATCTCTTCAGACAACAACATTTCCCTCACATTCCCTCCTCATCACTCTGTGATAATAATCTTTACATTTTATGGTAAGCATTAGATTATAGCTTCGTTCAAAGGGAAGTTCTATCAAAATACCTCATTATAAGTAAACGAAATCAACACATAAAACAGGCACTTAATCCTTTCAAACCCTTAATTCTGGGTTGACAATCCAATTTCTAAAACCATTGCAGTAGAATGGCTTAACTTAAGACCTTCACTTCATTCAGTTACACATATGCTTCTTTATGATCCAATTCCATTCATGGTAATACTATCATCATAATAAATCATAATAAAGGTTATACTTCTTTTAACGGGAGTGAATCTAATTTCATTCATAATCATCATAAAGCTAAAATCTACAATCAAAGGTTATAATCAACGGGAGTGAGTATATCAAAAATGCACACACATACACAAGAGATCTGTAGATTCAGAGGTGAATAAATCTCCAAAGCTCTTACCGCAATCGGGTTGCATTGACATATGTTCCACGTAATATAGACAGATTATTGGTTTAGATGACATTACCTTCTAAACTTGTTAAAATGAAAACAGCATTCTATCATTACTCATCCTTCTCTACAGGGGGGAATGAAAGCTGATAGCTGCTGAGATCTTATTAGCCAGAGAGGCACAGATAGCCTTACAGCATGTTAGTAATTAGGCAAACTAAGCAAAAAATGCACGCTGTAGCACATTGGGCAATTTGGGATCCCCAACTTCCAAACAGGGATTCCAACCAAGTTGCAAGCGTCCGCTCTGATTTTGGGGGATTTTTCTTAGCAACAGTGGCAATGTATTCAGCAAGATCAGTCACATTAGAAGAGTGGTCACCCTGAGGAAGGCACAGTGATGCCGAAACATTGGTAAAAACCCATTCAATTGCTGGGAGTTTATACATGGAGTGTGCGACTTTCTTTATTTTGATAATTTATTCGCCGTTAGTCGTCTCCACACAAACTATTTTTTCTGGGTGTGTGCCAGCTCATGTTTTTGAATCTGGGACCAAAGTACAACCTTCATTGTCAATCATTGCACAAGTTCCCCCTTAACCTGCCAGAAGAGAGGGTTTTGCAGAGCTAACTTACGCAATTATTTTAGTTCATTGCCAATTTTCTCAATGTGTCTAGAGATGTCACGAATTTGGTCTAGGGCACATGCAACTCCATACCCAGGGAAGAACACACCAAATAACCTGGAGGCAGGTGTGTGAGTGATGTCAGTTAGAGACCTCTCATCTCTCCTCATTCCAGGAGGTTTGTAGTCTCTTAACAGAGCCTTCAGATCCCTCTAATTATTTGGAACGGTTCTCATAGCTGTCACCACAAACCCAACAGCACCTCCCCAGTTCGAGGGAAGGCTATAAGCCATCTTACCACACAGCCAATAGGTTCCATCAATAGGTTCCATTCGGAGCTCCTCACAAAGGGATAATAACATTATAGACTGAAATACCATAAGTAACATTACCAGGTTCCCCAGTGTCGGCATTGTTAATGGTTAACTGTGGTTGTGTAATGCAGAAAATGTCATTGGGTCAGGGTTATGTGGCATCTCTACTAAGAATGGTAAGTCCATTTGCATAGTCAGACTTACCCCTATGGGAACTCCCACAAGTGGTAAACCTGCTCCTACCTTAACTGGCCCCAACCCACACATCCAACACACTTTTTGTCCAGACGTAAGATTAGCAACCATTTCTGCTCTAGAGAGGAATAGATTGTCATCATGGTTATGGGGGCCCAGCAGGGCTCTCCTTCTCCGATGACCATCTACTTCTTGGCCACTACTCCGGGCCTGCGTTGTTCCCATTGGCTTAGGACTCATCTCATCTATTTCTGTCAGGTTTCTCACAAGAGGACAGCCTACTGTTCTTATTAGCACTCCTGTGCTAATGCAGAGGAGGGCCACACTGCACCACCGGAACTGGCGAGGGCCCATCTTCTTCTGGATCAGGAACTCGTCTGCAGTGCAACTCATGGATCCAGGTTTCTCTCTCAGCAACCTTCACCGCAGTGGGGGTGGTCAGATGAACTTGGTACGGGCCTCTCCACCAGGGTTCCTTCCAACTCTTTCTCCTAAAGTCTTTCACCACCACGAAATCACCTGGATTCAAACAGTGTTCAGCTCCACCTGCTAGATTTGACAAATTCACCCGGGGGAAAAGACTCTTAATATATTATTCCAAATAAGTTGGGTTCATGGAATGCCTCTGCTGATCCTATGCAGTATGCAGTAATCATGTGCCTATGAACCAGAGTGTCCTAGTAGGGAGTCCACTGTGTGCAGCTCACCCTGCACTAACATAACATGAGCATGTCTACTTCTGCTAAGCTTCCCAGTAAAGCAATGAAAACAATCAAGCATCCCAGAAAAGTGCAAAAAATAGCCCACGTTAACATATGTAGCTTAAGAAACAATGTTCATGAAATAAATAATTTGCTAGTAACAGATCACATTCATTTTCTGACAATCTCTGAAACTCACTTAGATAATACCTTTGATGATACAGTGGTAGCAATAAATGGTTATAAACAAGCCAGAAATGCCAAAGGTGGAAGTGTTGCCGTTTTATATTCAGAACCACATTCCTGTAAAGCTTAGAGAGGATCTCATGATACTGTTGAAGTAATATGGCTACAGGTTTATCTGCCTCACCTAAGGCCCATTCTGGTGGGAAGCTGCTATATAACAGTCAACAGAGAGGTATATTTTCTGGGTGATTTTAATATTGACTGGCTTTCATCAAGCTGTCAACTCAAGAAAAAGCTTCAAACTGTAACTAGTGCCTGCAACCTGGTTCAGGTTATCAGACCAACCTACCAGGGTAGTTACAAACAGCACAGGAATGAAATCATCAACATGTAGTGATCACATTTTATTAATGCTGCAGAAATGTGCATTAAAACAGTATCCAAATCCATCAGATGTAGTGATAACAATATAGTAGCCATATTTAGAAAAACCAAAGTTCCAAAGGCTGGGCCTGATATACTGTATAAGAGGACATACAATAAGTTTTGTAGTGATTCCTATGTTGTTGATGTAAATAATATTTGTTGGTCTGTGCTGTGTAATTTGGAGCAACCAGACGCTGCACTTGACACATTTATGAAATTGCTTATTCCAGTTACTAATAAGCATGCAACCATTAAGACAATTACTGTAAAAATTGTTAAATCCCTGTGGATTGATGAGGAATTAAAAAATTGTATGGTTGAGAGGGATGAGGCAAAAGGAATGGCAAATAAGTCTGGCTGCACAACCAATTGGCAAACGTACTGCAAATTGAGAAATCATGTGATGAAACTGAATAAAAAGAAGAAACTATACAATTAAACAAAGACAAATGATAGTAAAAACCTTTGGAGTACCTTAAATTAAATGAAAAGACAAGCATTGTAATTTTGAATTCCGTAAAGTAAGTGTGAAAGAAATAAAAAAATGTTTGTCTATCATCAATGACAAGCCACTGAGGTCTGACAACTTGGATGGAAAATTACTGAGGATAATAGCGGACGATATTGCCACTCCTATTTGCCATATCTTCAATCTAAGCCTACTAGAAAGTGTGTGCCCTCAGGCCTGGAGGGATGCAAAAGTAATTATGTTACCCAAGAATAGTAAAGCCCCCTTTACTGGCTCAAATAGCCCACCAATCAGACTGTTATGAACCCTTCGTAACTTTTGTACAAAATTGTGTTTGACCAGATACAACGCTATTTTACTGTAAACAAATTGACAACAGCTGTTTTGTTAGACTTCAGTGTGGCTTTTGACATTATCGATCAGTCTGACAGAAAAACATATGTGTTATGGCTTTTCATCCCCTGCTATATTGTGGATAAAGAGTTACCTGTCTAACAGAATACAGAGGGTGTTCTTTAAAGGAAGCCTCTCCAACACAATCCAGGTAGAATCAGGAATTCCCCAGGGCAGCTGTCTAGGCCCCTTACTTTTAAAAACCTTTACTAATGACATGCCATTGGCCTTGAGTAAAGCCAGTATGTCTATGTATGCGGATGACTCAACACTAAACAGGTCAGCTACTACAGCCAGTGAAATCACTGCAACACTTAACAAAGAGCTGCAGTTAGTTTCAGAATGGGTGGCAAGGAATAAGTTAGTCCTAAATATTTCAAAAACTTAAAGCATTGTATTTGGGGCAAATCATTCACTAAACCCTAAACCTCAACTAAATCTTGTAATAAACAATGTGGAAATTTAGCAAGTTGAGGTGACTAAACTGCTTGGTGTAACCCTGTCATTGACAAAACATGCTGATACAACAGTAGCTAAGATAGGGA
This sequence comes from Salmo trutta, assembly GCF_901001165.1. Lineage (NCBI taxonomy): Eukaryota > Metazoa > Chordata > Actinopteri > Salmoniformes > Salmonidae > Salmo > Salmo trutta. The sequence goes on along the minus strand of NC_042987.1, from coordinate 10,417,646 downwards.
CAAGTCTATCCATAATAAAGGGCTGCTCTGACTTTTCAACAACACTATAAACAAGACAGGTCCTACCGTTCAGTCATGTGGTCAGGTGCCACAAAGAGGGACCTCAGAAAATTACAATTGGCTCAGAACAGGGCAGCACGGCTGGCCGTTAAATGTACTTGGAGAGCTAACATTAATAATATGCATGTAAATCTCTCATGGCTCAAAGTGAAGGAGAAATTGACTTCATCACTACTTGGTTTTGTAAGAAGTGTTGACATGCTGAATGCACGGAGGTGTCTGTTTAAACTACTAGCACACAGCTCGGAAACCCATGCATACCCCACAAGACATGCTACCAGAGGTCTCTTCACAATCCCCAAGTCAAGAACAGACTATGGGAGGGGCACAGTACTACATAGAGCCATGGCTACCTGGAACTCTATTCAACATCATGTAACTGATGCAAGCAGTGGAATCAGATTTAAAAAACAGATGAAAATACACCTTATGGAACAGCAGGGACTGTGAAAAGAAACACACACAGGCACAGACACATATACACATGATAAGACACACACACTGCACACACTTACACATGGATATTGTATTGTAAATATGTGATAGTGGAGTAGTGGCCTGAGGGAACACACTAAATAAATTGGGTAAAGTTTTATGAAATGTAATATCATGTCATAATTTCAATTGTATATAACTTCCTTAATGTTGCTGGACCCCAGGAAGAGTAGCTGGGGATCCTTAATAAATACAAATACAAATAGAACAAAATGTATAAGAACTCCTAAGCCTGTGTTAACCTCAGACCTTATTTAAGGCACTGATCCCAAAACCCCATTCTTTCCCCTATTCATTTCCTCCATAGGAATGACCAATGAACCAGAAGTAGAAACCGCTAACTCATATCCGTTTTTTAGGACTACAAGCTGGCGAGCTCTATTGGTGGCGTGATCCACTAAGGCGGTAAGACCAGAGACCCTATACGGAAAAGTAATATATGGCCATATATGACCTTATATACCAAAGTATGTGACATATATTTAAAAAATATATGATCATACAGCGCCTTCGGAAAGTATTCAGACCCCTTCCCTTCCACATGTTGTTAAGTTACAGCCTTATTCTAAAATTCATTGAATAAATGTTTTTCCTCATCAATCTACACACAATATCCCATAATGACAAAGTGGAAATAGGTTTTTAGACATTTTTTCAAATGTATTAAAAGTAAAAACAGAAATACCTTATTTACATAAGAATTCAAGTGCATCCTCTGGTGGATCCTGTTTCCATTGATCATCCTTGAGATGTTTCTACAACTTGATTGGAGTCCACCTGTGGTAAATTCAATTGATTGGACATGATTTGGAAAGGCACACACCTGTCTATATAAGGTCCCACAGTTGACAGTGCATGTCAAAGCAAAAACCAAGCCATGAGGTCGAAGGAATTATCCGTAGAGCTCAGAGACAGAATTGTGTCGAGGCACAGATCTGGGGAAGGATACCAAACAATGTTTGCAGCATTGAAGGTCCCCAAGAACACAGTGGCCTCCATCATTTGTAAATGGAAGAAGTTTGGAACCACCAAGACTTTTCTTAGAGCTGGCCGCCCGGCCAAACTGAGAAATCGGGGGGAAAGTGCCTTGGTCAGGGAGGTGACCAAGAACCCGATGGTCACTCTGACAGAGTTACAGAGACCCTCTGTGGAGACGGGAGAACCTTCCAGAAGGACAACTATCTTTGCAGAACTCCACCAATCAGGCCTTTATGGTAGAGTGGCTAGACAGAAGCCACTCCTCAGTAAAAGGCACATGACAGCCCGCTTGAAGTTTGCCAAAAGGCACCTAATGGACTCAGACCATGAGAAACAAGATTTTCTGGTCTGATGAAACCTTGATTGAACTCTTTGGCCTGAATGCCAAGCCTCACGCCAGGAGGAAACCTGGCACCTTCCCTACGGTGAAGGATGGTGGTGGCAGCATCATGCTGTGGTGATGTTTTTCAGCGCCAGGGACTGGGAGACTAGTTAGGATCAAGGGAATGATGAACGGAACACAGTACAGAGAGATCCTTGATGAAAACCTGCTCCAGAGTGCTCAGGACCTCAGACTGGGGCGAAGGTTCCCCTTCCAACCGGACAACGACCTTAAGTACAGTCGTGGCCAAACGTTTTGAGAATGACACAAATATTAATTTTCAAAAAGTTTGCTGCTTCAGTGCCTTTAGATATTTTTGTCAGATGTTACTATGGAATATTGAAGTATAATTACAAGCATTTCATAAGTGTCAAAGGCTTTTATTGACAATTACATGAAGTTGATGCAAAGAGTCAATATTTGCAGTGTTGACCCTTCTTTTTCAAGACCTCTGCAATCCACCCTGGCATGCTGTCAATTAACTTCTGGGCCACATCCTGACTGATGGCAGCCCATTCTTGCAAAATCAATGCTTGGAATTTGTCAGAATTTGTGGGGTTTTGTTTGTCCACCCGCCTCTTGAGGATTGACCACAAGTTCTCAATGGGATTAAGGTCTGGGGAGTTTCCTGGCCATGGACCCAAAATATCGATGTATTGTTCCCCGAGCCACTTAGTTATCACTTTGCCTTATGGCAAGGTGCTCCATCATGCTGGAAAAGGAATTGTTCATCACCAAACGGTTCCTGGATGGTTGGGAGAAGTTGCTCTCGGAGGATGTGTTGCTACCATTCTTTATTCATGGCTGTGTTCTTAGGCAAAATTGAGAGTGAGCCCAATCCCTTGGCTGAGAAGCAACCCCACACATGAATGGTCTCAGGATGCTTTACTGTTGGCATGACACAGGACTGACGGTAGCGCTCACCTTGTCGTCTCTGGACAAGCTTTTTTCCAGATGTCCCTGAAAGAGGATTCATCAAAGAAAATGACTTTACCCCAGTCCTCAGCAGTCCAGTCCCTGTACCTTTTGCAGAATATCAGTCTGTCCCTGATGTTTTTCCTGGAGAGAAGTGGCTTCTTTGCTGCCCTTCTTGACACCAGGCCATCCTCCAAAAGTCTCCGCCTCACTGTGCGTGCAGATGCACTCACACCTGCCTGCTGCCATTCCTGAGCAAGCTCTGTACTGGTGGTGCCCCGATCCCGCAGCTGAATCAACTTTAGGAGACGGTCCTGGCGCTTGCTGGACTTTCTTGGGCGCCCTGAAGCCTTCTTCACAACAATTGAACCGCTCTCCTTGAAGTTCTTGGTGATCCGATAAATGGTTGATTTAGGTGCAATCTTACTGGCAGCATTATCCTTGCTTGTGAAGCCCTTTTTGTGCAAAGCAATGATGACGGCATGTGTTTCCTTGCAGGTAACCATGATTGACAGAGGAAGAACAATGATTCCAAGCACCACCCTCCTTTTGAAGCTTCCAGTCTGTTATTCGAACTCAATCAGCATGACAGAGTGATCTCCAGGCTTGTCCTCGTCAACACTCACACCTGTGTTAACGAGAGAATCACTGACATGATGTTAGCTGGTCCTTTTGTGGCAGCGCTGAAATGCAGTGGAAATGTTTTTTGGGGGGGGATTCAGTTCATTTGCATGGCAAAAAGGGACTTTGCAATTAATTGCAATTCATCTGATCACTCTTCATAACATTCTGGAGTATATGCAAATTGCCATCATACAAACTGAGGCAGCAGACTTTGTGAAAATTCATATTTGTGTCATTCTCAAAACTTTTGGCCACGACTGTACACAGCCAAGATACCGCATGACTGGCTTCGGAACAAGTCTCTGAATGTCCTTGAGTGGCCCAGCCAGAGCCCGGGCTTGAACCCGATCGAACATCTCTGGAGAGACCTGAAAATAGCTATGCACCGACGCTCCCCATCCAACCTGACAGAGCTTGAGAGGATCTGCAGAGAAGAATGGGAGAAACTCTTCAAATTCAGGTGTGCCAAGCTTGTAGCATCATCTCTGCCAAAGGTGATTTAACAAAGTACTGAGTAACGGGTCTGAATACTTATGTAAATGTGATAGCAAAAATGTAATATTTCCATATTTTTTTAATACATTTGCAAAAATGTCTTAACCTGTTTTTGCTTAGTCATTATGGGGTATTGTGTGTAGATTGATGAGGGGGAAAACTATTTAAGCAATTTTAGAGTAAGGCTGTAACGTAATAAAAAGTGGAAAAATGAAAGATGTCTGAATACTTTCACGAATGCACTGTATATTTAAAACTCATATAAACGTGACATATTTTTTAAATGTATGATCATATATTTTAAGAACATAAATATCACACCCCCATACAAAAAAATATTATATGGATATGTATTTTCATCATGCAAAATGTTCCACAATTTTTTTTCTTCTTCTTCAATTAATTTATTTGAACTGTATTCCAGAAAAGTTCGTTTTATGTCATATTTTTTAAAACCACATAAATCACACACATAGGGACGAATTCCTTTCTAATTGCATTTGGTGTTAGGCAACTTTATGATTACTTTGTTCCTTGTAGGTACTGTAATTGATACTTGCTATCTCATTTTGAGACTAGATTGAGATGGCGTAGACAACAATAGAGGGCTCGCAGTTGACGTACGACGCCTCCTGGCTGCCATGTTGGAAGACCACCGCATTTATTCTTCTGACAACAGCCGAGTGGCTTCCCCAAACTAAATGATAACAGTGCCTAAAACTAGTTGATTCATTACCACGGTAATTTTCTGTAGAGTATTTGGCTGCTCTAACAAGGCAGGAAAGACAACGGGAAAAAATATGTTTAAAGATTCCCCGCAATCATGAAACACCATTGGTGACACCAGTGAGATAAGACTCAAAAACTGTCAGAAAAGCGAAGAAGCCGTTTTTCTTGTAAAGGCCTGATCAGACAGCTGTCAGTAACTGGTCTGCTACGATCATTTCATCACTGGTAAATCAAGTCTGATCGATTTCGAGTTTTGTTAGCAACAACACTAAATTAGCTAGCAAGATAGCTTGTAGTCTATCAATTAGCATGTGTCGCGTGAGTTTAAAGTTGTAGGGAAGCTATTTTTCACCATTAAAATGCACCTTTATAACAAAGAATCGTGTGCCTCTATCATCGCATTTGCAGACTAATGTAAATCTACTATTCATAATGTGATGAGTAGATTGTATAGTGATAATTTAGGCTATTAATAAGCGCGTAACGGTAGTGACATAGGCCATATCAGAGCCGTTTCCTTCGCATGGGAATAATGTGGCCTTTTGATAAACTTTTCATGCAATTATACTACACTTTATATGACCGGCGAAATTAGCAAATGTTTTTTAATACGATGGTAGCCTACCGTAATCAAGGCCTATGAAAAAGGGTCCTGGCTAAAAGGGATCCATCTTTTGTCAAAATAAAAAATGTTTGTGGGGGGGATTTTATCTAACCGTAAACTAATTCTCCTAATCTGCTACGAAATATCAAATATGACGTTAATTTTACAAAAACTGGATCCCTTCTAGCCATGACAATGAAAAGGGGAGCCACAAACTGTACAATATGACATCCATATTGCCTGGAGGACATTATTTAAAAAAAAAAAGCTCCAGTGGTTGTCATATATTCATATAATAACCCAATGGAAATTTGTTGAGAACTTTATTCATAAGAGTGAAAATGTGTGGACATTACAACATAGGAAAAAGGCCTCAATAGGATAGGACAACCTGCTGTGTTGACTATTGCTTGTTCCAGCCCAACAATAGGTATACTCTTTATATTGCATTAAAACACCAGAATGAATTAAACACAACCAAACAATTAAGAGCCCTGATGGTATAGGTGACCTGAAGAAGGGATATTGTAACATCAGGTGTGCTTTTCATTTGTTGATGTACTACTGTAGGTTCCCAGCTGACCTCTATTATTAAGACACCCATGCTGACTGGATTCCCACTGTGAAGATGAGCAATGCTGCAGAAGCATCCGTTTCTACTTCTACTACTTTGTCCTTTTCCAAATATGAAAGGAGACTCCCTCAATTATACAAGATGGTTGTTATATGTGCTTTGGTCAATCTGAATGATTCTGTTGTGCCATTTGAGTAGAGCACCTTCACCTTGTCATGACAAAAGTGCCCCCTTAAACTGTATGAATATATAAAATGTCATTTGGAATGTGTAAAATACTGTTTATGATATTGTAAACATACTGTACTTTAAAAATAGGCTACATTGTTGTATGGGTGAATTGAAAATAGTAATATTTGCTTTGCCTAATCCCATTGAATAGAAAGTATTTCTTATAGCCCAACTATTTTATTTCTTAACAATTTAAACACATTTTGCAAAGACAATGTAATTGTTGTGGTAGTCTTAGTCAAACCATCTTCATTATCACAGTGCCACGCAGACCTTCTTGGAGAAAAGTATCTGGCATTGGACTTGGTAGTAGTAGTTGTGTATGTTTTAAGCTAAGGATCCCATCTCCTGCTTCCAGACATTTCACCACCTAGATTACAAGGGTTGAATTTGAAACAAAATATGGAATGTCAGCACAAGGCATGTACAAAATCTAGTATAATGATTAGCTTTACAAACATTGTCTCCTGGTATCATTTTTAAATTGAGAACATATAGCTGAACAATATGTAAACAGTGTGATTGAAGCTATCCTATGCTTCAGATGCATAATGTCAAGGGGTGCATTGCAAATGCCCAAAAGGCAAAGGCCATTATACTGTGGGCAAGTGGTTCCCTACTCCGGTCCTTGAGTATCCCCAACAGTACAGCTTTAGTGTAGCCCCGGACAAACACACTTGTCAACTAATTATCAGGCATGTTTGTCTGGGGCTACAACAAAAATGTGTGCTGTTGGGGGTATTCAAGGACTGGGAACCACTGCTGTAGGCCTATGGCTGCACTGGCATTGTATGATATTATCAGCTGCAAAATGGGTTCACATGGTTGATATCCTGAAAAAAATTGCGAGAATCAAATAAAACTAATTGGAGAGTTTATGACTGAACAAAAAGGTAATGTTCATTTGAGAAAACAGACATATTTGAGACAGATTCCCCTCTTTATTGCAGGAATGTGATCTGTGATTAATCAACATCAACACTAGTTAATCTTTAATAATAGTTAACAATTAAAACAAGTTTAAAAACAACTTCAAAGAATCAACAATTTCATATAATTTCAATGTGTATAAGTAAGCTAACGCATATGTAAAGGTTAGACATTTTAGTAACAAGTAGGCTATTATTACCAAAACAATTTCAGGTGAACCAAAAAGAGCCAATAGCAGTGGTGGCCAACCTCGAGCCACTGATCCCTGATCTACTGGGTGAGCAGACTAGGCTTATTAACTAATTAGGCTTGATATATTGAATCAGGTGTTTTAGTGCTGGGCTAAAACAGAAGCGTGCACACCCAGCAGGGTTGGTCTGCTCCAGTTATAATAGGTTTACACATTGTGTGACTTTTAAAAGTGTATACCCTTACTCTCCAGGGACATTCACTGGGACCTCTTCATCTGCAGACAGGCTTTGACAGCTCTCTGCATCTGAAGACAGAAAACATCACTAGGAAACAGGCTGCATTTTTTTCCCTTTCCATTATACTCAAGTTAGACAGCCCTTAATATTACGTTGCTATATCACTCTGTCCTCAGTTTCTCGCTATGGACAGGAACTTCCCTATCCCGAGTAGCCTACTCTCCCTTCTCTGACACCTGGACGTGCTAGCTAATCCTTTCACCCTCTTCCATGGCTGTTAGCTAGCTAACGTTACCTACCTAGCTACAAATGCATTTGGTGTTACAACGATAAATAAAGTGCATCAAGATAGCTAATATGAAGTTAGCAAGCTGGTGATATGTAAAGTTAACTAACTAGCGACATTTTTACTTACTTGAATAGGTTCTCCCACTGCCTCTGTTTTATGGGTCCTTAGAAAACTAAATAATGATTGTAGCAAAAGGCAGCCAGTCATGTTGACGATTAGAGGACTTTCCACTTCGATGGAGGTTTAACGACGGTTGGCATCCAATTTGTTGCATTACTGCCACCCACTAGACCTTATACTTTACTTAAAATAGAAAAATGTACTAAATAAATACCCTACCATCTAACACTATATTCACTAATTTCAAAATGATATAAAATAAAATTAACACCCCCCTACCTCACTAATTAAATGTATTTATTCCTACCTCATGCCATCACCCTAAAAGGATGGGACATCACCACATCCTGTAACTCTCCTGCTGTCAAGTCCTGCACACCCAAATGCCTCTCTGCACCACAACCTACATTTTCTGAGACTTCTGATCTATTCCTGCAGTACAATTAATAACCATTGCTATAAATGCCAAAAATACAATCTTACTGAAACTTATTTCACTTTTTGGCCTATCCCTCTGTACTGGTATATCTCTACTCTCACCACTTCTCCCCCTTAACCCATCTTCCTCTACTTTCTCCACTGCCTCAGCATATGACGACTTCTGCTCTACTACAGAAACCTCAACCTGCTTCTCTAGCACGGGACATTTCTGATCCCCAGCACCATGGGCACCCCTACAATTAACACATACCACTACTTTCCCCAATACTACACATTCCTTTGTCTCATGCCCTTCTGCACATTTCTCACACCTTGGACCCTCCCTACACACTGCTGCCACATGCCTATAAGCTTGACACCTGTAACATCTTAACATATTCGGCACATACGCTCGTACAGGATAACTTATATATCCTAACTTCACTTTATCAGGCAAAGACTCAGCTTCAAAACTCAAAAGAACAGACTGACTCTTCTGTTTCCCCACCCTGTCTGCGTCGCATCAAACGCCGAGCATCACTTATACCGGGAATCTTTCCCCTCGGCTAGTCAACGTTTATATCTACTGCTACCCCACTTATATCTCCTTTCATTGGTGCCTTTTTCTTGAGAACGAAACACTTTACTTACCCCCATTCGTTTTACTTCAAGCGCATTCTTCCTCTGCCCAACAGAAACACAAACAATTAATTATCACTAGACCATTTCTAGTTACCCTCACCGATTCCACATGACCCAACACTTTTTTCCCACCCACCGTGAAACCACAAATGGATCAGCCAAAAGGCAAGAGTTCACTTTCTCCATAAACTTCACTCCTACTATCACAGATTCTTCTTCATCCTGATCCTCGGTGCATACATCGATCTCCGATACTTCGCCCTCATTCACTTCCATTTCTCCTCCTGTCTTCTATCCGGCGTACAGCTCACTCTGCTTACACTTTCTACCATTCTTCTTTAACAAACAAACCATATTTTTTTCCCGCCCACCATTTCTAACCTACTCACACCCTTTTCCTCCTTCTCTCTCTTAGACCTCATCTGCCTCTCTTTTTCCCTCTAATCCTCCCCCGTATTCCAAGTATACCTTTCCTTGTGATAATACTGCACTTTTCATCCTGACATACATCTTGTTCTTGTCCTCTCAAGGGATGCCATTTAACTGGCTTTTCCAGTTACATGTGCTTTTCCAACCACCATCTACTGTTTCCCTCCCGAAAAGTCTGATGTTATTTTGTGATGTAGCTAGTAGTCCATGGCCGTGTTCGAGAGGATCAAAACCACAATGTATCATGGGTAAATTGTGACTGACTGACTGATCTACAAATACCAATTGTAGGTTTATAATTTGTGATGTACAAGTTTTGAAAAAGCTCAGAAACCTATCTTAAGTATGAATGTTTATTTTCATACAGTATAGTTGTGGCTGCCCATAAGGTAATGTAAACACGGTTTAGATATTGTTGTGTCAAACAGTGGGTTGCGCCCACAAGGGGGAGCGCGCGAGGTCTGCAGGAACTCAGTCCGGCTTTAAACTTACTCTTGAAAGTTTTAATAGTAGAACGGTGCAATTTTGAAATTGGGTCAAATGCATCATCATTGTCATGTTAGTCATTGCATACCTTAGAAAGAGATGTATAACTTTTCAGAAATGTCCAGATCAATTAGCTCATGTCAGCTACAGTGTTTTTATTTAGATTTTTTAGACCATAGATATTGTTGTCATTTTTTAGTCACTCAAATATCACATGATTACACATTAGACATGGCAAAATGTATAGAATTGCAAGAAAATGTGGCAACATTTTCTTTGCAACCCATGACAAAATGTGTAGAATTGTAGGAAATAAGCTTTAAACCTGAAAAATTCTCTCCATCAACAAGAGGGGTGTAAACAGTTTGTGTCATGAACAGTGTTTGTGCCCACAGAAATAGACTTGCACGAGATGGGGGTGCACGGGATGTTCCCCAATTCTGGAAGGGAGGAGCCGATTGAAAAAGTTGGGGAACCCCTAGTAAAATCCACTATTATTTTGGTCTTCCAACGATTTCCATTGGGAATTGTTTATACCTGTTGCCACCAGCAGGCGTCGCGAAGGAGAATGAGCACAGCGGTTTGCTTCTCCCCTCCCTCCTGTCTCCTATTTCTTTGTTCTGTTAAACAGGTTGGTACACAGGTAACAATTTCAAAGATTTTACTGAGTTACAGTTCATATAAGGAAATCAGTCAACTGAAATAAATGAATTAGGCCCTATGCTATGGATTTCACATGACAAAATACACATATGCATCTGTTGGTCAGACACCTTAAAAAAAAGGTAGAGGCGTGGTTCAGAAAACCAGTCAGTATCTGGTGTGACCACCATTTACCTCATACAGCGCAACACAACTCCTTCGCATAGAGTTGATCAGGCTGTTGATTGTGGCCTGTGAAATGTTGTTCCACTTCAATGGGTGTGCAAAGTTGCTCGATATTTGTGGGAACTGGAACACGCTGTCATACACGTCGATCCAGAGCATCCCAAACATGCTCAATGGGTGACATGTCTGGTGAATATGCAGACCATGGAAGAACTGGGACATTTTCAGCTTCCAGGAATTATGTACAGATCCTTGCGACATGGGGCCGTGCATTATCATGCTGAAACATGAGGTGATGGCTGCGGATAAATGGCACAACAGTGGGCCTCGGGATCTCATCATGATACCTCTGTGCATTCAAATTGCCATTGATTAAATGCAATTGTGTTCGTTGTCAGTAGCTTATGCCTGCCCATACCATAACCACACCATGGGGCACTCTATTTAACACATTGACATCAGCACACTGCTCGTCCACACGATGCCAAACACACTGTCTGTCATTGCCCGGTACAGTTGAAACTGGGATTAATCCGTGAAGAGCACACTTCTCCAGTGTGCCAGTGGCCATCGAAGGTGAGCATTTGCACACTGAAGTTGGTTACGACGCCGAACTGCAGTCAGGTTAAGACCCTGGTGAGGACGACGAGCTAAGACGTTTTCTAACAGTAATTCTTTGGTTGCGCAAATCCACAGTTTTTCATCAGCGGTCTCAGACGGTCCTGCAGGTGAAGACGGATGTGGACGTCCTCGGCTGGGGTGGTTACACATGGTCTGTGGTTGTGAGGCCGGTTGGACGCACTGCCAAATTCTCTAAAACAACGTTGGAGGCAGCTTATGGTAGAGAAATGAACATTCAATTCTCTGTCAACAGCTCTGGTGGACATCCCTGCAGTCAGCATGCCAATTGCACACTCCCTCAAAACCTGAGATATCTGTGGCATTGTGTTGTCTGAAAAACTGCTAATTTTAGAGTGGCCTTTTACCAGCACAAGGTACATCTGTGTAATGATCATGATTAATAATCAGCTTCTTGTTATGCCACACCAGTCAGGTGGATGGATTATGTTGGCAAAGGAAAAATGCTCACTAACACGGATGTAAACAAATTTGTGCACAAAATTTGAGAGAAATAAGCTTTTTGTGCATTTGGAACATTTCTGGGATCTTTTATTTCAGCTCATGAAACATGGGACCAACACTTACATGTTACATTTATATTTTGTTGAGTGTAGTATACACAAGCACATTATCTATAAAAATGTTAGTCGAAATGGTTATCTGAGTGATACCCTTTTATGTTGAAATTGTAAAGTTTAAATGTTGACATTGATCGAGTGAAATCTGTCAGCGATCTTGATATAGAGATGAATGGGTTTGCGGCTAAGCTAGGCTAGCCCATGGAATAACAAGACAAAATGCTAATATTCTGGTTTGAATTGATTGATTTATAGCTCCTCTGGAGGAAATATTGTTGTTTCTTTTTTATTTATATGGTCCTAACATCTCCCCAATCAAGTGTTATATATTACAGAGCTGTATTTTTACAATACACTCTAAGCTAACTACGGCTCCTAACCTAATAGCCATCATTGTAAATAAGAATTTGTTCTAACTGACTTGCCTAGTTAAATAAAGGCTAAATAAATAAATTAAAAATGACAAAGGTTGAGAGAATGCCAAGTGTGTAACGCTGTCATCAAGGCAAAGGGTGGCTATTTGAAGAATCTCATATATATTGTTATATGTTATTTCATAGTTTTGATGTCTTCACTATTATTCTACAATGTAGAAAATAGTATAAATTAAGAAAAACGCTTGAATGAGTAGGTGTTCTAAAACTTTGGACTGATAGTGTATATGTTAACACATATTGCTAACATATATTTTGAAATATAAAGGGACATACATATAAGGGAAATACACATACAATAAACATTTCAATAATATGTGTCACATTCAGACCCCTTGACTTTTTCCACATCTTGTTAGGTTAAAGCTTTATTCTAAAATTGATTAAATCGTTTTTTCCCCCTCATTAATCTACACACAATACCCCATAATGACAAAGGAAAAACTGTATATTTATTTTGCTAATTTATTAAAAATAAAAAACGGACATTTTACATTTACATAGGTATTCAAACCATTTACTCAGTACTTTGTAGAGATGGGACAAGGTATCAGCTTTGATGTTTTTTTAACCTGGGCGATATGTCAGTGTGAAATCAAATCTGGTGAAGAAAAGGGCCCACTTGGCTTGGTGCGGGTTCAGTCGCCTCACTGTCCGTATGTACTCCAGGTTCTGATCGTCGGTGAGGATGAGAAATGGGTCCTCTAATGCCAACTTCACCACCAGTAGCTCCAAATCATCAACATCATAGTTACTCTCTGCAGGAGACAGCTTCTTAGAGTAATATGCACGTTTTCTTTGGATTACCTTGACGTTGGGACAGGATAGCTCCCACACCTACTTCTGAAGCATCCACCTCCACCACGAAGGGCAGCGTAGGATCTGAATGTTTGAGCAATGGGGCGGAGGTGAAACATCCCTTCAGTAGGCGGAAGGCTTCGTCAGCTGCAGGATTCCACCCCAACTTCCGGGGACAACCCTTGAGGAAAGAAGTGAGGGGAGAGGCGATCGAGCTAAAGTTATTAATGAATTAGCGGTAGTAGTTGGCAATCCCCAAAAACGTTGGAACCCCTTTATGGGGGTTAAGACTGGCCATAACCTGACAGCCTCCATCTTCTTCTCATCCATCATGACTCCTTGCGGGCCGATCTAGTAACCCAAAAAGGAGACATCCTCCTGATGGAATAGGCACTTCTCTGCTTTGACATACAGGTGGTTGGCCAGGAGGCATTCCAAGACCACTCGGACGTGAGCAATGTGATCCTCCAAGGTAGCCGAGTAGACCAGGATGTCGTCGATATACACGACCACCTGGCATCCAAGCATGTTCCGGAGCACCTTATTGACGAATGCCTGGAACACTGATAGAGCATTGGCTAATCCAAAAGGCATCACCAGCTACTCGTAGTGACCATCTAAAAAAGAAAAGGAGAGCCGCACACTCTAGGATCTCAGATGCAATAATTTAATAACCTAATAACCAACATTTCGACAGACAAGCTGTCTTCATCTGGGTATAATGACAAACACTACGGGTCACTAGTTTATAAAGTGTCAAAGAACACACACAGGTGTCTGTAATCATGGCCGGGTGTGGCCTGATAACATTGGTTAATTCTCAGATATAAGAACATACAAAAACTGGAATGGATAGCATACGATAATAGATACATAGTCCTACAAAGATTTACAATGAATAGCGAAATCACAAGAATGGCTTCAGATCAAAGTCAACGTTGAGACCGAAGGGAGCAAGGGTCTTCAAATTAAAGATCCATGCAGCCTCTCGATTTAACAATAAATTGTCGAGGTCACCCCCTCTCCAAGGGAGGGCGACATGTTCAATGCCGATATACAGTTGAAGTCAGAAGTTTACATACACTTAGGTTGGAGTCATTAAAACTCGTTTTTCAACCACTCCACAAATTTCTTGCTAAGAAACTATAGTTTTGGCAAGTCGGTTAGGACATCTACTTTGTGCATGACACAATACATTTTTCCAACAATTGTTTACAGACAGATTATTTCATTTATAATTCACTGCATCACAATTCCAGTGGGTCAGAGGTTTACATACACTAAGTTGACTGTGCCTTTAAACAGCTTGGAAAATTCCAGAAAATGATGTCATGGCTTTAGAAGCTTCTGATAGGCTAATTGACATCATTTGAGTCAATTGGAGGTGTACCTGTGGATGTATTTCAAGGCCTACCTTCCAACTCAGTGCCTCTTTGCTTGACATCATGGGAAAATCAAAAGAAATCAGCCAAGACCTCAGAAAAACAATTGTAGACCTCCACAAGTCTGGTTCATCCTTGGGAGCAATTTCCAAATGCCTAAAGGTACCACGTTCATCTGTACAAACAATAGTATGCAAGTATAAACACCATGGGACCACGCAGCCATCATACCACTCAGGAAGGAGACGCGTTCTGTCTCCTAGAGATGAATGTACTTAGGTGTGAAAAGTGCAAATCAATCCAAGAACAACAGCAAAGGACCCTGTGAAGATGCTGGAGGAAACAGGTACAAAATATCTATATCCACAGTAAAATGAGTCCTATATCATCATAACCTGAAAGGCCGCTCAGTAAGGAAGAAGCCACCGCTCCAAAACCGCCATAAAAAAGCCAGACTACGGTTTGCAACTGCACATAGGGACAAAGATCGTACTTTTTGGAGCAATGTCCTCTGGTCTGATGAAACAAAAATAGAACTGTTTGGACATAATGACCATCGTAATGTTTGGAGAAAAAAGGGGGAGGCTTGCAAGCCGAAGAACACCATCCCAACCATGAAGCACGGGGGTGACAGCATCATGTTGTGGGGGTGCTTTGCTGCAGGAGGGACTGGTGCACTTCACAAAATAGATGGCATCATGAGGATGGAAATTATGTGGATATATTGGAGCAACATCTCAAGACATCAGTAAGGTAGTTAAAGCTTGTTCGCAAATGAGTCTTCCAAATGGACAATGACCCCAAGCATACTTCCAAAGTTGTGGAAAAATGGCTTAAGGACAACAAAGTCAAGGTATTGGAGTGGCCATCACAAAGCCCTGACCTCAATCCTATAGAAAATTTGCGGGCAGAACTGAAAAAGTATGTGCGAGCAAGGAGGCCTACAAACCTGACTCAGTTACACCAGCTCTGTCAGGAGGAATGGGCCAAAATTCACTCAACTTATTGTGGGAAGCTTGTGGAAGGCTACCTGAAACGTTTGACCCAAGTTAAACAATGTAAAGGCATTGCTACCAAATACTAATTGAGTGTATGTAAACTTCTGACCCACTGGGAATGTGATGAAAGAAATAAAAGCTGAAATAAATCATTCTCTCTACCATTATTCTGACATTTCACATTCTTAAAATAAAGTGGTGATTCTAACTGACCTAAGACAGAGCATTTTTACTAGAATTAAATGTCAGGAATTGTGAAAAATTGAGTTTAAATGTATTTGGCTAAGGTGTATGTTAACTTCCGACTTCAACTGTAAGTAGGGACAAAATCGAGAGGTTCGCTTCCAAAAAGTGGGCTGCAACTGGGTAAGTCGTGTTTTTGCACCTAATGGTACTACGATGCTCTGAGATTCGTACTTTTAATTTGCGCTTTGTTTTACCCACATTTTTTATCACAAGGACAAGTTAAGATAAATCCGAAAACACATTTCCAATACTGTCATCGGATCTTAGAATGTGCCAATGTTTGTGAACTATTCCCTTAATTTGTTCAGAGAACTTTGAATAGCGGGTAATTAGAACGCAAGAATGCTTATTTTTGCGAGACTGTCCTTGAAAGAGATCATGTCTCAATTTGTTTAGAATTTTCTCAATGGCAGTATTAATCTGACCATTTTTGTACCCCCTCACCTTGAATTTTCTTTGCATCTAGGCCATATTCTTGTCGAAATCTGTTTTTTGCAAATTCTTTTGATTCGACAGAATTGGCTGTAGGGCAAACTGTGTTTCAAGAGAAGCAGGTGACAACTCATAGTGACCAGACATCGTGCTGAAGGCCATCTTCCATTCATCCCCCTTCCGGATGAAGATCAAATTGTAGCCCCACGGAGTTGTTCGATCGCGGCCGGCACCAACGGGAGAGGGTAGCGGTTCTTCGTGGTGATGGATTTCAGATTTCTGTAATCGATGCACGGGCGCAACCCTCCATCCTTCTTGGCCATGAAGAAGAAGCCTGTTGATGCAGGGGAGGTGGACGTGCGAATGAAACCCTGCTGGAGCGCGGCCACGTGGAGGCGCAGAGCCTGCAAGCAGGTCGATAGCACAGTCCCAGAGGTGATGAGGAGGGAGACAGGTGGCGCAGGTCTTGGAAAAAACCTCCTGAAGATCAATCAATCAAATATATTTATGAAGCCCTTTTTACCTCAGCCTATGTCGCAAAGTGCTGAACAGAAAGCCAGCCTAAAACCCCAAACAGCAAGCAATGCAGATGTAGAAGCATGGTAGCTAGGAAAAACTCCCTAGAAAGGCCAGAACCTAGGAAGAAACCTAGAGAGGAACCCGGCTCTGAGGGGTGGCCAGTCCTCTTCTGGCTGTGCCGGGTGGAGATTATAACAGAACATGGCCAAGGTGTTCAAACGACTTGTGGTAGAGAATTCTCTGCTGTTTGGAGATGATGCCGCTTAAGTGATGTTGACTCATTGAAGAACGCGGAGGACCTCATCCATAACCATTCCCAAAAATGAGCCAGCTGGTCATGGTGTTGACAAAGTAGGTGTCCCTGTTTGCCGACCATCTGGGAGATTAACTGCTGCTTCCATTTGTTAAGGTAGTATTCTGTAACGTAGACGCAGGGAGTCAGGTGCAGTTAGTGAGTTTAATGATAACGAATATGGAACGATACAAAACAAGAGAAGAGTGACCTGAAAACACAAACAATACCACCTGATGACTGACAAAACAGTGTACTAGATTACTTATAATTTATGTAGGTAGTAATGAAATTCAGGTGTGACAGATTTTTTAAAAAACCTTTAATTAACTAGGCAAATCAGTTAAGAATAAATTCTTATTTACAATGACGGCCTACCCCGGCAGACGCTGTGCCAATTGTGCGCCCCCCTATGGGACTCACAATCACAGCCAGATGTGATACAGCCTGATGATAGGATGCATGTGATCGTAATGATGGGTGCCAGGTGTGCATAAAGATGTGTTGCCAGGACCGGTGGTTACTAGACCGGTGATGTCAAGCGCCGGAGCGGGAGTAGACACAACAAATATGTGTCACACATACAATACCAGTCAAAAGTTTTGCCACACCTATTCGTTCCAGAGTTTTTCTTTATTTTTACTATTTTCTACATTGTAGAATAATAGTGAAGACAAACTATGAAATAACACATATGGAATCATGTAGTAACCAACAACAAAAAGTGTTAAATCAAAATATATTTTATATTTATCATGACACTAGGCGAGACCCAAATGCAGACAGGAGGCAGATGGTTGGAGTTTAAGATTTTTAATAAATCCAAAGCGAATAGGCAAGAGAATGGTCGTGGACAGGCAAAAGGTCATAAGCAGATCAGAGTCCAGGAGGTACAGAGTGGCAGGCAGGCTTGAGGTCAGGGCAGGCAGAATGCACAGGCAGCCGGTAAACAGAGTCCAGAACAGGCAAGGGTCAAAACCAGGAGGACTAGAAAAAGGAGAAAACGCAAAGCGGGAAAAAACGCTGGTAGGCTTGGACATACAAGACAAACTGGCACAGAGAGACAGGAAACACGGGGTTAAATAGACTGGGGAAAACAAGCGACACCTGGAGGGGGTGGAGACAATAATGAGGACAGGTGAAACAGATCAGGGTATGACAATATTTGGGATTCTTCAAAGTAGCCACCCTTTGCCTTGATGACATCTTTGCACACTCTAGGAATTCTCTCAACCAGCTTTATGAGGTAGTCACCTGGAATGCATTTCAATTAACAGATGTGCCTTGTTAAAAGTTAATTTGTGGAACGTCTTTCCTTCTTAATTAATTTGAGCCAATCAGTTGTGTAGAGGTGGCATACAGAAGATAGCCCTATTTCGCAAAAGACCAAGTCGAAATTATGGCAAAATCAGCTCAAATAAGCAAAGAGAAATGACAGTCCATCTTTACTTTTAAACATGAAGGTCAGTCAATACGGAAAATCTCAAGAACTTTAAAGTTTCTTCAAGAGCAGTCGCAAAAACCATCAAGCGTGTGTGATTCAGGCCTTCATGGTCAAATTGCTGCAAAGAAACCACTACTAAAGAACAACAATAAGAAGAAGAAAGCAATGGACATTAGACCGGTGGAAATCTGTCTTTTGGTCTGATGAGTCCAGATTTTTGATTTTCTGAAATATTGAAGGTCCCCAAAAACACAGTGGCCTCCATCATACTTAAATGGAAGAAGTTTGGAACCACCAAGACTCTTCCTATAGCTGGCCGCCAGGCCAAACTGAGGAATCGGGGGAGAAGGGCCTTGGTCAGGGAGGTGAACAAGAATCCGATGGTCACTCTGACAGAGCTCTAGAGTTCCTCTGTGGAGATGGGAGACATTTCCAGAAGGACAAACATCTCTGCAGCACTCCGCCAATCAGGCCTTTATGGTAGCATGACCAGACGGAAGCCACTTCTCAGTAAAAGGCACATGACAGCCCGCATAGAGTTTACCAAAAGTTACCTACAGACTATCAGACCATGAGAAACAAGATTCTCTGGTCTGATGAAACCAAGATTGAACTCTTTGGCCTCAATGCCAAGCGTCATGTCTGGAAGAAACGTGGCACCATCCCTATCGTGAAATATAGGCATATATGAATCCTACTACACTAGCTTTGACGCTCGTCGTATGTGGCAGGGCTTGCAAACTATTACGGACTACAAAGGGAAACCCAGCTGTGAGCTGCCCAGTGACGCGAGTCTACCAGACGAGCTAAATGCCTTTTATGCTCGCTTCGAGGCAAGCAACGCTTAAGCATGCATGAGAGCACCAGATGTTCCAATGTGATCAAGACTTTTAAACAGGTCAACATTTGCAAGGCCGCGGGTCAAGACGGATTACACGGATGTGTACTCAGAGCATGCGCAGACCAACTAGCAAGTGTCTTCACTGACATTTTCTACCTCTCCCTGACAGAGTCTGTAATACCTACATGTTTCAAGCAGACCACCATAATCCCTGTGCCCAAGAAAGCGAAGGTAACCTGCCTGAATGACTGCTGCCTGTAGCCCTCACGTCGGTAGCCATGAAGTGCTTTGAAAGGCTGGTCATGGCTCACATCAACACCATCATCCCGGAAACCCTAGATCCACTCCAATTCGCATAACGTCTCAAGAGATCCACAGATGATGCAATCTCAATCGCACTCCACACTGCCCTTTCCCACCTGGACAAAGGGAACACATGTGAGAATGCTGTTCATTGACTACAGCTCAGCGTTCAACACCATAGTTCCCACAAAGCTCATCACTAAGCAAAGGACCCTGGGACTAAACACCTCCTTCTGCAACTGGATCCTGGACTTCCTGACGGGCCGCCTCCAGGTGGTAAGGGTAGGCAACAACACATCTGCCACGCTGATCTTCAACACAGGGGCCCCTCAGGAGTGTGTGATTAGTCCCCTCCTGTACTCCCTGTTCACCCTTGACTGCGTGGCCAAGCACGACACCAACACCATCATTAAGTTTGCTGATGACACCACAGTGGTAGGCCTGATCACCGACAACGATGAGAGAGTCTATAGGGAGGAAGTCAGAGACCTGGTGCCAGGACAACAACCTCTCCCTCAATGTGAGCAAGACAAAGGAGATGATTGTGGACTACAGGAAAAGGAGGACCGAACACGCCTCCATTCACATCAACGGAGCTGTAGTAGAGCGGGTCGAGAGTTTCAAGTTCCTTGGTGTTCACATCACCAACAAACTTAATGGTCCAAACACACCAAGACAGTCGAGAAGAGGGCACGACAACACCTTTTCCCCGTCAGGTGACTGAAAAGATTTGGCATGGGTCCCCAGATCCTCAAAAAGTTCTACAGCTGCACCATCGAGAGCATCCTGACCGGTTGCATTACCGCCTGGTATGGCAACTGCTCGGCATCTGACCGTAAAGCGCTCCAGAGGGTAGTGCATACGGCCCAGTACATCACTGGGGCCAAGCTTCCTGCCATCCAGCACCTATATACAAGGCAGTGTCAGAGGAAGGCCCAAGAAATTGTTAAAGACTCCAGTCACCCAAGTCATTGACTGTTCTCTCTGCTACCACACTGCAAGCGGTACCGGAGCGCCAAGTCTAGGTCCAAAAGACTCCTTAACAGCTTCTACCCCCAAGCCATAAGACTGCTGAACAATTAATCAAATGAAAACTATTTACATTGACCCTCCCACACACACTTTGTTTTTACACTGCTGCTACTCGCTGTTTATTATCTCACTTCACCCCTACCTACATGTACAAATTACCTTGACTAACCTGTACCCCCACACATTCACTCGGTACCGGTAACCCTTGCATATAGCCTCTATATTGTTATTTTATTGTGCCACTTTTCATTTTTTGACTTTAGTTTATTTAGTAAATATTTTCGTAACTCTATTTCTTGAATTGCATTGTTGGTTAAGGGCTTGTAAGTAAGCATGTCATGGTAATACCTGTTGTATTCGGCACGTGACAAATAAAACATAATTTGATTTTATATGTGGGCAAATACACTACATGACCAAAAGTATATGGACACCTGCTCATCAAACATCTCATTCCAAATTGTGTGCATTAATATGGAGTTTGTCCCCCCTTTGCTGCTGTAAAAGCCTCCACTCTTCTGGGAAGGCTTTCCACTAGATGTTGGAACATTTCTGCAGGGACTTGCTTAAGCCACAAGAGCATTAGTGAGGTCAGGCACTGATGTTGGGCAATTAGACCTGGCTTGCAGTCGGCGTTCCAGTCGGCGTTCCAATTCATCCCAAAGGTGTTCGATGGGGTTGAGGTCAGGGCTCTGTGCAGGCCAGTCAAGTTCTTCCACACCGATCTCAACAAACCGTTTCTATATGGACCTTGCTTTTTTGCACGGGGGCATTGTCATGCTGAAACAGGTAAGAGAAAGCGTTTCCACTGCTCCAGAGTCCAACGGAGGAGAGCTTTACACCACTCCAGCCGATGCTTGGCATTGTGCATGGTTGATCTTTGGCTTGCTCGGCCATGGAAACTCATTTCATGAAGCTCCCGATGAACAATTATTCTGCTTACGTTGCTCCCAGAGGCAGTTTGGAACTCAGTGGTGAGTGTTGCAACCGAGGACAGACGATTTTTACACACTATGCGCTTCAGCACTCCACGGTCCCGTTCTGTGAGCTTGTGTAGCCTACCACTTCGCAGCTGAGACATTGTTGCTCCTAGACGTTTCCAACAGCACTTACAGTTGACCAGGGCAGCTCTACCAGCACAAAAATGTGAAAAACTGACTTGTAAGGAAGGTGGCATACCATAACGGTGCCACGTTGAAAGTCACTGAGCTCTTCAGTGAAGCCATTCTACTGCCAATGTTTGTCTATGGAAATTGTATGGCTGTGTGCTCGATTTTATTCGCCTGTCAGCAATGGGTGTGGCTGAAATGGCCGAATCCACTCATTTGAAGTGGTGTCCACATATTTTGTATTTATAATGTATGTTTCCACCACATATGCCCATATAAAACATATAAGTAATATAAATATATTGCCATATATTACTTTTCTTAAAGTACGATGGCCGTGTGGTCGAATCCCCCTAGGGCAACATTTTTATTTGATCACAAAACGCTCCACTGTTGGTCTTTGAGTCAAATAATGCTTATGTGACAAAGTAGATTATTTTAGAACGTTGTACATTTAGTTTACACGTCTATGTAGTCTGCGCTCACTGGAGTCTGAAAACACTTTCGAAAAACTCTATATTTATATAACCTTACAAACATGGCGATTGCAGTGTCCATCAGTGTGTTTTAGAAGAGTTATTTTGCTGACCAGTCCTTTACAAGCGCTTTCATCCAATCCCAGTCCTGCTTTGCATAGAATGCCACACCCTCTCTATCGTCACTCAGGAGATGGTGGGCCTGTGTGAGTTTGTGGTACTCGTCTTGGCAGGACAGGGGAAACGCTCGGATTTTCAGAATTAAAGCAACAACTGACCGAGAGGGGTACAGTAAGGAAACGGGTTCAACCAATTGCTGATTCACTTCTAAAGGTGTATCTTATCAAGTATTCGTTTGGGTCTTATTAAACTTGAGACATAAAGTTCTAGAATTGTTTCGCGTCATTGTATCCGAAACGAGAACCCCTTTGAGGTTCGACGGATAGATAAAGCGACAGGCTCAGACAGACTATTGTTTCCCCGTGTTTTCTCCCCAACTTCAGCCATTAACAGGGTTAACAACAAACAAAAAAAGACTGGGATATAAAAAATAAAAAAATAAAAAACTTTATACAACGCCAGAGAATAAATGGGACAATACATGATTCCGGTAAGTTTGTTTCTTTGTTATTACTGAAGCGTGTCCGAGTGAGTGCGCCTGTGCAGTCTGACCATTTGAGCTAGTACGCCACAAAGGATCAAAATATCTGTTCCAACTTGTGAGCTGTTCAGCATTATATGCTGTCTTGATGTTACATTTGTAACAATGTTAAAATTATGACGGCTGTTTAGGCTACTATTAGCAAAGCGCCGGATATCTTTCTCTGTCTTCGGCCACATTTGTACCTAGCATTTTTTGTTGTCATGGGCTACTAGTTTGCTCGCTCACTGATTGACCCACATCATTTTGGGGAATATAAATGTATAATTTCCGAAAACGAATGACTTGCAACAGAACGCAGCATGATACATTTAGTTCGCTAATCACTTGAGTGATTTGGTTCTGGGTTCGGAGATTATATAGCCCAGCCCCTGACCGTCAGTCTCGTAAATTGGATCAGGGCCAGCGCCCGAAGGAACCAATTGGACTGCCGTTTGAATTCTATAGGCGGGACCGTTTTTTATCAATGGGTGTTCTAGTAAATGGGTGTCACAATAAAGAAATAGGCAGCTCCTGAGTTTCAAATTTGGGCAAGCTTACAATTGATCCTACATTTCTACCTATCTGCGTGTCAGTTGAGTATTTGTAAATGCAAATAAAAAGTTGGAGAAGATGGACAAGTTTCATTTCAATAATTGTCACGTGGTTAATCATAAAAATCTGAGTTAATTAAAATGAAACGAATCAAAAAGTTTAAATGTAACTAATGCAAGGTCACCAACCTTTGCCATATGGACACATTGATTGCCTACACCGTGATCCATTGGCGGCTAAAGAAATTAGCGCTTGGAACTCCGATATAGCCTATAGGCCAATGGCGCAGTAGACCTATCACTTCCATCGTCAACTAAGTAAAATGCATAGGCCTAAAGCCAATAAATAGAAACATCAGGAAATATCCTGATACATTCAGGTTCTTTTAATCCCATTAATCTATTTTGCGTCTGTCTGCCTCGGTCTTGATTTGAGCTATCTCTCTCTAGTGAAGTGCAATTTTGTATGAACTCAGCAGTTTGGTGTGCTCAAGCGAGCACACTCCCTCAACGTTATCAGGACAGAGAATCCGCTCACATGAAGCACTCCAAACAAAAGACAATGACAACATTTACAAAACTCGTAGATGATGGTTATGAAATTAACCCAAAATTGTTTCTCACAAGTGTAGCAGGTTGTGAACTCTGCAAACAACCTTTCCACTCCGAGAATATGAACGGTAAATGACTGTAATACATGCGTTAACAGAAATGAATGTAACCAAATGACTGGGATTAATGGTACATTTACTAGGCCTACTGGTTAAATATGTAAAAGGGAATTTATAAAAATAAATAATCAAAGGGCAAACAATTCACACAATGAAGCAATGAATGTGCAAGAATTGGCAGGAGACAATGGGGCACATTCTGGAAAGCTGAGTGCATGCATTCTGGAGAGCGATGACCATATCTTTGCCACACAACCCTTCCCTTCTAGGCCTATGCACTTGTGTTTTTTATTTAACCTTTATTTAACTAGGCAAGTCCAGTTAAGAACAAATTCTTATTTACAATGATGGCGTACCCCGGCCAAACCCTAACCTGGACGACGCTGGGCCAATTGTACACTGCCCTATGGGACTCCCAATCACGGCCGGTTGTGATACAGCCTAGAATCGAACCAGGGTCTTTAGTGACACGTGATTTGTCACATGTGCCGAATACAACCGGTGTAGACCTTACAGTGAAATGCTTACTTACAAGCCCTTAACCAACAATGCTTTAAGAAAAAACAAGTGTTAAGTAAAAAGTAAATAAAAAAGAACTAACAAATAATTAAAGAGCAGCAGTGAAATAACAATAGAGGCTATATACAGGGGGCACCGGTACAGAGTCAATGTGCGGCGGCACCGGTTAGTCAAGGTAATTGAGGTAATATGTACATGTAGGTAGAGTTAAAGTGACTATGCATAGATGATAACCAGAGTAGCAGCAGTGTGAAGGGGGGAGGGCAATGCAAATAGCCTGGGTAGCCTTTTTATTAGCTCTTCAGGAGTCTTATGGCTTGGGGGTGGAAGCTGTTCAGCAGTCTAATGGCTTGGGGGTAGAAGCTGTTCAGCAGTCTAATGGCTTGGGGGTAGAAGCTGTTCAGCAGTCTAATGGCTTGGGGGTGGAAGCTGTTAAGTCTTTTGGACCTAGACTTGGCGCTCTGGTACCGCTTACCTTTCGGTAGCAGAGAGAACAGTCTATGACTAGGGTGGCTGGAGTCTTTGACCATTTTTAGGGCTTTCCTCTGACACCGCCTGGTAAAGGTTGAGGTTCAGCGTGGTGAATGTGTTTGTTACTTGCCTCGAAGCGAGCATAGAAGTAATTTAGCTTATCTGGTAGGCTCGTGTCACTGGGCAGCTCACGGCTGTGCTTCCCTTTGTAGTCTGTAATAGTTTGCGAGCCCTGCCACATCCGACTAGCGTCGGAACCGGTATAGTATGATTCAATCTTAGTCCTGTATTGACGCTTTGCCTGTGATGGTTCGTCGGAGGGCAGAGCAGGATTTCTTATAAGCTTCCGGGTTGAGTCCCGCTCCTTGAAAGCGGCAGCTCTTCCCTTTAGCTCAGTGCGGATGTTGCCTATAATCTATGGCTTTTGGTTGGGGTATGTATGTACAGTCACTGTGGGGATGACATCATCGATGCACTTATTGATGAAGCCAGTGACTGTGGTGTACTCCTCAATGCCATCGGAAGAATCCCGGAACATATTCCAGTCTGGGCAAGCAAAACAGTCCTGTAGCTTAGCGAATGACGGTGATGAGGGCCTTGTCGGGTGTCTGGAGTAAATCCTTTGCGTCCTACTCGTTAAAGAAAAAAACATCTTATCCAGTATGGGGTGAATAATTGCTGTCCTGATATATAGAAGCTCTTTTCTCATCATAAGAGACGGTGGCAGAAACATTATGTACAAAACATTATGTACAAAATATGTACAAATAATGCGAGGGGGGGAAAAAAACACGCACAATTGGTTAGGGGACCGTAAAACGGCAGCCATCACCTCCAGCACCATTTGGACAGGCAAGGAGGTACGGTTGCCCGCCCATAACGCCGGCCCAGAATTAGACCGCATATCTTAGTCAACTTGATCTAATTTCTCAAATACTTAGCTAATTTCATTTTGGGTTAGTTTCGGCTTATGTTATTGTAATCATCATGTAAACTCCTATCTGGAAGGCTGCAGGGTTTGCATATTTTGTCCCATTTATGCCCTTATTCATTCATCGTATACAGTTGTGGCCAAAAGTTTTGAGAATGGCACAAATATTAATTTCCACAAAGTTTGCTGCTTCAGTGTCTTTAGATATTTTTGTCAGATGTTACTATGGAATACTGAAGTATAATTACAAGCATTTCATAAGTGTTAAAGGCTTTTATTGACAGTTACATGAAGTTGATGCAAAGAGTCAATATTTGCAATGTTGACCTTTCTTTTTCTGCAATCCGCACTGGCATGCTAGCAATTAACTTCTGGGCCACATCCTGACTGATGGCAGCCCATTCTTGCATAATCAATGCTTGGAGTTTGTCAGAATTTGTGGGTTTTTGTTTGTCCGCCCGCCTCTTGAGGATTGACCACAAGTTCAATGGGATTAAGGTCTGGGGAGTTTCCTGGCCATGGACCCAAAATATCGATGTTTTGTTCCCCGAGCCACTTAGTTATCACTTTGCCTTATGGCAAGGTGCTCCATCATGCTGGAAAAGGCATTGTTTGTCACCAAACTGTTCCTGGATGGTTGGGAGAAGTTGCTCTCGGAGGATGTGTTGGTATCATTCTTTATTCATGGCTGTGTTCTTAGGCAAAACTGTGAGTGAGCCCACTCCCTTAGTTGAGAAGCAACCCCACACATGAATGGTCTCAGGATGCTTTCCTGTTGGCATGACACAGGACTGATGGTAGCGCTCACCTTGTCTTCTCCGGACAAGCTTTTTTCCAGATGTCCCAAACAATCGGAAAAGGGATTCATCAGAGAAAATGACTTTACCCCAGTCCTCAGCAGTCCAATCCCTGTACCTTTTGCAGAATATCAGTCTGTCCCTGATGTTTTTCCTGGAGAGAAGTGGCTTCTTTGCTGCCCTTCTTGACACCAGGCCATCCTCCAAAAGTCTTCGCCTCACTGTGCGTGCAGATGCACTCACACCTGCCTGCTGCCATTCCTGAGCAAGCTCTGTACTGGTGGTGCCCCGATCCCGCAGCTGAATCAACTTTAGGAGACGGTCCTGGCACTTGCTGGACTTTCTTGGGCGCCCTGAAGCCTTCTTCACAACAATTGCACCGCTCTGCTTGAAGTTCTTGATGATCCGATAAATGGTTGATTTAGGTGCAATCTTACTGGCAGCATTATCCTTGCCTGTGAAGCCCTTTTTGTGCAAAGCAATGATGACGGCACGTGTTTCCTTGCAGGTAACCATGATTGACAGAGGAAGAACAATGATTCCAAGCACCACCCTCCTTTTGAAGCTTCCAGGCTGTTATTCGAACTCAATCAGCATGACAGAGTGATCTCCAGCCTTGTCCTCGTCAACACTCACACCTGTGTTAACGAGAGAATCACTGACATGATGTTAGCTGGTCCTTTTGTGGCAGCGCTGAAATGCAGTGGAAATGTTTTTTGGGGGATTCAGTTCATTTGCATGGCAAAGAGGGACTTTGCAATTAATTGCAATTCATCTGATCACTCTTCATAACATTCTGGAGTATATGCAAATGACTTTGAATATTAATATTTGTGTCATGCTTAACTTTTGGCCACGACTGTACACCTGATTCAGCTAATGAAGGTTCGGTATTGGCGATCGAAGTTGAATTAGATGTTAGTTAATTTTTGTCATTTAGCAGATGTTCTTATCTAGAGCGACTTACAGGAGCAATTAGGGTGAAGTGCATTGCTCAAGGGCACATTGGCAGACTTTTCACCTCGTTTCCTCTGGGGTTCGAACCCAGCGACCTGTCTGTTACTGGCCCAATGCTCTTAATCGCTAGGCTACCTGCCGTTAGTGCCAGGCTAGGACATCCACACTGCAGCCCTCCAGGACCAGGGGGGCAAAAAGGACCGTATGGGATATTGGATTTAATCCAAACTTTGTAAATATATTTGTCAGGGGGAAATGTGCACATGATACACATGGTGTACACACCACAGTACAATAAAATGTTTACTTCCAGGTTCCCTCTCAATAATGCTACAACAAAAGGAATATACAAAATATGCACTTGTTGCGTTCCATAGAGTTTTCTCTGTGAATTGACAGTTAAATTAATTTATGCTTTTGGTCAGATCAGGGCAGAGTTGTACATAAATTCTCCCTAATAGCCAGTCTCGAGTTTGCCTTTTGTATGAAGTCAATTGTCCTCTGCCATAGCTGTTTTTCAAAAAGAGATTATATTATAAAACATCTTACTCTATGAATGACAATTTGTATATATTTTGTCATGTATGAATCGCCTACACATTGAACATTTGACATTTTCAATCTTTCTCTTTCCATAGGTGTTTCTGTTGTGATTCACTGCCTCTGGTGGGGGGTCAAACTTGATTCTCAGAGGACAGAGAACTTGTGAAAAGAGGACATAGCGCTTTGAAAAGTTGATGTAATTCTACTTTACTGTGGATATATCGTCTCACATTCCTACCGCCAAAAGGACCAACTGCACGGACAACCGGTAAAGTACATTAAAATACATTTTTTTAAAAAACATTCTTGCTTGTAGAGGTTGTGAGAGCACACTTTCCTGATTCAAATGCTAATTTCAGCCCGACAGGCAAGCGATCTACCTGTTGGAGACCCCTGGACTAGACATTGGCAAACTCCAGTGCGATTGGTCATATTTTTTGTTAGTGTGATAATCAATTTGAGCACAATGTATTTTACATCTTTGTCTTATCTCTACTAGACTGGAGTGACGTGCGGTGACATCACGTTGACCGTAACAGAAGAATAGGCCTGGAGGTGAACATGGAGTCATTCCAGAGTGACGTCACGAAGACAGCATGTGAAGGAAAGCATGCCTCCCCGCGTTCCTCCAAAACTCCACACCAGCAGATAACCAATGGAAAGAGCCATCTATCCTTTGACCACAGTGCAACAGACAGTGATGGAGGCAAGGCCAGAGATGGTGGTGTTAGTTTCAGCACCAACCACAACTCTGTGGTGTGTCTGCCTTTGGTCTCTGAGGGCCTGAAGCTAGTATGGACACAGTCAAATCAGACACGTGAGCTTGACACCATCCAAGAGCTGGTCCAGGCATTCAATGTGTTCCCATACCCAACATCTCGTGAGGTGAATGCCTTGGCACGGCTCTGTGCCCTGCCTCTGGACAAAGTCAAGGTCTGGTTCATGGTGCAGAGAATCAAATACGGCATCAGCTGGGCCTCAGAGGAGATTGAGGAGACGCGTGGCAAGCTGGCCGGACCTGAGTGGACTAACGACTATGCAAATGAGAAAGAGGAGATAAAGATGAGGAAGGGGTGTGGGGAGATGTCTGTGGAAGCAGAGGACAAAGGTCAAATGAATAATGGTTTTAACTCTTCCCTGCTCCACCCAAGAAAACGAGCCAGACATGAGACTCCAGAACACTGCAAACCAGCCTCCACCGTCCGACATTTCAGTTCCTCTCTCCCACCCCCTCAGGATTCATACTACTACCACCCTCCTGTAGACATGCCAGCAGCTACCGCAACAGAGGCTTCCCTGAGCCTCTCTGAGACCTCACTTGGCTCTACACAGCAACAGCAACGCGGACGCTACAAAAAGACCAAAGCTCAGCTTGCAGTCCTTCGCAGCAGCTTCCTGCGGGAAAACTGGCCTGCGGAGACAGAGCTTCGATGCCTGCAGAATGAAACGGGCCTGAGCCGCAATGACATCCGCAAGTGGTTCAGCGACAGCCGGTACCAGCTTAGAAATGGGCGCGGACTGCTTAGAACATCTATGGTCTACCCTCAGCTCATCATAGGAGAAGCAAAGGACAAGTCTCAGCAAGTTCAGTCTTTTCCACTCGTAGCTCACAGGCCTCGGGATCAAAAAAATGGTATTGAAGTGCAGAGAGGGGCTCAAGGGAAGGGAGCTCGCAGCAATGGGGTGAAAGATTCACATTTCTTCCAGAACTTCCTGTCAAACAGCCTGGAGACCTTTGGGGAGGGAGCAGTGGAGGAGGTTGCAGAGGAAGCCTCTGTTCACACTGAGACTGTTAAGGAAGAGGTGAAAAAGGAAGAAAAGCCCCTACAGTTTATTAGAGGCAACAAAGACCCAGAGATTAAACAACCACCATCAGCCGTTACCATCTGCGCTGCTTCTTCCTCCCCCTCTCATTCTACCATCCCTCCCCCTTCGACTACTGTCCCCACTATTAAGCATAGTTCCACTAGCACCAGCACCCTGCAGAAGTCTGCTTGCTCAGCCAAAGCCTCACTCACAGACCTGTCTCTCTCCAGTCCTCCCTCATCCTGGTCTCCTCTTACACCTGCTGGCCGACCACGGAAGACCAAGGAACAACTGGACATACTAAAGGAGCACTTCCTGCACTGCCAGTGGCCTAAGAGTGAGGACTACACCCAGCTGGTAGAACTCACAGGCTTGCCCCGTGCAGACATCATCCAGTGGTTTGGGGATACGCGCTACGCTGTTAAAAATGGGCAGCTACGCTGGGTGCAGGGGGTCCGTGAACAATTTCTGGCTGAACTAGCCACACAGCAAAATGGCAGTGGAGTCACCGGTGGAAACGGTTCCAGTGGGATCCCTCGGGTTATGGGTAGCCGCAAACGTAAGACTCAAGCGAATGGCGCCACAGCAACATCCACTGCAGATTTCCCGGACATCAAGCCACTGGGGGTTTACCATCGCTTGACAGGGGTTCTTCATGAGAAAGACCTTGATGCCCTTTGCAAAAAGTCACGAATGAGCTACCAGCAGGTGCGAGACTGGTTTGCATCTCAGGAGAGCAAGGAAATTGACCCAGAAACCAATGTTACTGATTGAGATGAGGAACTTGTGGGCGGCTAAGGGTTGGAAATCAGCACCCTCTCTTTTTACAGAGGACAAGACTGATCATGTCTTACGCAGAACGATGACGCTCATTAGTTACAAAAACGTTTCATATTGAATTTACTTAGCTTTAATGTGAGCAGGTGTGACTCTTAAATGCTTACTGTCTTTGTAGTATAAGCACAGATCTGGTGACTGTGCTGAATTATTGCTGCATTCAGTGTTTTCTTTCTCATAAGCTTGGTCTTGAGGTCCTGCTTGTGCTGCCTGCCTACTATAGATAGGACAGTACCTAGTGCACTGGTTCAATTCCCCCACCCCCTTATGTTGTTTGTGTTATGATATAATTTGTAGTCTAGTATTGTCGCAAAATATAATTAACTGGATATAAAGTATGTATTGGTTGGAGCTCCTTAGGTAGTGTAGTTCTCCATTTTTCAGAAGTGAAACTGCACTGTGGAAACCTAAATAGAACAATTTATGAGTCAAAGGGTAAAGACACTGACTAATCAGTGAAAGTAGTAATCATTCCTTTACAACCTACAATTCCTTTCCACTAGATTAACAAACTGGACATTAACACGTTATCCTTCTAAATAGACACGTTGCACTTGAATATTTTTAACCCTGACATTTTAGCTGCCATAATGTTCATTAAATGTATTCCTTTTTATAAAAGTTTGAATTCCTATTAAAATTGTTATGCAGTTTGCACTGACCTACAGATGTTTTAAAGTGAAGTTCAATGTCCGTGCAGACCACACATGTTTAAAACATTTTGATCAACTGAATTGCACTCTTTGGTCCTGTAAAATCCTGTATTTTTGGCCTCTGCTCACCTCTGAAAATGAATTATGTTCTGAAGGGCTGCAATGTAGGCTTATTTTATCGTTGTGTGTGCAGTTTATTTCTCCTTGTTCATACCCCAGATTGGTGGGGGTAGAGTATTCTGCCTATATCGAGCATTTGTGTGAGTAGAATGATTAGGGGCACAGAAGTCACTGGAAATGTGTAATCCAACCAAATTCAAAGTTCAGGCATAAAGTAATAGGTTGGCTTAGTCCACTATAATCCAAAGCAATAACTGGTGTTTTGTGCAGGCCATTTCCTATGTCTTAGAGATTAAAAAACATGCAAATGTGTCATTCAAACCGGTATACTAGAAAGTATTTAATCAATATTTTCTAGTGTAGAAGTTTGTTCTGTTAGCTATGAGAAGATTACAAGAATACTGAAGGAGAAATGTTTGTCTTATTACACTAGTCATGTTGCAGCCTTCAGTTGTAAACAGTTTTTTACATTTGTACTTCACTGGATAGATGGCACTCATTTTCATAAATTAATGTTTGTTACATTTCAAATTTGCCCTACTGTGTCACTAGAAACAAGTAAAAAAAAAACATATTTGCAATTGTGTGAATGTTTCCTTGTTTGCGTGAACTGGTTCGAGGGAGGCCTTTCATTCCCTGAACTTTCTGAGATGGGGTCAGCTTTTCATCACAGATGCTGCAGGAAGAGGTAAGAACTATGCCAAAATACTTAGTTGTCTTTTGGCTTAATGTTATGTTAGGTCACATACTGAAATTGATCAATTGGATCTCTGTTTTGTCATTTGACGAAATGTAATTTTAATTCCAATGTTGTTTACTTGCCATTTCTGAAAGGACTTGCAGAGTGTTGTGATAACCCAGTCAAGAACTGGAATTCGATAATGTTAGCTACAACATTCAATGACGCACCATGGAAATCTTACCGGATGGGAGTGTTAATAATGGTGGGTGTCCCTATGAGGAGAGATGAAAAACTATAAACATTTCAGTCCCACATTTGATGTTCGAAGTGATTTACAGAAAAATAAAGTATTGTTCCTTGAATGGACAACGATGACATGCTAAGACAATTTTGTGCCAATCTTTTACCATCTGTATGTGGACTTTAAAAATATATATTGATACCAATCATGAGAAACGGCAGTAGAATGAATACACACTGAGCAAAAATATAAACGCAACATGTAAAGCGTTGGTCGCATGTTTCATGAGCTGAAGTTAAAGACCCCAGTAATTTTCCATAAGCACAGAAATCTTATTTCTCTCAAATGTTGTGCACAAATTTGTTTACATCCCTGTTAGTGAGCGTTTCTCTTTTGGCAAGATCATCCATCCACCTGACAGGTGTGGCATATCAAGAAGCTGATTAAACAGCATTATCATTACACAGGTGCACCTTGTGCTAGGGACAAAAGGACACTAAAATGTGCAGTTTTGTCAGACAACACAATTTTGCAGATGTCTGCAGGAATGTCCACCAGAGCTGTTGGCAGATACTTGAATGTCTCTACCATAAGCCACCTCCAACTTAGATTTTATTATTTTAGTAGGACAGGCAACTGGTCTCACAACTGCAGACCATGTGTATGGCGTTGTGTGGGTGAGCGGTTTGCTGATGTCAATGTTGTTAACAGTTCCCCATGGTGGTGTAAGCTACGGACAATGAACACAATTGCATACAGGGAAGAGAGGCCAGTTTATTTTTAAAGGTAACTAACCAACAGATGCATATCTGTATTCCCAGTCTTGTGAAATCCATAGATTAAGACCTAATGAATTTATTTCAATTAAGAAACTAACTCAGTAAAACCTTTGAAATTGTTGCGTTAAAATTTTTGTTCAGTGTACAGTTTGGTCATTTTTTTTACGGTTAGAAATTATACGATTTGAACATGGCAATGTGTGAAAATAATGGTTGTGGAAGACCCTTTTCCTCCCCTGATCCCAACCCCTCCTAGCTGTCACTTTGTGGACTGTTGAATTATTTCTGTGACGTCTTTAAAAAATGTTTGGCATAAAAATGTGGCCGAAATGTATTTTTTTAATGAGATCAAGTAATCTGGTGTGTACCACTCACTGAAGCTACCACGCTCGTGCAGAGAGCTCAGGTTGGAGATTGATGTGGCAGAACCAGGTGGAGTCTGGGAGCAGGCAGGATTGAGACCATAAGCAAAGGCACTACTGGAGGAAAGAGTTAGTCAGCTGCAGAAGAATGTCAAGACAGAGGACAGGGACGTGAAACCCGCTTCAGCAAAGAAGGAATGCAAATTCACTGCAAGGGTGAGTAGAGTTTCTGTCTCTGAACATCCCCTGGGATTCAGCAGAGCCTGGGTGTGTCAAAGTTATTGACGGGTGAAAACATCTCTGAATTGAATAAATTGAGACCATATAGTACATTGTTTGACAGACTGTTTTTTTAGTACGCATACAGATGTAGGATCTTAATTTTAGCCAGTTTGCTACAGCATTAAACAATCATGCAATAACAGGACATGGGAATTATATGGATTAGGATTAATCAAATCTGAACGTCAGAAGCCTTTTTAAACCTCAATTACACTACACGTTTTACATTTCCTGCATTGAAGAAATCCTGCAACATGGTGGTCAAATTAAGATCCTACATCTGTACATGCAACCATATCTTCAATCTAATAGGATGTGAGCGAGAGGTGGCTGTAAGAGTAAGGATAGATACAGAAAGTTGCACACCATTGCTCATCATCTGAGGTTTAAAATGGATTTCCCCATGGGGATTCAGTTAAATTGTATTGTCATGTTAAGATCTCTAAGATGCATCTGACAACACATCAGTGTTCCCCATTCCCTGGGGAGATGACAGCCACTGGTAGACATACTTTTGACACTGCTGGGGAAACAGATCCCAGTTGTCAGTAAACACTTTGAGCTCATGAGATAAGGACAGCATATTGAAAAGCAATATGTGATAAATAGTAGAGACCCCCCCCCCCCCCCCAAAAGTATAATATATGCAGTTGAAGTCAGAAGTTTACATGCACTTAGATTGGAGTCATTAAAACTCATTTTTCAACACTCCACACATTTCTTTTTAACAAACTATAGTTTTGGCAAGTCGGTTAGGACATCTACTTTGTGCGTGACACAAGTAATTTTTCCAACAATTGTTTAGACAGATTATTTCACTTAGAATTCACTGTATCATAATTCCAGTGGGTCAGAAGTTTACGTACACTAAGTTGACTGCCTTTAAACAATGATGTAATGGCTTTAGAAGCTTCCGATAGGCGAATTGACATCATTTGAGTCAATTGGAGGTGTACCTGTGGATGTATTTCAAGGCCTACCTTCAAACTCAGTGCCTCTTTGCTTGACATCATGGGGAAAATCAAAAGAAATCAGCCAAGACCTCAGAAAAACAATTGTAGACCACAAGTCTGGTTCATCCTTGGGAGCAATTTCCAAACACTTGAAGGTATCATGTTCATCTGTACAAACAATGGTACGCAAGTATAAACACCATGGAGCCACACAGCTGTCATGCTGCTCAGGAAGGAGCCGTTTTATCTCCTAGAGATGAATGTACTTTTGTGCGAAAAGTGAAAATAACTGCCAGAACAGCAAAGGACCTTGTGAAGATGCTGGAGGAAACAGGTACAAAAGTATCTATATCCACAACCTGAAAGGCCACTCAGCAAGGAAGAAGTCACTGCTCAAAAACCGGCATAAAAAAGCCATACGTTTGCAACTGCACATGGGGACAAAGGTCGTACTTTTGAGAAATGTCCTCTGGTCTGATGGAACAAAAATAGAACTGTTTGGACTTGGTGCAGATCAAAGGGATCATCAGTTAGTGGCAAACTTCCCAAGCCCATTTATGGGTAAATTCATTGTTGGACCCGTCGTAGGAGCAAACCATTTTTGGAAATAATCTTTCAAAATTCTCACCGACAAGAGGGTTTTGAACAGTGCGCATTTCCATAGAAAGATGTGCTCAATGGTCCAACAATGAATTTACCCATAAATGAGCTTGGGAAGTTTGCCGCTAACTGGTGATCCCTTTGATCTGCACCGAGTTGGGTAAATTTGCCTTAGGTTTACACTTTACTGTTGGAATAATCTCCATGGCACTCAAACTGGTGCCTCTTGGGCAATTCAAAAGGTCCAATTGAGGACCTTTAACTGAAGGTGTTCGCTATGATTGCGTACACAGGGATTATCTACAGTAACAGATACCTTGGTAAAAGGTTAAATATAACTGAAAGACTAGTGGAAGAAATGGAGCCATGTCAAAGTGATTGTACCTACAAGCCGAGTGTTGTGGCTCAGGCTTCTTGTTAGCAGCCAAGTATAACTAAACTCTAGTGAAGGCTGCACTTAGTTCATTTATAGCCACTTCAACTGCTGTGTCACGCTTTCACAACGGCAGGCATCAGGGCACTGTTGTAGTCTACTTCAGAATCACTAGCACCAATCTAGTGTGGCTCAGTCATGAAACATAACGGCCAAGGCATAATACCAGGACTACTCTGCCAATGCAGTGGTGCTATAGGAGAGCACTTGAGCCTCGTCAGGTTAGAGCAAGAACAAATTTAAGTGGGTTTCTGCTCTGTAAGCATAGTTGAATTGTCCGAGCTCTAGCATGTTATAATTAAAATGCATAATTTACTGTCACTGCATCCTCCATCACCGCACAATGTTAGCCACTGACCTGCTCCCAAAACCAAGTTCAACATCCACTCACTATAGCTTTAGATGCTTAATGAGAGACTTAACCAAGACAACATTGTAAGTATTAAACATTTATTTAAAATCAAGTCAAACACTACAGAGTCAGGCATGCGTGGTAGATGGCTGCCCACCTCCCAGGAGTCACAGCTGGCCTCAGGTTCAAACCTGAAACAAAGACAAGAACTGACTTACAGGTCAATGAAATAATGCATATCCAACAACTTTCAAATGTTAATTGGGGAGGAATAAAAGCAAACCATTCAATCTTCTCAGGCCAGTGATTTGTCAATGACTACAAGTGGTCCAATAAGAACAGCATTTTGCGTTATCCCATGTTTCTCTGAAAAGATGAAGTTCAAACATTTAACCTGATTGCTGGACAGAAATTAAGGCATCCCAGTCTATTGCCCTGGGACAATAAGTAAACATTTTAGTGGGGTGCACAAAGAACAGTACCTGATGCAATTCCACTCGTCTTCCGGGACTCGCAGCTGGAGTCACAGCAGCCACAGAGTGTACTATGGTAGGGGTCATCGAGGAGCACCCAACTGGAGGGGGAAAACAAACACATGAAACCAGAGTAGTAATCAGTACTTTAACTTGCTAAAAGTTCTAAATATTTAGTCTTTGTAACGTGTACACATTATTTTTACCCATGCCCTTTCACATAGTGGCAGGCCTTCTTGCTTGTGTCAAGGCCACTGGGGTCCCAAGCCAAAAGATTGCAGTGAATATACACCTGAGAAGAGAGTAAGGATATTACTGCACATTTAAGGTGTCAAATATGTCACTCATGTAGATTAGTACACCCACTTCCTTGCCAACGGTGAACTTGAAGGCTTGCAGAGACAGACGGATTTCAGAGGCTTTCTGTCTTGGTTCAAACTTTGAATTTGAAGTCTTGCTAGCGACAAGACATCTGAGGAAAACAAAACATTTGACAATCACTAATGATTCTTTGCACAAATCCAGATTCACTTGTAGCAAAAGCATTAACAGCATCCTGCTGTATAGCCCAGTGGTACATACCCCTTGTTGGTGATGATGGGGTGCACCAGGCCCTCAGACTGCAGCTCTGGTGTTGTGGTTGCCACACACTCCTCCAACAGTAGCAGCAAGGGCTGATGGAACATCTGCTCCACTGCTGCAGAGATGTGGATGAAGGAGCCCAGGGGGTATTCACTAGACAGATGTGGTCCAGAGAAGTCATCTGTAGGATACATATCATGTGGTCAGGCTTACATCTACAGGATTCAAGTTGTGTACTTCAGGCCGTGTCAAACCTACCCTTCATAAGTTCCATGTGGAAGACGAGATCTCCTTGACCATATGTATGAAACACTGGGTCAAATATGCGAGGCGCCCAGTCTGCAGGCCTACACAGACCCAGGGAAATAGATAGAACATTTAGCCAAGAGTCAGTTCATGGTTAAACTTGTTCTAGTCCAGCATTAGGACACTTGATGCAACATCAATAAAATAGAAAAATGTATTCTTGAGTATGCAAACAGCCACAAATCACCTTTCATAGGCACAAACCACTAGATGAGAGAAAGACTTCAGTTGAGCTTTGGGACCAGACATATAGGTCAGCTCATTCATGTACATCAATGTGTCCCCAGTCACCTGTAGTGAGGTAGAAGGGATAGGGGTTAAACACCATTGCTGACATCCAAATATACATGATATAACTTTAGCTAAACCCTACCAGTCTCCTGAAGTTACAGTCACTGAGTTCCACTTGAAACATGGCCTCCCCAGCAGAGATACTGCTTGGATAACAGCCTCCCAGCCGGAGGAGTGAGGTGTCAATCTGTGACTGGGCCACCCTCCATCTCAGGGTGACTGAGTCACGGCCACAGTCCACCTTCAGATCTGCCAGGAGGAAAATAAGAGGCTGTCTATTTATAGTCTCAAATATAAAACTCCTGCAACATTGCCATTATTATTATTTTTTTATGTCAATGCTCACTTCCAAAACAAAAACAGAATGCACAAAGAAAATAGAACACATTACCATCCAGTGCCACAATGGTAGCAACAGCCATGCCCAGGAGGACCACACTATGCCAAAAGTAAGCCTTCATGACTAAATAGTATTCATTGAATGATAATGTTCAGTCGAAGAGACTTATTTATACCTGCCAGCAAGCACTCAAGTTAATCACTGTCGTCCGTGTGTTTGCTGTTAACAACCTCCAGCTGCAGGCGATCAGTCACTGATTTGGCAATCGTTATGAACTCATCCCATTCTCCTAACTCACTTATTATCAGATAGGCTGCATTTACACAGGCAACCCAATTCAGATCTTTCTTTTTCGCTTGTTTGTTTTTTGACCAATAAGATCAGCAATGAAACAGAGCTATTGTGAAAAGATCTAATGTGATTGGTTAAAAGACCAATTACTGGGGGGAAAAATATCAGAATTGGGCTGCCTGTGTAAAGCAGCCATAGTTCCTAAAGCAAAAGGATCAGTTGGTTTTCATTGCAACAATATCGTTGAACAGTAACATCAAGCAAATGTAATCTTGTGCAGATTTAATATTGTGCAAATAAAACTGAGATAGTGGTTTCTATCGGTAAAGAAAATGGTTAAACACTTTTTAACCTTTTATTATGGTGGAGTGCTTTCACTCAGTCATGTCAGATCAGTGATTAGCTCATGGAAAGAAGCAAACAATAATGCATTTTCAAAGTATTTGTACAGGGACAGAAAGATTAAAAGGGGACTGCCTCGTAGAACCAACTTGTGGGTTCTTAACAGCCTATGTGGCATTGATATGAGTCAGAAATATTCATAATCGTGTCAAAATGGACTACAAAGTGTACATAGGATAATTTTGGTCATAAAGTCAGTCTCGTCCAAAACAAGATTTGGAAGTGAGTATGGATGGGTTGGGTATGGATTACTTGCATGCCCACTTTTGCCAATGATGTCCAGTTGCCCAGAGACAATAAAGTGTGGGCCGCCACCCAGCTGCCATGTGTTGTGGACATGTTGTCAAGTCTGCAACGGACAGTGAGGTATTGCTGCCACTCAGATTTTTTTATTATAATTATTACGAGATAAGATCGCGTTAATACAAAATAATTAAATAACTCGTTATAACGAAATAAGCCATTAGCTCATTATTACGATAAAGATGACATTACTATGAAATAATCTGGTTGCACATTATGAGAACTATTCTATGCCTTTATTATGCTGAAATGTTAGCAAAGGTTACTGGGCAGGCTTGGCTTCCTCTCATGCACAGGTTGACATTATGAGTTGATCAACTTTTATTTTCTCCTCGGTTTTAGGCATTGGGAGATATTAGTGTCACTGTTCAACTATTTATTGTCTTTCTCTCTCTTTGAGTCGACTACTCAACACATTTTATGCACTGCAGTGCTAGCTAGCTGTAGCTTATGCTTTCAGTACTATAATCCTTCTCTGATCTTTTGATTGGGTGGACAACATGTCAGTTCATGCTGCAAGAGCTCTGATAGGTTGGATGACGTCCTCCGGAAATGATCATAATTACTGTTTATGGATGGGGTGAAAACCATGAGCCTCCTAGGTTTTGTATTGAAGTCAATGTACCCAGAGGAGGACAGAATCTACACCATGGTGCTACCCTATAGAGTGCTGCTGAGGCTCCTGTAGACATTCATTTAAAAACAGTGTGTTTTACTCAATTATTTGGTGATGTAAATATATTTAGCATAGTGTTATCTAAAAATGATAACTTTTTTAATGTTTCACTATTATTATTTGTATGAAATTCACTGAGGAGCATGGTCCTCCCCTTCCTCCTCTGAGGAGCCTCCACTGGTGTGAGGTGTATACTTTTGTTTAAGACTACCAAGAAACACTCTGTGTGACCCTGATTAAGCACACTGCAGTAAAATGTTTAATAACAACCACACCAAACCTTCACAAAAGTTTCTCAACTTTATTAGGGTAATATCAAAAGTCAGTCAAGCTATTGTTTACAGGGAAAATACAAGCAGGCTATTACATTACAGCAAACACAGCATTACAGTTGGAACTTAATTTGGCCAAAGAAAATGGCTCAACAGAATGAAGCAAAACAAGCTTTCCTGATCAGTGAGAATATTTGAAATAGATAAGATTGCGGCATACACATTGTTGGATTACTTCACGGAGCCAAACATTTGGTGGGTCAAATTCTTTGTGCTATGCTTTACACCCCTCAAACTAAACTCTGGACCTTGAAGCCAGTTCCACACATTTTTTTTTTTATTGTTTAGAGACCTAGGACACCGGGTGGGTGCATTTAATTATCATGTAGAACAGAAAACTAGCAGGTTTCGGACCTCGTATGGTAAGAGTTGAATACCCATGCTCTACACTACCAAAGTAAGTCATCAAAGTAATCCAACAATGTGTATGCCGCCATTCAAATCTTCTGTCATTGATCGAGACAGGCGAGAGTCATCATGACATGAGGCACTTTGGGGTGGACTCACCTGTCTTAATTAATAAGAGAAGATTACTTCATGGAGCAATGAAAAAATATATATTTTCATAGCAGGCATCTTCTAAAATGTCATTTTAGAAGATGCATGTTTGGCCGAATAAAGAACGAAGATAGTCCCCCAACTGGCGGCCCGCGGTTGATTTTATGTTGCCCCCCAAGTTTTCTGTGCAAAAGAAATAGATTTTTTTAAATTAATTTTTTATTATTGTTGGACATGAAATACATAAAAGATCAGCTCCAAGTGATTTTAATTTTGGAAATCTGTTACGAAGTATTCTCACGCATAATAGAGAAATATACAGTATGTGAGTGTATACAAATGTAAGCAAGGTTTGGAATTATTCTGTTTTAGTTAAATATTTTATCCGTATGGGCTTCTTGCTGTTAATTTGCACTTTGCAAATTATTTGTAATTATGTTACTGCAGTACAACTGCAGTTAGAGTGCAGTATAACTGCAATATGTTGCAAATACCATCCACTCAAGAAAAAAATTGTCTTGAGGCTGAATCTAGTTAATGATCCCTGCACTAGTTGATGTTTTCATGATGGAAACACTTGAGTAAATGAGGGATACAAAATGTATTGAAAGCAGGTGCTTCCACACAGGTGTGGTTCCTGAGGGCAAAAAGATCATCAAGGATATCAACCACCCGAGCCACTGCCTGTTCATCCCGCTCTCATCCAGAAGGCGAGGTCAGTACAGGTGCATCAAAGCTAGGACTGAGAGACTGAAAAAGGCCATCAGACTGTTAAATAGCCATCACTAACACATTAGAGGGTGCTGCCTATATACACAGACTTGAAATCATTGGCCACTTTAATAAATGGAACACTAGTCACTTTAATGATGTCACTTTAATAATGTTTACATATCTTGCATTACTCATCTCATATGTATATATTGTATTGTAGTCCATTCAACTGTAACTTAGTCTATACCGCTCTGACATTGCTAGTCCATATATTTATATATTCTTAATTCATCATTCCTTTACTTAGATTTGTGGGTATTGGGTATATGTTGTGAAATTGTTAGATATTTCTTGTTAGATATTACTGTTCTGTCGGAGCTAGAAATACAAGCATTTCGCTACACCCATAATAACATCTGCTAAACACGTGTATGTGACCAATACAATTTGATTTGAGTTAATTCATTAATTAACATCTTATCATGCTTAAGGGCATGTATAAAAATGCTGGGCAGGCCATTATTTTGGCTCCCATGGCTATGCTCTCATAGGATGAAGATGCCCCCATTCGCAGGGCACGACTGGTAACTGAATGGTTTGATGAGCATGAAAACGATGTAAACCATAAGCAATGGCCATCTTAGTCACGAGCTCTCAACCCAATTGAACACTTCGTTTCTGGAGTGGCGCATGGGACTGTTTTTTCCGACACTGTCAATAAACATAAAATCATGGAATTTCTAGGATAGGGTCTGTTTGGCATAGCACCACATTTACAGCCAACCTTAACTTGGCGATACTATCTTCGTTCTCAATACAGCCAAACATGTATCTTCTAAAATGTCAGTGTCCAGTTGCAGGTGGTTTGTTTGAATTTCGAAAAAAATGCTCCAGTATTAAAATACTGTAAATGATTGTTTTGCTCCATGAAGTAATCCAACAATGTGTATGCCGCCATTCAAATCTTCTGTCATTGATCGAGACAGGCGAGAGTCATCATGACATGAGACACTTTGGGGTGGACTCACCTGTCTTAATTAATAAGAGAAGATTACTTCATGGAGCAATGAAAAACATTTTAGAAGATGCATGTTTGGCCGAATTGAGAACAAAGATAGTATGGCTTAGATAATGTTGGTCAAAAATTCTCCGCCCTACACCAAACAGTACCTATCCTGTAACGACTAATGGAGCATCAATCTGCTAGCTAGATTTGAACCAGCCGTGGGCAGCATCGCCTCTTCTAGGGAATCTGAGTCACACTCACCATTAAGGGTTGCAATGTGGAAAACCAATCCTCCATGAGCCTCGGCACTACCAGATGCAGGGATAGGTAACAGGGGCATCCACCCCTCTGGTCTACAAACAAGGGGGAATGTTTGGTTGAATTATTTGAGTTGAAAAGGTGACAAAAGCT
This sequence comes from Salmo trutta, assembly GCF_901001165.1. NCBI lineage: Eukaryota > Metazoa > Chordata > Actinopteri > Salmoniformes > Salmonidae > Salmo > Salmo trutta. The sequence goes on along the minus strand of NC_042987.1, from coordinate 10,374,674 downwards.
AAACTGGATCAACACTGCACCCCATAGATGTTTACCTTTTGTAAACACACAATTGGGTAATTCAATAGCAGCAGGTTTAGGCCTTAAGTCAGGTCTGTTAGTCAGGTTGGTTGAATATATATGTTTATTTCCAGTCATCTGGGGAATAGGAGGAACAGTCTTTGAGGGATCCAAGATGGCATACATTGGGGTCAATATACAGTGCCCTTGGGTCCTGTTGGAAGGTGAACTTTTGTCCCAGTCTGAGGCCCTGAGTCCTCTGGAGCAGGTTTTCATCAAGGATCTCTTTGTACTTTGCTCCATTCATCTTTCCTGCGATCCTGACTAGTCTCCCTGCCGCTGAAAAACCTCACCACAGCATGATGCTGCCACCACCCTGCTTCACTGTAGGGATGGTGCCAGCTTTCCTCCAGACGTGACACTTGGCATACAGGCCAGAGAATCTTGTTTCTCATGCTCTGAGAGTAATAAGGTGATGCTGTGACTTTACTTTCATTAATCTTTAGACTGTTATTGTCACGTCCTGACCAGTAAAGGGGTTATTTGTTATTGTAGTTTGGTCAGGACGTGGCAGGGGTGTGTTTGTTTAGAGTGTTTCGGGGTTTGTTGGGCTATGTTCTGTTTTAAGAGGGGTGTTTGTTTAGAGTGTTTCGGGGTTTGTTGGGCTATGTTCTGTTTTGAGAGGGGTGTTTGTTTAGAGTGTTTCGAGGTTTGTTGGGCTATGTTCTATGTTAGTATATTTCTATGTTTATCTAGTATGTCTAGTTCTATGTTTAGTTAATGGGGTTGACCTTCAATTGGAAGCAGCTTCTTCTAGTTGCTTCTAATTGAAGGTCCTATTTAAGAGGGGTGTTTTTCTGTGGGATTTTGTGGGTAGCTGTTCCTTGTTTAGTGTTTGTGCACCTGACAGGACTGTTTCGTTTTGTTCTTTTTTTGTATACGTATTTGTTTCTCCTTCTTCAAAATAAAAAGATGAGTATACATATTCCCGCTGCGTTTTGGTCTGATCCATATGACAACTGTGACAGAACTACCCACCAACAAAGGACCAAGCAGCGGGGTAAGGAGCACGATGAAGAAGGATGGACATGGGCGGAGATGAGGATGAGCATATAGCCCTGTGGTGCGTGTCCCTAGTCTGGCGCTTCCTAAGCCAGCCCCACGCATCAGGCCTTCAGTGCGCAGTGCCTCATCCAGAGTGTCCGGCGACAGTGCCTCGTCCAGAGTGTCCGGCGACAGTGCCTCGTCCAGAGTGTCCGGCGCCGAGAGAGACGGCCCACAGTCCGGCGCCGAGAGAGACGGCCCACAGTCCGGAGCCAAGAGAGACGGCCCACAGTCCGGAATCGGCGCAGCCAGGTTCGCGCATCAGCCTGAGGTCTTCGGCGACACACATCAGCCCGAGGTCTTCAGTGATGCGCCATAGCCCAGAGACTTCGGGAGGGGTAATATTTAATAAGCGGGGGTGGACAGGTTAGGTTGGGGAGTAAGGCCTGAGCCACCTCTGTAGGAGGGGGGGGGGGTGTAGCACAAGAACCGTCGGTGACGGTGGCCACCCTCCCTTCCCTCCCTTTAGGTTGGGATTATTTTTGTTTTGGGGTTTATTTTTTTGTGTTTATTTTTTTGTGTAAGGTGCATCCGGGGTCTGCACCTTTGGGGGGGGGGGGGGGGGGGGTACTACTGTCACGTCCTGACCAGTAAAAGGGTTATTTGTTATTGTAGTTTGGTCAGGACGTGGCAGGGGTGTGTTGGGCTATGTTCTATGTTAGTATATTTCTATGTTTATCTAGTATGTCTAGTTCTATGTTTAGTTAATGGGGTTCACCTTCAATTGGAAGCAGCTGCTTCTAGTTGCTTCTAATTGAAGGTCCTATTTAAGAGGGGTGTTTTCTGGGGGATTTTGTGGGTAGTTGTTCCTTGTTTAGTGTTTGTGCACCTGAAAGGACTTGTTTTGTTTTTTTGTATACGTATTTATTTGTTTCTCCTTCAAAATAAAATATATTCCCGCTGTGTTTTGGTCTGATCCATACGACAACCGTGACAGTTATTTATCTAATCAACCAACTATGTTTAATTGTTACCCAATTAAATCAATCATGTAACAATAAACTCATTAGAATTTGGGGCACCACGAGAGCAGTTCTTTAAAAGGTCCTATCACATCCATTAACAGTCAACTTCTTAATCATAACCTCGTATCATATCGTCATTCTGAACAGTCGCAACCTCCTGCATCTGCAAAACCCCCAGCCTTAGTTATGATTTAGTACTACAAATTTACTAGCTAACTAAATTGTAACACAGGATAAACATACACACAGGTCCCTAGTGGACTGATACAAAATGGCGGCTTGTTACAAAAGACATGGAGAGGGCAAGAGAGAGAGGGACGGAGACGTAATACTTTGGTACATTTAGAAACTTCTCTCACAGTAATCATATACTTTGCACACAAACTTCCACCCGTTTGGAGTAAGAAATTATGAATGTCTTGGTTCTTTGTGTATTTCTGTCGGAACCAGTCCTTCTTGGAAAGGGTGTTGGGCCTTTTCGCGGGAAAGCTTGTAACGCTCCGATTGTCCAAAAGGGGTCCCTACCCGTATCCTACTGTTGCACTCCTCTGCCGTCGCTTGGCATCCGGCGACCCATCGTGTAGTCCTGAACAGAACTTCAGAGCTCACTCTACTTTCACTCGCTCTGGAAGATGATTCTTTGAAGATAGGCTATCCAGCCGTGTTGATGGTTCTCAGTGGGGTGATAAGAGTAGCGTACTACGGTGATTTGAGAAGAGTAGTAGAATGGTCCCACTTAAATTCGCTTTTCTAGATACTTTACATAGGACAGCTAATCAGCCGTACCAGTGATTGTTCAGTGGGGGTGCTACGCCCCGAACCAGAGCCGCCGCCAAGTACAGATGCCCACCCGGACCCTCCCCTATAGGTTCAGGTTTGCGGCCGGGAGTCCAAACTTTTGGGGGGGGGGGGGGGGTACTGTCACGCTCTGACCTATGAGAGCTGTGTTTCTCTGTGTAGTTAGGTCAGGGTGTGATATCGGTGGGCAGTCTATGTTTGTTGTTTCTATTGTTTAGTTCTTGTTTTTCTATTTCTATGTTGAGTTTTGGGATGATCTCCCATTAGAGGCAGCTGGTTCGTGTTGTCTCTAATTGGGGATCATATTTAAGTTGGAGGTTTTTCTATGGTGTTTTGTGGGTAGTTCTTTTCCGTTTTGTGGTTGTTGCCTGACGGAACTGTTTGCTGTCGTTTTTGTTCCTTTGTAAAGTGTTTCATTTTTTTCATTAAATAATAATCATGAGCACTCAACACGCCGTGCCTTGGTCCCCTCTATACAACTGCCGTTACAGCTGGCTTGCCGGGTACTCCATATTACGTCACACCCCCCAAATGTTTTTTCCGGCGTGACATCGGCATTCTTTGGAATTCTGATCAGTTTTATGTAATAACAAAAAAAATTGAAAAGTGAGGTGTAACTTTGCATTGGTACTTTTGATTCTAATGAAAATCCAAAATCCAAAATCCATGTGGTTAAGTTTATTAATGTCACGTCCTGACCAGTAAAAAGGGTCATTTGTCATTGTAGTTGGTCAGGGCGTGGCAGGGGGTGTTGTTCTTGTGTGTTTTGGGGTTTGTTTGTTTCCAGGGGATATGTTCTAGTTTTCATTTTCTATGTTCGTTTTTCTATGTGTGGCCGAGTATGGTTTCCAATCAGAGGCAGGTGTCTTTCCTTGTCTCTGATTGGAAGCCATACTTGTTCTTTCCTGTGGGTTGTGGGTGGTTGTTTTCCGTAAAGTCTATGTACCTTACGGAACTGTCGTATGTCGTTGTGTTATATTTTGTTTAAGTGTTCACTTTACTCTAATAAACGAAGATGAGCACTCAACACGCTGCGCTTTGGTCCAATCCTTCCGACAGTTGTGACAGTTGTGACAATTAAGTATATTTTTTTAATCATCACTGTATAATAAATCAATGTGTGTGTTTATTTCATTAAATTAACTCAAAATACATTTGTAATCATTTATTTCCCTGAGCCTCCTTTTGTCATTGAAATGCTCAGTCTGATCGTGTGGGCGTGATGATAATCTTTTAAATATATTTACATAAACAGCACTGATTGGCGGATAGGATCATCTAAACTCTAGCGAGCCTACCCTATTTCCCCTTTAAAGTAGAAGGATACATATGCAAATAAAAATGACTGGTTATTGGTCAGAATAATCAGATCAGAACGTGGGCCAAAAACTCTATCCCATCTGAAGAGGTTGAAATTCCAGGCACTTTTTCCCCAAAAAAGCTGACACTGAAAGGCCATTATCATCATTCTCTCAATTTCAGAGTGTTATTTCGATCTCATAGCATGGAAATATCTTCTTTCTTTTTTTTACAGGAAAATCACGTTTTTGACTGCACTGCCCCTGTAACAAAAAGCACATCTCAATAGATGGTCCAGGTCAGACATGACATGGCACAAGTGGCGGGGTGGGCCTTCCCTCTTTTGTTCTCCTCAAGGGGGAGGCTGATGACATCACATTTGACCATCAGACCAACTCCTTGAATGTCTACTCCTCAAAGTTTGCAGATGTTTTAAAAAAACACTATTTTGCTCAAAACATTTGTGTGCGTGTGTACTTTACTGTATTTATACCAGCATTGAGCTCAATTAGAATTTGGCAGTCAATTCAGGAAATAATCTAAAATTATAATTAAATAATAAAAAAAGGGCATTTATTTTCAATGACTTCTCAATAAACTGAAAAGTATAAGCTATTTATTTCAAAACAGGGCCGGCTCCAGGCATAAGCGACATAATTGGTCACTTAGGGCCCCATAAAAACCCCATATATGGAACTCAGTCGGGGTCTCAATTTACTGTTGTGAGTTCAAATAGTAGAATTGCAGGCAATTTGCTTTAAATGACCAAGAACCCAATGGTCACTCTGACAGAGCTCCAGAATTCCTCTGTGGAGATGGGAGAACTTTCAAGAAGGACAACCATCTCTGCAGCACTCCACCAATCAGGCCTTTAAGGTAGAGTGGCCAGACGGAAGCCACTCCTCAGTAAAAGGCACATAACAGCCAGCTTAAAGTTTGCCAAAAGGCACCTTAAGACTCTCAGACTATGAGAAACAAGATTCTCTGGTCTGTTGAAAGATTTAACTCTTTGGCCTGAATGCCAAGCATCACATCTGGAGGAAACCTGGCACCATCCGTATGGTGAAGCATGGTGGTGGCAACATCATGCTGTGGGGATGTTTTTCAGTGGCAGGGACTGGGAGACTAGTCAGGATCGAGGGAAAGATGAACGGAGCAAAGTACAGAGAGGTCCTTGATGAAAACCTGCTCCAGAGCGCTCAGGACCTCAGACTGGGGCAAAGGTTTACCTTCCAAAAGGACAATGACCCTAAGCACACAGCCAAGACAATGCAGGAGTGGATTCGGGACAAGTCTTTGAATGTCCTTGAGTGGCCCAGCCAGAGCCCGGACTTGAACCCGATCGAACATCTGTAGAGAGACCTGAAAATAGCTGTGCAGCGACGGTCCCCATCCAACCTGACAGAGCTTGAGAAGATTTGCAGAGAAGAATGGGAGAAACTCCCCAAATACAGGTGTGCCAAGCTTGTAGCGTCATACCCAAGAAGACTTGAGGCTGTAATCACTGCCAAAGGTGCTTCAACAAAGTACTGAGTAAAGGGTCTGAATACTTATGTAAATGTGATATATATTTTTTTCTACATTTGCAAAAAAAAAAAAAGAAGCTATTTTTGCTTAGTCATTATGGTGTATTGTGCGTAGCTTGATGAGGAAAACATTTTTACGTTTACTCCATTTTAGAATAAGGCTGTAAAGTAACAAAATGTGGAAAAGGTCAAGGGGTCTGAATACTTTCCGAATGCACTGTATGTGAAAACGGCAAAATTCTATGTTTTGAAGAAGTAAATACAAAGTTAAAAAGTTCTAACCAATGAAGTCATCAAAAGTCTAGAAACTTGTTACAGGTTTTGAAAATCACCGTTTTTTCTTTTAATCCAACCAAGTGATGTTACAAAGAAGCATTGTTTTAGGACCTTATCTTTTTATCCACAGATCATAGAAATGTCTCTGCCTGGCCGATTCCCCTCTCTCCACTGGGATTCTCTGCCTCTAACCCTATTACAGGGGCTGAGTCACTGGCTTACTGGTGCTCTTCCATGCCGTCCCTAGGAAGGGTGCGTCACTTGAGTGGGTTGAGTCACTGACGTGATCTTCCTGTCTGGGTTGGCGCCCCCCCTTGGGTTGTGCCATGACGGAGATCTTTCTGGGCTATACTTGGCCTTGTCTCAGGATGGTAATTTGGTGGTTGAAGATATCCCTCTAGTGGTGTGGGGGCTGTGCTTTGGCAAAGTGAGTGGGGTTATATCCTGCCTGTTTGGCCCTGTCCGGGGGTATCGTCGGATGGGGCCACAGTGTCTCCCGACCTCTCCTGTCTCAGTCTCCAGTATTTATGCTGCAGTAGGGTCAGTCTGTTATATCTGGAGTATTTTTCCTGTCTTATTCGGTGTCCTGGCCGTGCTGCTGCTCCAGTTTCAACTGTTCTGCCTGCGGCTATGAAACCCTGACCTGTTCACCGGACGTGCTACCTGTCCCAGACCTGCTGTTTTCAACTCTCGAGAGACAGCAGGAGCGGTAGAGATTCTCTTAATGATGGGCTATTAAAAGCCAACTGACATTTACTCCTGAGGTGCTGACTTGTTGCACCCTCGACAACCACTGTGATTATTATTATTTGACCCTGCTGGTCATCTATGAACATTTGAACATCTTGGCCATGTTCTGTTATAATCTCCACCCGGCACAGCCAGAAGAGGACTGGCCTCCCCTCATAGCCTGGTTCCTCTCTAGGTTTCTTCCTAGGTTCTGGCCTTCCGAGGGAGTTTTTCCTAGCCACCGTGCTTCTACACCTGCATTGCTTGCTGTTTGGGGTTTTAGGCTGGGTTTCTGTACAGCACTTTGAGATATCAGCTGATGTAAGAAGGGCTTTATAAATACATTTGATTTGATAGAAATGTAATGTTTTTACGTATGTATACGCTGGTTTGGTGCGGAAGATGATGAATATGAGGTTGAAAAGTTGTGGAATTGTCCTTTAAAACTGCAATAATTCCTCTCCACCCCATGGCAAAAAGTGTAGAACTGCATGAAAAAAAATTTTTTACTGCAAAAATGTCTCTCCACCCTATGGCAAAATTAGGAGAATTGCATGAAATTTGTTATAGAATTGCTAAATGTTCTCTCCACCGCATGGCAAAATTTGTAGAACTGCAGAAATGTGCTTTAGAACTGAAAACGTTTCTCTCCGCCCCATGGCAAAATTAGTAGAATTGCAAATTCCCTTTAAAACGTAAATATTTCTCTTCGCCATCAAGATGGGGGCCACAAAAAATGTTTGATGGGAGGGCCTCTGTCTTCGGTTGCAACACTCACTACTGAGTTCCAAACTGCCTCTGGAAGCAACGTCAGCACAAGAAATGTTAGTCGGGAGCTTCATGAAATGGGTTTCCAAGGCCGAGCAGCCACACACAAGCCTAAGATCACCATGCGCAATGCCAGTGGTGTAAAGTTCACAGCAATTGGACTCTGGAGCAGTGGAAACGCATTCTCTGGAGTGATGAATCACGCTTCACCATCCGACGGACAAATCTGGATTTTTCTGGATGCCAGGAGAACGCTATCTGCCCGAATGCATAGTGCCAACTGTAAAGTTTGGTGGAGGAGGAATAATGTTCTGGGTCTGTTTTTCATGATTTGGGCTAGGCCCCTTAGTTCCAGTGAAGGGAAATCTTAACGCTACAGCATACAATGACATTCTAGACGATTCTGTGCTTCCAACTTTCTGGCAATAGTTTGGGGAAGGCCCTTTCCTGTAACAACATGACAATTCCCCCGTGCACAACGTTTTTTAAAGTTAACTTTATAACAGTCACATACAGTATTTTCCCAGAAAGTAATTATTTGCAAAGCGGAACCTATGTCTCTCAAAATACGGTAGATGGACAACAGACAAAACAGTGACTTACACAGGAAGTAAAGTTCAATCAGAAGGTTTGCTGAATTTGACATCAATACCACAACACTATAATTGTGGATTAGGTATTTAATCTTAAATTGATTTAAAACGTATTTAAAGTCAAAATGCTGATCAAGGTTAAGGTAAGACCAGCCATTTAATTTGTGGCCATGCCCTCTAGTTTACAGACTGTATGTTCGTATCTCACCATCGTCGAGCTAACGTTAGTTGGATTGTAATATTAGACGTAGTTTACATGTTAGTTATACATATCTTTGGTAAATGTATTGATCTGAACAGCGCTAGTTATATAGTGGACATTACAGGTCATTGGCTATTGAACCGTCATCCCCGTATAGCTACAATGTTGTAACAACAGCCATGTTAGCTAACTAGCTACCTAACGTAACGTTAGTTAGCTAGTTAACGTAATTTTTCTGTTTCAGACTCTCACTGGCAAAGAAATAGAGATCGACATTGAGCCCACAGACAAGGTATGAAACATCATTACTCTGAAGGTTGATTTTAATCTAATGCATTTTCTTTCTATGTGTAATATAAGGATTAAGTTACTCATGTCAGTAATACATTGGAGAGTCATGTCCTGTAATGATGTGCTTATATGCGCTCTTGTACACGTATGAAGGTGGAGAGAATTAAAGAAAGGGTGGAAGAGAAAGAGGGGATTCCACCTCAACAACAAAGACTCATCTACAGTGGAAAACAGATGTAAGTGATAAACCCTTCCATCACAATCTTGTCATGTTAAATAAAGGTGAAATAAAAATAAACATCTGCTCCCTTTAACACCAGAAGCGCCTGGCCTTTCTGCCTATAAGTACCCTCTAGAGCAGTTGTTCCCAAACTTTTTCTAGTCCCGTATCCCTTCAAACATTCAACCTCCTGCTGCGTACCCCCTCTAGCACCAGGGTCAGCGCACTCTCAAATGTTGTTTTTTACTATCATTGTAAGCCTGCCACACACACACTATACGATACATTTATTAAACATAAGAATGAGTGTGAGTTTTTGTCACAACCTGGCTTGTGGGAAGTGACAAAGAGCTCTTATAGGACCAGGGCACAAATAATAATATAATAATAATCGATAATTTTGCTCTTTATTTAGCCATCTTAAATATAAACTTTTTGTTCATTGAAAATTGTGAATAACTCACCACAGGTTAATGAGAAGAGTGTGCTTGAAAGGATTCACATAACTCTGCAATGTTGGGTTGTATTGGAGAGAGTCTGTCTTAAATCATTTTCCACACACAGTCTGTGCCTGTATTTAGTTTTCATGCTAGTGAGGGCCGAGAATCCACTTTGACATAGGTACGTGATTGCAAAGGGCATCAGTGTCTTAACAGCGCGATTTGCCAAGGCAGGATACTCTGAGCGCAGCCCTATCCAGAAATCTGGGAGTGGCTTCTGATTAAATTCAATTTTCACAGAACTGCTTGTTGCAATTTCGACGATGCTCTCTTGTTCAGATATCAGTAAGTGGACTGGAGGCAGGGCATGAAAGGGATAACGAATCCAGTTGTTTGTGTCATCCGTTTTGGGAAAGTACCTGCGTAATTGGGCACCCAACTCACTCAGGTCCTTCGTTATATCACATTTGACATTGTCCTTAAGCTTGAGTTCATTTGCACACAACAAAATCATACAGTGATGGAAAGACCTCTGTGTGTTGTCCTTTTTGACGCAGACAGAGAAGAGCTCCAACTTCTTAATCAAAGCCTCAATATCCATGTATAAATTTAACATCAATAGTTATTTGTTAGTCATGGATATGTTTTAAATTATTCTACGACGTCCTCGTGAAAAACGCAGGCCTAAAGCCAATTTTTGACACTTCCAGCCAATGACATTATAACAGTCTAATAAATACATTTCATATATGCAATCTGAAGAATAATCATTTGGTTGTGTTTATAAAGGTCTTAGCTAACATTAGAATACTAAATAATTATTTCAAAGAGCATAATAGCATTTTCATTAGTTTGTCAAAACTAAAAAAACACTAGTTCAAGTCCATCACAAATAAGTCCTTTATAATTTAGTTTTGGCAGGTCTACAGAAACATTGTGGAAATAAGAAAATGTATTTAAATGGAAACAGAATACCGTATTTTAAGTTTATTATGTTACTCATCTTTTCTTAGTAGCCAGAGAAATGCTGCCCCTGAGTGGGCATGTGCTGAGTGCATGGACAGCAGATATTCTTTTAAAAAGTGAAATTTGGAAATAGAGCTGCACCTCTTGAATTTTGAGTTATTTGACAAACGTAAGCATCATAGAAACTGCACAATATGATCTTTCTGATACTATATAGAAATCAAAACGTTTTACCTGCATGTGATGATTTGATGAAGTGATGCTTCTTTCCCTGCATCTGTCAATTACAAAATGTGCCCGTCTCTTCGTGTGCAATTTGACAACTGATAATATTGTCACTCAGACTGTCAATTTAATCTTGTTTATAGGCTGTCTTATTACGTGTGAAATTAGTTTCGGTATAGTTTCGATGGGCCGGCTTCACCCTCCTTATCATTTAGTTAGGCCTATTTTAAATGACATTGTGAAGTAATGTGCAATTATCGCCCATTCATTCAGTGGGCTGGCACCGTTTGAGTCCCTTGGCTGAACAACCTGGATATTCAAGGATATGTTTGGAGTTATTCTAAGGACCTACTGCAACACGTAGCATGTTTTCCGTTCTAGTAAATAAAACAGGCCTGTAACAGCTTCTTTTTACAAAGTAAAACGTGAAGAATGATAAACCCGCAAGGAGCACGGTCAATTTAAATTCAGTTGTGAAGTGCACAATTTTCATCCATCCGTCGTTAATTTAGTGAGGAGAGTGACACGCATCAGCGCCTGGCTGCGTACCAACGTCTTACAGAGCATTGTCTTGGCAGGTTAAGTTGGGAATAGGTGTGGATTTTTTAAAATGTTTGTGATAAACAAAATTCGGACAAATGAGCAATGTAAAATACAACAGGGAAGGAGCAGGACATAGCTTTTTTTTTGGGGGGGGGGGGGGGGGGCTGATTTATTTTATTTACAATATCAAACACTGTTGGTTTAGGGTGGTTCTAGCGTTAATCAAGTGGCAGCATTACATCTTGGATGCAACACTTGTTTTATCTGCTCTGACTTAATCCCATCCCTCTCAGGAACGATGAGAAGACGGCTGCGGACTACAAGATCCAGGGAGGCTCAGTGCTGCATCTGGTCCTGGCGCTAAGAGGAGGGCTAGTCTGCCACTGTTCCTGCATCCACCTCATCTCCTAGTGGGCAGTGGGGCCAACCGTAGTGGGCAGAGTTTGTCATCGTCACACCACAGAGCAGCAATTTGGACTGCTATAATTCCTCTGTGTAGATTGTTTTTGTAACCAACCATACACTGTTGGAATTTAAGTAAGTTGGACACAGCGAGAGACTTTGGACACTGGTTATTTTGCTTGTGAATAAAAGGTGAAATGTACCGTTTTTCTTTTGAAGTACATGCATGGCTGCTATTGCATGAGTGTGTGATTTAGCAGTGCATTGTAAAACAACTTTCCATATAGGCAGGTACAAACTCTGGAAAATAATGCATTCATAATTCAATTTGATAACCTTTAATTACAAAATGTCAAAGGCAATGCACACAAACTGAATTCTCTTTCCCGGTACTACACATCATTCACAGATAAAACAGCAAGTCCCACCTCAAAATAAAGTCTATATACACATACATGACAATACCTCAGCTCCAAAAGGGGTTCTGAGTGACAGGCACAGGGGAAGAGAGAAGCAGTTGGTAAATAGAGGTAGGGAGGAGGAGAGCACACCAATGGAAGGCATGTACCGTTAAGTGTGGATAAGGTGTAGTGTTAGGGGATGCTAATCACGTGGCTCAGATGGATGCGAGGGAACTACAACAGCAGGTAGGTAAGTAGTCCTGGAGTGAAAGAAAAGTTGTCACGGTTTCATGGGTCAAGACTTCACGGTACTCTCTTAAAAGATGATCCAGGTGGACAGTCTCGGTTGCACAGTTCTCAGGATAGATTTCTCTTCTGATCGGACAAGTCCCACAGGCCCAGGCAGACGGCTGCATATTACTATTGCTGATTGATGTGACACCAAATACACACCAAAGATAGTGCCATTAATACTGTTGGTTATGCTATGGGAAATGTAATACCAGTAGTCCAATCAGAAGCTGAAAAGGTAATGGTGACAATGGCTTTTAGGGTGACAGTATCAAGAGTTTACAGAAATCCCTGCCAACTGTAGGGGAACATTTTCCACAGTTCTTGAGGGTCAGCCATTTAGAAAAATAAGATAAGAGTCATTTGGAAAAACATTGGGATGTACTGTAGAATAGTTGATTGACAGGCAGCTGTCAGGTAGAATGGATCCCCACTCCTGGGCCTGGTCGGCTGTCGATCCTTCCATGGTCTGATGTCAACGTTGATGGACAGGTTGATTTCAGCAGTCATTACCAGGCGGGGCTGGGAAATGAGTCGATCTGCACCGTGTCCTGGCAGACAAAGTCCTGGCTGGTGTAGCACACGCGCACCCTCATTTTCAGACTCACCTGGTTGGGAAGGAAGTGAATGTTAAGTTCATTGTGAGTGTGGCAACCACGGACTGACTGAACGAAGACCCACCTTGTTAGGGTTGTTGAGGAGCACAGTCTGGGTCACCTGACCTAAGCCGTGTGCGGGGATGACGTCACCACTCGGAGCCTTCATCTGTAACTGGACGCTCTGAGGTGGATGGAAGTGAGAGACAAAGGTCATGAACAGCCTATAACTAGGGCCCAGAGTTTTTTCTGGTCTGGTCACATGGTCTAGAGGAGCCTACTCATGACGTACAAGTTTGGAATACCAAATAAGGTAAGTAAGGTAGTCTGACAGGTGGACACAAATACAGACGGACAGACCTTGGGTACTGCTGCTTGCAGGGTGAGGCTGGTGATGTCCCTGTCAGTAGAGTTGGTGGCAGTGAGGGTAATGGTCATGCCCGTGTCTGTCTGTTTGTCAGTCTGTAGTTTCAGTGTCACGCCGTTCTTCTCATACACTATAACACTAGGTGGCACTATGGAAACAAAGAAACATCCGTCACACTGGGGGCTCATGTAATTCAGCACCAGAAAACAGACCATCATTAAATACATTAGGAAGATGTGCTGTATCTTTCGCATAAAGCTACTGGTGTGTTCATTCTAAAATCCCCAAAAAGTTAATCTTCAAAATGTTTTTCTGATGGCTTAATGATGGCTTTGTCCATCTCTCTGAAAACCCCCCTCTCCGTTTCTCATTCAGTCTCACTCAACAGCTCCGTGTCTCACCAGGCGTGACGTCCAGGCCTCCCAGCAGGTCCAGTAGGTCTCCCCCAGCCGTGCTGCTAACAGGGCCTAGCGCTGTGGTGGACAGGGCGGGGCTGGGCTGGGGAGGCTCCCCAGAACCACCTAGCAGGTCCAACAGATCACACACCTTGACGAGAGAAAATGAGGCAAATATTCCACATCGAGTTACTTTTGAGAGGTTTAGCTTGAGAAAGTACACAATAGGTCAAGTCCATACTTCATATCCAGATAGCTGAACTACCAAAGTTTATTGCAGTCATTTTCATCCCTTACCTGGTTAGCAGGTTCCTGGGGTAATACTACTTCCTGTGTCCGTTTGGTTGGCTCCATCTCTTTCATAGACCCCCCTGCTGATTCTCCATTGGTATGTCCCGGTGAGCTCTTGTCTATCACTGGCATTCTCTCCAGAACAGCAGCCCTGCGAACACAGAGCTCTCTTAGCAGTGTAACGGGCAAAGCAAAAGTGGCTACCATGATGAAGACCATAATTGAGTCACTGAGGGGCTGCCATTTCCCCTCAGTGTTGTATTCATAGATATAATAATATATGTACACATCATTGGCTATCACTGACAATATACTGTATGTATATACATATGGTCTACCTCATGTGGTCGTATTTCTTAAACAGAGCGTTGTATTCCACTGCCCTCTGCTGGAGTTCCACGTCAATGCAGCTGCCGTAGATGCTGACGATGCTCCTAATGCGACTGCCGGACAGGGACGGACAGGGCCGGACAGGGACGGGGAGAGGAAAAGCAGCAGGAAACAAGAGCTATTTTAGTATTCTCTACATCAGCAATGAGAGTCACAAGTCCCAAGACCCCCACGCAGTGGGCAAAACTGACAAAGCCGTTTTCAGTAGCTGCGGTCTAGCGGTTGCAGCAGTGTTCTGAGGGGGTGTGAGTTAATGATGCTTACTCCACGTTGTGTGTTATGCGTGTGCTGAGTTTCATTGTTGCCGTGAGAGCAAAGCCCCTGGTTGCCGGCGACGACATATGTGACTGTAGAACCATTTCCAAGGCGTCCAGGACATCGTCCTCTGCCACCTAATGGCAGGAAGGAGAAACAAGAAGAACTGTCTCGGTTTTATGACAGTTAAATACTGTATTGTCAATGGTTATTAACCATGCCTGTGTTAAAACAACCACAGCATCCTCGGTCGTGTACCTGAACAGGTTCTGTCTCCTCACACTCTCCTCTGAGAAGCAGGTCTCCATACTCCCCAATACACCAGCACGCCACCTGTACCAGGGATTGCTGCACACACAAACCAACAACATTTTCACAGTTCCACAGCTGAGAATAGAGGATAACCAGGGCACTGAGGTTTTCCTGACTGATAACACAAATCCCATTTCGAACAGAGCGTGGCACACAAAGCACATTCACACTAAAGCCATACCACTGAGATGTCTGTAATCAGGGCTCTGTACAGCTTGTGGACCGTGTAGCAGTGTAGTTCTGTTGCTGTGGTGATGAGCTGGATCAGGTTGGGAACCGTCTCATCCCTCACGTCGCCCCCTGCCTAAAAGAGATGGTACTACTGTCAAACACAGGAATGTCTAGACGAGTCCAGACAGGGCAAAAAGTGGCAATGTGGACGCTGCCTAGTTTCCACCCAGACAGCTTGAAGTACAGTGGGGTGATATAAGTGGGCTACATCTTGGGGTTATTTACAATAGCTGGCCATAGTTAAAACAAGTCGTACGGTAGTTAAAACAAGTTGTGCAGTCACCGGGTGATTGCGGTGCAGTAGAGCGTCAGTATTTACCGTGGTGAGGACATGCAGGATGGTGTCAATGTGCCAGCGCTGAGAGGGAGCATACCTGACAGAGACACGGAGGCAAGAGACTCAGTGGTGTTCAGTGCTGCGGCTCAGACACAAAACACAGACAGTGGCACACAGCGAGGACACAGGCTACTGGCTAGGCCTGTGTGTGTGTTCAGTGGTAGAACAGCCAAATAGCAGTGAGACATATACAGACACAGAGAGCGAGTCAGAAACACACTACCACACCTGGGACAGGGAAACATTCACATAGACATAGATACAAAATGAGACATCCAGATACCCAGAGACATTTAAAGCCCCCTAGACAGGTGACGGCCGGCCCAGTACCTCTCTGCGGCGTTGAAGATGCCTGAGGTGGTGTGTGCTCGGAGCTCTGGGGGACAGCTGGAGAGGAAGAGGAGCAGCTCTTTCATCAGAGAGCGGATGTTGACAGCTGACACCAGGGCCAGAGAAAGCTCCAATGCCCGGCTGAGGGATAAACACAAAGAAGATTGTAACTATATACTGTCATTCTCTACAGTTATATGCCACCGTCCATTGTCGCTCGTGAATAGGTGACGCGTGGCCAACTGGCAGTACAGGCTCAGAAATCAACACAGTACCGTTTGACAGAAGCATCCTGGTCCTTCAGGCAGTCCACTATGGTCCCTCTGTGACGCTGCACTGCATTGTGGTCCGTCTGAACAATCTTCTGAAGGGAAGTCATTGAGATGTACCTGCGCCCAAATAAAACATATTTAGACATAGAAAGAGAAAGACGTGTTACATGTGTTTGTTTCTGGACGTGTAGAAGGGCTGTGATAGTTTATCAACGCAACTGGTGCATGGATACATTTCATGGAACAAACTTCCCATCTGCAACTTCCATTTCCAAGGTCTCCCACCTCACGCATCTTCCGCAAACATTTTTAGCTGTGTGCCGTCTTCCCGGATGGTGAGCGTGACCGCTCTCCTCTAAGTTTTAAGGTCTTTGAAATGTATATCTGGTGTAACGATCTGCGATCACTCTGCATGCTGAGAGAATGGTCATATCTGCTCTGAACCAGTCTAGCAGCTTTCCACCAGCCACAGGGAGGACGTGGTTAAGCCTGGGACCAGACCAGAATAACCTGCTGGGCCAGACAGACCCTACGGGAACAATCCCAACAGGAACAGACGGATAAAAAAGGAAACTTATATGTAATCGCTAGCCCATAACGTACAGATAGCCCCACAACCCTGTCTGTCACTAAGGCCTCTAGCTAAATAATCACAGAAATAGACGTTACGGACTGTGTTTAGATTTATTAGAATACACAGATTTGTCTGCCTCAGGCAACAATGAGCTTCTAAGCAATGGGCTAGAAACCACGAAGAAGGACCAAATGAGGACCAGATGAGATAAAAGGAAGAGACAGAGGGAAGGAAGGAGGGGGGGGGGTGAGGAGGCACCAACCGGATGTTCCTATCGTTGTTCAGAAGAAATCGCCCCAGGATGTTCACAGCTAGGACCTGTCGCACACACACACAACAGACACAACCTAGACATACGGCCTCTGATGTACATCCATGTTAGCTACATTGGCCTCTACCATTTGTAGCACATTCAAAAAGATGTGAATACATACAAACAAGAAATGACTTGATGATGGTATCACATGTGGCACTTACCCTCAAGCCACTTTCCGATTTGATGTCCATGACAGTGAGAACGGTTTCATACAACACAGCACTGCCTGCAGTCTTACTGCTGTCTGTGTTCGTGGCCACCTGTATAAAGAAGCAGTATATAAATATCGAATCATAAACTGGGAGGTTTGAGCCCTGAATGCTGATTGGCTGACAGACGGTGCTATATCAGTTTGCATACCACGGGTATGACCATTTTCTTTTTTTTACTGCTCTAATTACATTAGTGATCGGTTTATAATAGCAATAAGGCACCTCGGGGGTTGTGGTATATAGCCAATATACCACGGCTGAGGGCTGTGTCCAGGCACTCCGAGTTGCGTCATACATAAGAGCAGCCCTTAGCCGTGGTATATTGGCCATATACCACACCTCCTCGGGCCTTTATTGCTTAAATAGAATAATTCAACAACAACAACAACAACAACAACAACCCTGGTGAACTGGTGAAAATCCTGCAGTGTGAATCCTTGTGTGTGGTTTCATTACTGTACCTGGGCCAGCAGGTCATTCACGGCATCACTAGCTGTATCGTTATTACGACCCAGGATCCTCAGCAACCTAAGAATGCGCACCTAATGATGGATAGACAGAAAGAGAAATACACTATATATACACACAAAAGTATGTGGACGCCACTTCAAATAGTGGATTCGGCTATTTCAGGCACACCCGTTGCTGACAGGTGTATAAAATCGAGCACACAGCCATGCAATCTCTATAGACAAACATTGGCAGTAGAATGGCCGTACTGAAGAGCTCAGTGACCTTCAACGTGGCAGCGTCATAGGATATCACCTTCCCAACAAGTCAGTTCGTCAAATTTCTGCCCCGGTCAAGTGCTGTTATTGTGAAGTGGAAACGTGTAGGAGCAACAGCTCAGCCGCGAAGTGGTAGGTCACACAAGCTCACAGAACATGACCGCCGAGTGCTGAAGCACCTAGCATGTAAAACCCATCTGTCCTCGGTTGCAACACTCACTACCGAGTTCCAAACTGCCTCTGGAAGCAACGTCAGCACAATAACTGTTTGTCGGGAGCTTCATGAAATGGGTTTCCATGGCCGAGCAGCCGCACACAAGCCAAAGATCACCATTCGCAATGCCAAGCGACAGCTGGAGTGGTGTAAAGCTCGCCGCCATTGGACTCTGGAGCAGTGGAAACGCGTTCCCTGGAGTGATGAATCAGACTTCACCATCTGGCAGTGCGATGGACGAATATGGGTTTGGTGGATGCCAGGAGAACACTACCTGCCCAAATGCATGGTGCTAACTGTAAAGTTTGGTGGAGGAGGAATAATGGTCTGGGGCTGTTTTTCATAGTTCAGACTCAGCCCCTTAGTTCCAGTGAAGGGAAATCATAACGGTACAGTATACAATGACATTCTAGATGATTCTGTGCTTCCAAATTTGTGGCAACAGTTTGGGGAAGGCCCTTTCCTGTAAGAACATGACAATGCCCCTGTGCACAAAGCAAGGTCCATACAGAAATGGTTTGTCGAGATCGGTTGTGGAAGAACTTGACTGGCCTGCAGAGCCCTGACCTCAACCCCATCAAACACCTTTGGGATGAATTGGAAAGCCGACTGCGAGCCAGGCCTAATCGACCAACATCAGTTAACGACCTCACTAATGCTCATGGCTGAATGGAAGCAAGTCCCCACAGCAATGTTCCAACATCTAGTGAAAAGCCTTCCCAGAAGAGTGGAGGCTGTTATAGCAACAAAGGGGTGGACCAACTCCATATTAATCTCCATGATTTTGGAACGAGATGTTTGACGAGCAGGTGTCCACATACATTTGGTCATGTAGTGTATGTATGTTCAGTCACAAAAGTGACTCCAATTCCCCTGGTAAAATAAATGATTTAAAAACACTGACCTGTAGGAAGGGGTCACTGATACCAGCCACGTTGTGTTCTGGAGAGTAACCAGACATCACCAGGCCTTTCATTATCTGGACCAGCTCCGGCACCGCCTAGACCAAACACACACCAGGAGTCAAAAATCACAGATCAGCATCTAAGGATGTGGGAGAATGTGCAACCGTCTGCCCTTTTTCACAAGTATCGATTTTGGCATTTGTTACAGTGTATAACCACATCTATAATTTTCAAGGGACTGAAATGTAATGTCTCATGTTGAGTGGGTGTACTGGAATGGGGTGAGATGAGGTGGGTGAGTGTGTGCGCATTTTACCTTACGAAACTGCTCTAGTGTGTCTGGGTTGCGCTCACACAGCTCAGTAATCAGAACCACAGCTCCATGTAACACCCCTGCAATCAGACCAAACCACGAGGGGAATAATTGCCACACGGACACGGTTTACTATGCTATAACACCCATAGTAACGGCTAACAGTCAGAATGCAAGACTACATACCGTACTCGAACGTAACAGACTGTGAAACAGGTAGGCACAGAAAGATTGACAGAAAGGAGCAGACAGTTGAACAGCTGGTGATGTAAGAAAAGCAAAACAAATGAGGACAGACTCACCGTGGTTCTTTTCAGAGAGCAGGGATCGAGATGCAGGGGTAAACAGCTCTCCTAGTTCTGGTACTTTCCTCACAATGTGCACCGCGCAAAGAGCAGCCTGAAATGTCAATGTCGTCACGATCAGCTTCATAACGACGAAAACCTTCAATGTCAGCGCATCACTTTGCGTCTCACCCGCAGTTCAGTCCGCATGACGGTTTCCTTTAGTCTGTTGCAATGCAGTGTTTTACAGTAGTGCTCAAGATGGATTGGTTTGGGTTTCTGCATTACCAAGGTCAGCCATGAAGGCGTGATGAAAGGAATGGCAGTGTGTGTGTGTGTGTGTGTGTGTGTGTGTGTGTGTGTGTGTGTGTGTGTGTGTGTACAGAGAGTGCTCACCTTCTTTTTGATGTAGGAGTTGGAGGCTCTGAGGAGGCGGTCGATCTCTGGGGCCAGGTCTCGACACATCTCAGCTGAGCCCATACAGCCCAGAGTACACAGAGCCAGAGACTGGACATACTGACTGCTGTGGGACAGGTCACTGAGATGGGGGTTTAATGACAATTGCTCAATTGCTTTGTGCTCAGGTAGAGGTTACTAGACCACTAGTTCAATGTTTATGTATGGCAACATTGATGATTATGGAACTGTCTGAGAACGCTGTCTGACTGTCTCAGCGTTCCGTCCGTCTGTCTCAGCGTTCCGTCCTCCTGTCTGACTGTCTCAGCGTTCCGTCCGTCTGTCTCAGCGTTCCGTCCTCCCGTCTGACTGTCTCAGCGGTCCGTCCGTCCGCCTGAATGTCTCAGCGGTCCGTCCGTCCGCCTGAATGTCTCAGCGGTCCGTCCGTCCGCCTGAATGTCTCAGCGGTCCGTCCGTCCGCCTGAATGTCTCAGCGGTCCGTCCGTCCGCCTGAATGTCTCAGCGGTCCGTCCGTCCGCCTGAATGTCTCAGCGGTCCGTCCGTCCGCCTGAATGTCTCAGCGGTCCGTCCGTCCGCCTGAATGTCTCAGCGGTCCGTCCGTCCGCCTGAATGTCTCAGCGGTCCGTCCGTCCGCCTGAATGTCTCAGCGGTCCGTCCGTCCGCCTGAATGTCTCAGCGGTCCGTCCGTCCGCCTGTCTGTCTCAGCGGTCCGTCCGTCCGCCTGTCTGTCTCAGCGGTCCGTCCGTCCGCCTGTCTGTCTCAGCGTTCCGTCCGTCCGCCTGTCTGTCTGTCTCAGCGTTCCGTCCGTCCGCCTGTCTGTCTGTCTCAGCGTTCCGTCCGTCCGCCTGTCTGACTGTCTCAGCGTTCCGTCCGTCCGCCTGTCTGACTGTCTCAGCGTTCCGTCCGTCCGCCTGTCTGACTGTCTCAGCGTTCCGTCCGTCCGCCTGTCTGACTGTCTCAGCGTTCCGTCCGTCCGCCTGTCTGACTGTCTCAGCGTTCCGTCCGTCCGCCTGTCTGACTGTCTCAGCGTTCCGTCCGTCCGCCTGTCTGACTGTCTCAGCGTTCCGTCCGCCTGTCTGACTGTCTCAGCGTTCCGTCCGCCTGTCTGACTGTCTCAGCGTTCCGTCCGTCCGCCTGTCTGACTGTCTCAGCGTTCCGTCCGCCTGTCTGTCTGACTGTCTCAGCGTTCCGTCCGCCTGTCTGACTGTCTCAGCGTTCCGTCCGCCTGTCTGACTGTCTCAGCGTTCCGTCCGCCTGTCTGACTGTCTCAGCGTTCCGTCCGCCTGTCTGACTGTCTCAGCGTTCCGTCCGCCTGTCTGACTGTCTCAGCGTTCCGTCCGCCTGTCTGACTGTCTCAGCGTTCCGTCCGCCTGTCTGACTGTCTCAGCGTTCCGTCCGCCTGTCTGACTGTCTCAGCGTTCCGTCCGCCTGACTTTTTCAGAGTCATGTCTCTCTAATTGTCTTAGTTCCGTCTGTCTGTCTGTCTTATACAAGTTTCAAGATTTGTTTTCACATGCACAAGTAAAGTGAAATGCCTTTCTTGCTAGCTCTTTCCCAACAATGCAGCAATCACTTCAAATGTTCATACTTCCAATTTCATAGTGAAATTGCTGATAAAACTGTCCTTACTTCTTGATGGAGTTAGTGATGAGAAGGCTAGCATCCTGCTTCTCGTCTAGAAGCATCATGGCACCCAGGTACCCAACACGCTTCTCATTGTACCGAGGGCTGGCAATCAGACGCACACACTCCATCTGAGACCAGAGAGGGACTTGGGGAGTTGCTAGGATACAAATATAGCAAATATACCAACACTACAGACATCTTAAGAGGCGCTGTTCGTTACCTGACCGAAGTGGGCGGGGTAACCCAGCATGTGCACATACAGCAGCTTTGCCAGATTGTGAGAGCGCGTCCCATTGTCAGCCTGTCTGAACTGCGCCCGGATTGCAGCACACTCCCTCTGGATGACACCACGCTCCTCTCCCTGTGTTCGGGCTCCTCTGATCACCCTGATCATCTCCTGCAGACGCACAGACGGAGACATGGCTCCTGTGTGTATGCGTTTGTGTGGGACAGAAAGAGGGAGGTTGCAGAATTAGAGATGTTCAACAGACATACAAAAAGACCCACACATACTAATCTGAATAAGAAAATGCATTGACTATCGGTGCATGTAGGACAACAAAGCAGGTGAAACAACTAATAAGTTATTCATGAGCACCTGTAAAAGCATTAGCATTTCCTGTACAGTCATTTGAAGAGAGAGAATACTCCTGAAGTGCAGTGGCTGTTAATAAATTACAATGAAAAGTGAAACACGAAACAACCATGTACAACTATAAACCTTACAAGATACAGGCAGCCGTGACGTCAATATTATCTTGATACAATGTATCGAATTAATTCGCCTAGCATTGCTAGCCACAACACACCGCAGCAATTGCCTAGAAATTCAGTTCATTAGGCGATCTACTTTTACAACATGTTTAGGGTAAACCCTACAAAAGCGATGTCAACTATGCATTTATTTCGCCAATTAACGCTCGATAACCTCGGATTACATGGGAGCTCGATGCTAGTCTCTTACCTTCAGAAAGTGAAAACGCCCCTAGAAAAATACCAAGCCGTTTCTGTGCTCAATTAACAGCGATGTGTCAACATTAATTAAACTCTTCCCTCACAAATGAATGGGCAACTAAAACTACTCGGCGGCTATCTTGGATGGACGCCTGCTGTACCGTCCCCTAAGCTTCATGTGAAAACCATAATGGCAGCATCACTTCCGCCATCTGATCTCTGACTAGGCTTGAACTCCGCCCCTTAGGAAAAGTGTAGGCTATCGACGTGGAGGTCGGTGTCCTTGACAACAGGTGGAAGATGGATGAGGTGGGGGTGCAGTAACTGATGGTGCATGGTCAGATAGAGTAGTGATCACCTGAATAATTACAATGAAGCTAATGGTCAGTGTGTGCAAGAGCAGTGAGAAGATGATTTTATGTTTTTTTTAAGTTTAAAAGTGTGCAAGCACGGACTTTTCACGTCTGCTACCCTGCCACTGCAGACATGTCAGAATATTCAATGAACACATTTAGGTGGTGTTGGCCAAGAGCTCTATTACATCATGTCGTTTCAAAACAGTGGTGACACATCATATATTGCATAACATGATGAAAGTGGTGCTGAATACCCAGGGCCTGTCCTGACTGTTCTGCAGCCCTAGGCGAGACAGAAAATGATTGGTTCAGATTTGGTCCGGACGGGACAAAAACAACAACATCAGTGGACGTGGAAATCAAGGCAAGTCTGGGCAGGACCAAATAAAGACGTCGGCGTCGGTCCATGCTTATACTGAGGTGTAGCCTACAGTGTCGCCTGAAAAACAAGCGGTTGGCTTTATTAGTCCTGATTCCTGTGACTATTCAATTTGGCTATTTAAGCTCTGCATATCAGCTACCCAACTTTATTAGTAGTTATCCTGAACCTATTTGCAATGTGTACGAAGTGGGAAATCAGAAGTATTTTCCTTTTTACCATGATCAGCTCATAAAAAATGGACAGATACAAACTTGAACCCACTGATCATGACAATTTACCCCACAGGGTGAAACTCCTGGACAGCAGTGGTGAGTAGCCCGATTGTCCATTCAATATTGTCTATTTTACTTTGACCTGTCCTGTTTTTGGGATATGTTGTTTGCTAACATGTCAGCACATTTTCTATTTGATAGGGCGCCATTTAAGTTAGGCTATTTGATCGGAGAAACATGCATGATGTAAAAAGTGTCCGTCTCATTACATTGTCATACATTTTATCTCCAGCCTGTAGGCTACAAAAAGGCCACATACTCTTTCTACCATATAGTATATCCAGGGGTGAAAGTATAAATAATTTATTCCCAGTACGGAACCAAGCGCATGTACCAACATTTACATACACAATCCCTATTAATTCAATAGGATCCATGTGAGCCCAGTCGTACATCCATCCACTCGCAACGTATGAGGTGAATGGAAAAATACATCTGTTACACAAAATGTCAAATTTGGCTGTTTCAGGGCAGAATTGATGCATCCACTGGGTCGTTTCAGTGTCACCCCTTCATCTCTGCCTTGGCAAAATTTGACTGTTCTCGTAGAACCACATTGCATTTGAGAGTAGTCTATACCACCCATTTTCAAGTCCATTCGCTCATTTTTCATGACTCTGACATGCAGTAATGATAAAAAGTGATGTAATGGCCTGAAGTTCTTCACATTTTGCTTTAACTATTGTGAATGTTTTACCCTGGCTACATCTGCTACATGCTTTATGACAATTTTTTTTACTCTCCAACATCACCCTGGAGAGGAGCGCTGGGAAAGGACAAGCAAAATATTTTGCTCCCCTGCCTTTGACCAAGTGGGTACTGCTTATCACAGGACGGCATCAGCGCTCACCTAAAAAGCCCATATGCCACTGGTTGAGAGAAATTGTAATTGTTTTGGGGCACAATTCAGTGAGGTTTTACGTGTTGTTGGAGTTGCATCTTGGTCAGTTTAGCTCAGAAAATGCTGCCCTCGTCAATCTACCGCCACAGGAGGGAACCTACTCCTGCCTAATGAGCGGGCCGACCCTGTGCATATCATATGGAAAGTTAAGTAATGTCCTCTGAAGCATACATGTGACCACATAAATGGAGCAGAGGTAATTGTGTTTGTGGGAGGATTCTAATGTGAACTAAACTAACAGTATGGGGTTTCCCAGCATCACAAGGAGGCAGTGTGATTGGGCATGTTCATTTTCACATCGAGAGGTAATATTGTCATGGAGCGACCTGCCTGTTTGTTGTTGCATTGCAAACTGGGTAACGAAGCATGTGAGTTTTAGTGGCAGTTCACCGTGAGGGGTTACTTCTATTATAAGTGACTGTTTCTGTGCAGGTTTGTAATGATATTGTAGAATACAAGAGGGTAATGAAACTTGAAAGTGTACGGAAATAGCTAGAGCTCAGCACCACTGTAATACCAAAAATGCCAATCAATGCTAAATGTGTACAGCCAAACAAAAAGACATTTATTAATCAATTATTTTCATTATTACATTCAGTGCATGGGTCATGTTAGCTCTCGAAAACTAGGCAGCATTCTGCCTTCTCACTACAGTGATCAGCCATTAACGTCACCCGCGACTGCCTTATGTGAACTACAATTCCGACGCTGAGTTTTAACGTAAAAAAAGATGATTATTTATCTCTTGCGCTACAGCTTTCGAAACATATGGCATTATCTTTCATCAGCGAGAAAGAATCCTTCAAATAAAAAAAGATGCAGTTTTGCACAGATCCATACATCAATGGGTGCCTCCATCCAACGAAACTACACTTCTGCTCCCCTTCCCGAGTTACGCTTACACACAGGTGTTCTGAGCATGCTGAATAGCTACTTAGCACAGGTCGACCTCTTGTCTTCCTTTTTCCGTAAACAAGCGCTGTAACATGGATATGGGGCCGTGTAGGAACCCTAACAAGGTGTGTATCAATTTAACCTTTTTTTGTTGTTGTATTATTTGTCGTTGATATGAAAGATACAAATCCTTATTCTTCCAAAACCGTACCGCAAGTGATGCATATTAATGTTCAGACTGAGCGTCGAGGATCTTAACAAAACGGCCCCCCTACAGAAGACTCCTATCGTCCAATGACTCTTATTTGTAATGTAATGGAACTGAGCGTCATGATCAACGGCTAGTTGGTCATGCGAGTTCTTTCGCAAGAGTGAAAAATAACATCTTGAACATCAATGCATAATGACAAGTTGTGGGAGAGAGAACTTTAAAGTGGCTTTATCATCACATAAAACGATGTGATCATTCAGGAGTTTTCCATACACCTGCCCTCTACAATACAGTACGTTGAAGAACAGACTCCAGAAAATATTACACCCATGAATAACCATAACATAAGTCAATGAAAAGGGGTGATAACAAAAGAAATACAGTAAAACCAAAACATTTAGGGAATTACAATTTGTTTTGGTGTCTTGTGGTGGACAATACATTTTAATACCACTCTTAAACATAAGAACAACTTTGCCACAACTAACAACAGATACCAAAATAATCCCACAGCAACGTTTCCCAAACTCAGTCCTTGGGACCCCAAGGGGTACATGTTTTGAATTTTGCCCTACACAGCTGATTCAAATGATCAAAGCTTGATAAGTTGGTTATTTGAATCAGCTGTGTAGTGCTAGGGCAAAAAACTAAATGTGCACCCCTTGGGTACTCGAGGACTAAGTTAGGGAAACCTGTCCTACGGGAAATGATCGTTACATCTGAATATCAAAAAAAATATATACATTTATCCGTCCAATATTTACATTGCACCTCAGATTCCTGGGAATGGGAGGTAGTATTGCACTGAGGAAGATGTGTAAAGTCTTAAGGCCAGTCAACATTTAAGAGAGAACCCAGTGCTCTAGCATATCGAGTGTATCTGTCCATCTTTTGAAATCTCCCCCTCCCTCTCGATACCCCATCACTAAATGTCTCTGTGTTTCGGTCTGTGCCATTGTTCATTCAGATGGGTCCAATGCCTTCCCCAGTAGTAGTACTTCTTCTCCCTGTTCAGATCGCTCATTCCGTACATTTCTGCTTTCGCACGTCTGGGGACACCACCACACAGAACTTTTGGCACAGGTGGGTTATCTTACTTGGGTGGGAAAAGGAAGTGAGGAGAGACAGAGTGAAAGAGCAGTGGCGTGTATTTATGGATGCCAAGGAAAGCCAGGCTTCCTCCAAAAATTGACATTTTTTTAATAAAATACTTTCAATAATATCTTTCGTCTATGTGTTTCATAATTGTCCTTCAATTCGCAAGAGGGTGAATGTATCTCACTGGAGAAAGCATCCGAACGTACAAAACAGTGCCCTCTCTGTCTCTGTATGCCATTTATCTGATGCTGTCTGGTCCAAAAGAGTGACATTGTTGCTGCCCATAGCATTGAATGCAAAGGAAGCCAGCGAGCATTTGGCCTCCCTTGATAGGAAAAAAAGTATAAAATAATTGAGTGAGCTCAACTGTGAATGGTCCTGGTGCACCAAAAAAAAAAAAAGTGTCAAGGGAAGCCAGTTTGGATTTGTCGTCACTCCTATCAAATTGCATCGAGAGCATATGTCATTGACAGAAACAACTTGAATTGTTGCATCTCATTGTGTTGTTGTCCTCAAGGGGCTAGCTAGCTAGCTAGCTAAAATTTGCCCTCTCCTAAATTAGCCATGGATGGAGATAGGGATTTGGACTCGTGGTTTTACTTGATTCTCCGTACTGGCCAATGATTATAATGGCAATTCTGATCCAACCATTAATTCATACATTGTTGTGCCCCTGGCCTGAGAGGATGGAAGTTCAATATGTAGCTAGATGTAGAAGGTTAATGTTAACTAGCTAACGTTTCCTATGAAAGGAAGTTAGGATACCTGGCTAAAATGCTTGCTCGCTAGCCTAAGACAACAAAAAATTAAATTGTGTACTGTATGACAGAGTGATAAACCACTTCGTCAACATGAGAGGAGGATGGCATTGGTGTTTCTCTACAAGTCGGGTGAGTCAGAAACATGGACAGTCACATCAGATTTAGCTTACGTAGATTGGACTAAATCGTTTTTGGTATCTTTTAGTTGTCACTGTATTAGATTAAGCATTGGTGATTTGATGTTGAAATGGTGCTGGAATAATGGAGGCAGCTTCTGTTTTCTTTGCGACTTGCGGTAACGCTCTGTGGTTCTAAATCAAGTTGTTCAGTTGTCCGAAAATGTTGTAAACATGAACTTACATGACCTACAGCATGGTCAAGCAACAGTTTGTTACATGCGAAATGCTTTGTGGACTTCACCGGTTTTGCGCTCCAGTTTTGTGACGAAATAAAAGTTGTGGTTGAATTTATTCTGCCACTGTGTCTTCTTATTGTCTCGGCCTTCAGGCCCATATATCACGGTCGCAAGGCATATGAACTAACAGGTTATAGAACAAACAACACAATTATCACAACACATAGGTTGTAATATGGCTTTTTTTTTTTTTTTTACTTCCCCATTGATTTTACCCACACACTGCTACTGGGAAAGAGTCGAAAAATAAAAGAGATATTTAATATCAATATAACTTATGAGCTATTTTACTGGGTCCTCAAGTACTGAAGTACTGAATATGGTTGTCATACCCATGAAGGTGTTGAAGCATTGGGGCTTGTTGTCCCAGTAGACACCCAGGAAGTAGACAGGGACTCCAGATGATGGCCAGGCCGATACCACCAGCTCAGAGTACAGCGAGAAGACGACCAGGAAGGCCCAGAACAGCAGGTAGATCACTGGCCACACCGGGCTCACCCAATGACAGGACAGTCAACAATCTATACACCGTGGTAGGCAAATGGATTCAGCCGCAGGCCGATTTTTGTCAGATCGGATGGTTGGGGTCCGGAACATGATGATAATAATTTGTACATGGAAAATTGACCACAATTAAGCCCACAAATAGGTTGTATTTGAAAAGAACAATAATTGTATACCTTGGTTACATTGAGACACGATCACGTCTATTTATTCGTGGGTATACTTCGATTTTCGAAATTAAACGCATTTCTACATGAATTTCTAGTGATTTTATAGTCTTTGTTGACGAAAAAACTAAAACCACAATATTTGTTTAAATCTCCCGCAGGCAGCCTGTTGCAGACCCCTGCTATACACAATCCCATACGTCAATGAATTAATGAATTTAACACACAAACGTTCAATTAATTGTAATACAAACACAAAGTACAGACTACAATTGAACAATGCACAATGCACAGAGAACACAACAATTGCTTTGAACATGATGGCATCGTGCATGTGAACTTGTTCTCAACTTGCCTACCTGGTTAAATAAAGGTGAAATAAATTAAATAAATAAATAAAAATGTGTCAGCGTGTAACTTGTCATAAAACAATAGTAGACCCATTACTCAATACTGTCCTGACTGCTGTCAAGCATTCCTATCAAAATCATGCTCCTCACAAAATGTGCCAGCTGGCAATAACCTTGTCCAACAGGATTCAGTGCACAGATATGGAGAGTTTCTTGATAGGCCGATACAGGTCTGGTTGTTTTGATGCGCAGCACAATCTGCCCAGCGACAGTGACCCCATAGAAAAGGTTGTTTATGAAGCCCACATAGTTGATAAGGGTATACTGTGCCTTTGGAAAGTA
Source organism: Salmo trutta (assembly GCF_901001165.1). Taxonomy (NCBI): domain Eukaryota; kingdom Metazoa; phylum Chordata; class Actinopteri; order Salmoniformes; family Salmonidae; genus Salmo; species Salmo trutta. The sequence continues at coordinate 10,345,663 of NC_042987.1, read as the reverse complement.
TTCAGACCCCTTGACTTTTTCCACAGTTTATGTTACAGCCTTATTCTAAAATGTATTACATTTCATCCTCAGCTATCTGCACACAATTTCCCATAATGACAAAGCGAAAACAGGTTTTTAAAAATGTTTTCACATTTATTAGGTAAATAACATATACGTTTTTTATTTTAAGTATTCAGACCCTTTGATATGAGACTCGAAATTGAGCTCAGGTGCATCATATTTAAATTGATCATCCTTGAGATCATCCTACAACTTGATTGGAGTCCAACTGTGGTAAATTCAATTGATTGGACATGATTTGGAAAGGCACACACCTGTCTATATAAGGTCCCACAGTTGACAGTGTATGTCAGAGCTAAAACCAAGCCATGAGGTTGAAGGAATTGTCCGTAGAGCTCCAAGACAGGATTGTGTTGAGGCACAGATCTTGCAAAGGGTACCAAAACATTTCTGCAGCATTAAAGGTCCCCAAGAACACAGTGGCCTCCATCATTCTCAAATGGAAGAAGTTTGGAACCACCAAGACACTTCCTAGAGCTGGCCGCCTGGCCAAACTGAGCAATCGGGGGAGAAGGGTCTTGGTCAGGGAGGTGACCAAGAATCTGATGATCACTCTCCCCAGAGTTCCTCTGTAGAGATGGGAGAACCTTCCAGAAGGACAACCATCTCTGCAGCACTCCACCAATCAGGCCTTTATGTTAGAGTGGCCAGACGGAAGCCACTCCTGAGAAAAAGGCACATGACAGCCCGCTTGGAGTTTGCCAAAAGGCACCTAAAGACTCTCAGACCATGAGAAACAAGATTCTCTGGTCTGATGAAACCAATATTGAACTCTTTAGCCTAAATGCCAAGGGGATGTTTTTCAGTGGCCGGGACTACTCCAGAGCACTCAGGACCTCAGACTGGGGCGAATGTTCACCTTCCAACAGGACAATGACCCTAAGCACACAGCCAAGACAATGCAGGAGTGGCTTCTGTACAACTCTGTATGTCCTTAAGTGGCCCAGCCAGAGCCCGGACTTGAACCCGATCTAACATCTCTGGAGAAACTTGAAAATAGCTGTGCAGCAACACAACACTCTCCATCCAACCTGACAGAGCATGAGAGGATCTGCAGAGAAGAATGGGAGAAACTCCCCAAATACAGGTGTGCCAAGCTTGTAGCGTCATACCAAAGAAGACTTGAGGCTGTAATCGCTGCCAAAGATGCTTCAACAAAGTACTGAGGAAAGCGTCTGAATACTTATGTAAAATGTGATATTTCCATAAAAATAAACTTTTTGCTTTGTCATTATGGGGTATTTTGTGTCGATTGATGAGGAAAACATTTTTCTCATCAATTTTAGAATAAGGCTGTAACGTAACAAAATGTGGAAAAAGTCAAGGGGTCTGAATACTTTCTGAAGGCACTGTACATGTCACTGGTACACAGCATCAGTATGGTTGAAAATAAACACTGAAAATATGATAGGGGAGGTGGAACAAAAAAGAGCCATTCATTTCCCAATCTAATTGGGCATTAAAAGTATACCCTTGAGAGATAAGAGTACATAGAAAGAGAGGCACATAGTGAACTGGTATCATGTTTGTAGATGTGTGAAGTGTGTGTGAGAGACTGTGTGAGAAACTGAGGAAGAGCGATGCGTTGTTGTCAGGTAGAGTAAGTAGGACTCAATGAATAGCAGGGCTGGGATCGGGGTGCAGCGTTTCAGATAAATCATGGCCAGGAGTCGAGGGAGATGGCCTTCCCTCGCTCCAGCGAAAAACAGCCTGAAGAAGAGGGAGTGAAGAACAACATTAACACAAAGTCAGCACTGAGAAACTGGAAAAACAGTTGTTGCTTTTGGGCACACAAAGAATGAAGAAACAGTCCATTGATAAAATATACAGGTGATGACAAATTGGATATTAAAGTAAGGCAGTAGGTTTCCATTGAATTGGCGACAGATTTTCATGCAAATATTCAAAAATCTGCATAAAAACAATATGCACATTTTCCCACCAGAGAGATGTTTCCATCAAACTGACTTGTCGCGGATAAAAGTCTGTGCATGATGACATAGTGCACATCAAATCAACTTTTGCAGTTAAATTCCCATGTACCGCATAAAAATACAAGTTAAATGGGTTTCCACAGCATTTTAAACTCTGCTGATTTGTCACAAATGTTTGCGTTATATTGCGAATGTGCCCACTCTGGTTCTAGCCAACAGCTTGCAGATACAGTGCGGGTAGGCTGCCTACAAAATGTGATTATTATGGACAAAAGAGCGAGATTATTTGTCAAACGGCATGTCAGATTCATGTAACCAGAAAAAGACTCGATATCTATTGGAAAGGAGCATCAAGATCACTGTGCACTTTCACCACCCTGTGAAGTTCATCATAACTTATTTCATCTGTAGCCTTATAAACTGCATGCTTTCCCGAGTCGTAGTGGAAGGACCACACAACAGTATCATGGTTATATCAATATTTTAGCATAAAGGCAGTTCCACAGCCATTTGTCACATAATACATTTTACAGACACAAAAAGGTCCCACCTTTGTTTAGTCAACATTTGGAAAGTATACAGACATATTTTCCGTTTTCATCAGGCCTGTCATGACTTTTTTTTATCCGACATGTACTTTACTTGCATAAAAAGGTTGGATCGAAACATGGTTATTAATAGATATAGTGGCACGGAGAGATGAAATACAAGGGACAGAAATTGAGAAAAGATTGCACAGGAAGAACAAGGAACTGAAATGTGACCACAGGGTGTATTTTTGTCACATTGATTTCGGTCAAATTGGGGTTCTAGCACACCTGTAGGGGGGGGGGGGGGGGGGGGGGGGTCGACGAGCTCCTCTGTGACAGTTGAGGAAGTTCCATCCCCCGTAGGCAAAGGAGCCCTGCAGGAAGGACAGGGCTATCTGGCCAATGTCGTAGGGATGGAAAGTCTCGAACGCATGCGCCGGCTCCAGACAGTAATACTTTCCTGGGTACACACACAACACAGAGTGGGTGGGTGGTGGAATCAGTGTGTGTGTGTGTGTGTATTAAGTTTGGCCGGATGTATGGAGCGTGGTCAGGGATTATGAGTGGGAAGAAGAGGTATGTGGATTTTAATCCCCTCTTTCACATCAGGATAATGTAATCCCCCGGAAAGCACGAGTTGACAGTATTGTGGTGTTTTGGCACTACTTTAAGGTTGTTTAGCCATTTTTCCCCCTCTCACATCTTGTGATTACTACTGAGTGTTTCACATTTTCTGGGTGAATAACAGAGCCGACTAGCTGCTCAGTCTTAGTAGTGCCTCAGAGACACTTTGTCCAGCAGGGGGAGACAAAGATTAAGGCTGTAAAGTGTGTGAGTGGGCCCAGAGTCAACTTACAGAGTATGTAAATGTGAAGTGATGAATAAAACAAATAAAGTTACAGATACATAAAATGAATAAAACAAATAAACAGTTACAGATACATAAAATGAATGAGTGAGACAGAGACAGGGAGAGCCCACCTTTGCTGATCTGCACAAAGGCCATAAAAATAAGCCCCCAGGCCAGTAGCTTCCGATTATGGCAGTCCCCCGCACCTCTCTGATTCAGGTTGGGTTAAATGTGGAAGAAACATTTCAGTTGAATGCCCCCTTTCCTGGTAGTGAAGACATCCTGAACACGTGTGGCCCAGCGCACACTGGAGCAGTTCACCCATGTCAGCAAAACTGGGAAGGGAGGAAAAGAGTCACATCTCATAAAATAGCATTCAGCAACACATCACATGTATACAGCAACACATCACACGTTGCCTATAGTAACATTATACTAGATTGGGTAATATGGGAGTAATTCTGAGAAAGAGAGAACAAAACTGACATAAAAAAATCTCATATCTTTATTGTCCATGTTACAGACAACGACGGAAATGTTTCTTCTGCTCGTTCTCAGAGCGCACTTGTTTACCTGAACTGTTTTTGTTTCTGACTGATGGGAGATCTTCTGGTAGAGGGACTTACGTAGACAGACGGAGGGAGGCCGCTCTCTGGGGGGGGGGAGCAGGAGGGCAAGTGTGGCTGCAGGACGTAGTTGGAGAAGGTGAGGATGATTACAGCCTGGTTGGTGGGGTAGATCACAGTGGGTGGACAGACTAGAATTGTTTAAGGTCATCCTATTTCCCAAGTAAAATGCTCACTAACAGGGATGTAAATAAATTTGTGCACAGAATTTAAGTGAAATAAGCTCTGATCTAAAAGCTCTGATCTTTTATTTCAGCTCATGAAACCAACATGTTGCATTTATATTTTTGTTCAGTATACTTCACAAGAATGAGTAAAAAGCATTATAAATGACAATATGTTCAGAATTGAATGTAATGATCAGACATTTATTTGCTAATTTACAATAGGCCAACATAGCCAAATATTGATCAACATGAACACCCATGAGAAATAATGGTAAGACATAATTTGAACAAGAAACAAATATATTAGAGGCATAGAGCCTAATATAGGCACCTGGCCACCCTACAGTGTGCAGGATCTCATTTATTTGTACAATTTGTAACTCATCTCCCATTCAAATGCTTGAAAAAAACTATAAAAAGTAACAAAATGTGAAATCATGACATAAAAGTTAATTGCTTAAGCAAATGCAACCAACTACAGAGATGGAGCGGGACCCATGTACCTCGCTTCAATTACGCAGGCTTCAGTCACTCACTTTGCTTCAGTCATTCCCAAGATTGAAGCGGGAGACAAATCCAGCTATGGCTTCCTCCTTGTCAGGCCTCTGTCGTGGAGGCCTCTCACACTGGGCACAGGGGTTCTGCGATGGACAGCTCGCACAGCTTCCCCACATACAGTACAGCGCTGGATCGAGGGTGACCTCGTTGAAGAGGAGATCCAGGAGCCTGTTCTGCACAGCTTCCCAGGCAACCATCACAGCAGGAATGCTGTCATACAAAATCAGCCTTCCCAAAGTAAAGAAGGTTGATATGCTGTGAAGCCTGTGAAGACGGACCCAACATGCTGTCAGTCATAGTTTCAAATCAATTGAGCATTTCAGGCACACATATTCCAAATACACTGCAATGTTTCACCCAAAAAATGCACGTCCAAATATTGCCTCAAAAATACCAGAAAAACCATTGTAGAATGAGTAGATCACTACATAAACAAATTGATAGCATCATATCTCAGAGCAGTAAATAAAAAGGAGATTAAATTCACTACCCATTTTAACAAACATTTCCCCTTTCAAAAACATTACAGGCTGTGCAGACAGAGTAGACGTTGCATTATTAAAATGCAACGTTGATGATAGTGGAAAGTGAAATAATAGTAACCCCCCTTAATCAACACCATTATCCCCAATGACACAAGCTACGTAAACTGTAAGACAACAACCCACACAATGGAATGCCAAAATATGATTTTCAGGGGTAAATTACAAATACTATACACACCTGCAACTCCTTTTGTGGACAACTCCTTCGTGCCAACGTGTGTGCTGGCATTTCTCAGACTCGGTGTCGGGGGCTTAGGGACGGAAGAAGGAAAACCCATTTAGTGAATATCAGGTGTTACAGAAGATACACCGTTCACAAATCAAAACAACCACCGTGTCAGACTCATTCAACTCTGATACTTACATTTTGGTCAGCGCTGGCAAGATCCACTGATCACGATGGTACAGCATCCGCCTTCAGGATTAGCTCCCTGGCAACCCGTCAAATGTTCTCCCCCATTGATATGGCAATTTTGCTCGAAATGTGCACCGCACACACACACGTGACATGATTGTAATTTTCGGTGCAGCCTGTCCACCCACTATGAAAAGCAGCCACGGTCTTCATTCTTCGGAAAATAGTGTAACATTAAATGAACACTGTCATCCAGTCACAAAACAGTTGGCTTTTTACGGCATGCTGGTAAGTAGATTGCTAGCTAAAAGTCACAACACAGACGAAAAGGGGTTAGTTACCAGTATCGTTCTGCTTGTGCCATTTTACGGTTTGTAAACAAAGCCGTATGATGCGCACATGTGATGACAGTTTTAAGGTGTTAACACTACATATTTAAATTAGTTCAGATTATAAGACGCTACCATTGGTGTATACAATTACATGGGGGATGGGGGGGACTAATAACTTTATGATAAACTGTGTAAATGTACCAGCTACAGTCATTTTTCATACTTGGGTCACCCTACTATGAACTGGTTTCATCCAAATATCATCCAATTTGATGAAAAACATGATTTTTCACTATTTGGGACCTTTAAGTTGCACATGTGCTCTTCATGACAGAATTGTCAAATAAAAAGTTCTCCCACCAAGTTACACGATCCAAAAATGGATTCATTTCGTGGAATGACCCACATGCATGATCTCATCACTATGCATTTCTCTCACCCGGCAAGTCCTCCAAAGACGTCCTTGACGTATGAGTAGTCTCCTCCAGATTTGGGGATAGTGACGCCCAGTTCGGCATAGCAGAGTGCACCAACGGCTGTGATCACTCCGGTGACAATCCACACGACGAGAGATTCTCCATAACGCCCTTTGGGCTCACTAAGATCCCTGACCCGATTTACCTGAGACAAAGACAAAGAGACAGGGAGGATGAGGAGGGTGGAAATGCTGCATCAATCTTTCAAAAGAGGTGAGTAATACTCACTTTCCTCTTCCTCATTTATATCAGGATCAACACACAACAACTACATCTTCAGACTACTGGTTGTGATTCAGAAACATAAGATCAGGATTATCCGAAAGCTTTTTGGAGATCTCATTATCTGGGTTAATACGGTAGCTCAAAACCGGGCAGCAGCATTATACAACCAACTGCTGACTGTGATCGGGCTCAGGAACAGTCTGGGACTTCACATTTTCTCCCAGGTTTATCTGACCGGCCCTTTGGCCACAAAGTCCTCCAGGAGGTAAGCTCTCAGACTCAGACTGCAAAAGTAATTCTAAAAGATTAGCTCTACATGCAGAGAGAATGGTTGTCGTTATGAAGTTTCTGATTCTACAGCTATCCAGTAAAGATCTTGGTTTTCCCCCCCAAAAACTGTATCACCCATCGGTCTAGCCCAGGGCTTTCCAACCACCGCATCTCTCTGATTCAGAAGGGTTGGGTTAAATGCGGAAGACACATTTCAGTTGAATACATTCAGTTGGACAACTGACTAGGTGCCCCCCTTTCCCTGAAGAGCTACTGCTCTACAGGGGGTAGCTCTCCAGGAACAGGGTGAGCGAGCCCTGGTGTAGCCTATATTATAGAACTGGGTGAGGTTATTATCTTGTCTCGGTGCAGGAGATTTGCAACATGCTTCTTGTGAATGGTGCGGCCTTGGCCACTATGCTGATCCATGCCGATGATGTAAAATGCAGCCGCTACACAGGCCAAGCATTAGTGATATTACTTTTCATCTACTTTCTCTGCCTGTGGGTGGCGTGGCTGCTGCTCTGTGACAGCCATTTAGAACAAATCCACATATTGGTGAAATAGACACGACTCACACATAATGCATTATGTTGGGCCCTGTGCATTTTCTTGCTATGACAAAAAAAAAATGTCCGAAGGATGTAGTTTGGCCAGTAAAGAAAAAGACTGGAAAAAGAGAGGTTTTGAAGATCCTGTTCAGATCAACTGTGATGAAATGAGCACTTAACTGTGCAATCTGTGAAAGGTTCTTTACTAGTTTCTGCAACAACAAAAAAATCCATGTCAGGTTGGATCTCAGGTGGTCACACGAAGATTGAGGAAGTCATTATAGCTTAGATAAAAGATGAGCATGATGATTTACCCACAATAATTTCAAATGCGCTGACATGGCCAATCTCATTCTTCAGGGCTACTCTTCCCAAACCCTCTTTACTGGATTAGGAGGAAGGGGTATCCCCGTCCGCGGATGTGTTGCCCCGCTGCCTAGGACCGTCGGTCATCCAAGATTACTGTTGTTGGATGAAACGCGCAGCTGGAGTACGACCTAGGTCAGTTTCGTGTTACCTGCACTAATGGAGAAAAAAAAATGTTTATGTGGGTCTATAGCAAAACAATAAAAGTCAGCTCCTGGACTACTAAACACACATTTCCAAATGGCAAATGCCAGATTACTCTGTATATTCAACTAATAGAAGGCGTTCAGACATGCCTTAACGCCCAGTAGCGTTTTCCTGCCAGTCAGATAGTGTGATTACACTGAGATTACTGCTATTATTAGAAACTACATCACTTCAGACTGCAACCAGCCAGCCCAGCTCCAACTAGCGGAAATAGGCCACTGAAGACAATATTGTACGCCTACTGTACTCACCGGCTGGTGCACGTCGAAAATAACAATGGTAGGCTGGCAATGGCATGCAATTTACAGTATCAGTAAACTACTTATTTCCAAGAACGCATGTTGTGCCAGTGTGCGATTCAGATTAAATGTTAACAATATAGCCTATGCCACTGCAATCGTTGACAGCCTCAAATTAAAGCAATCGACAAAGTCATTGACCCACCTCACCATTCTCCGAGTTGCCGTGATTTTTAAAATGAAAAATCTCCAGCATCATGTTGTCTGCACACTCGACAGCTGTTTTATCTGGCTAAATGAAAAATTTAACATAATTTGCTTGAAATGCTAATTTCGAACCAATCAACATGGCCGGGGTGTCAATGTATTATTTTACTGTAAGAATGCGTCGGTATTAACTCAAATTCAATTGAATCATTTTTGTTTCTATTAGTTTGGGAAAATTCAAGCGGAAGTAGAATGATAGAAAGTATTCCAATAAATGAAATAGGACGGGAATAAGTAGCCACCACATTATAGCTCTAACACTGAATGATGCCAGTGTTATCTGTGAGTTGTCTGGAAACTAGACTGATCTAAGAGACAAAGGATATTCGCGCTTTCAAACCACATGAGCCACAGACTCGAAATAAGTGTCATGATGTTGGGGAAATTGCGCACAACATTGCACAGGTCTTATTTTCACGATTTGGACATTAATGCGCTTTCCAAAGGTAATTAACATGTGGAAATGTGAGCAGCATTTCGTATTCCAAGTTGAATTAGTTAGGGAGCGTAAACAAAGTACAAACTTTTTTACATTCAAATTTCAATAGCTCCTTGGTCATGTGACCAAGGTTCAGAATGTCCAGTGACTACCCTTCTGTATTGCACACCCTTTAGTTTGTCCATTTTAATCTCACATGGTTTTACATGAATTTTTCCAAATGTAGAATTTCAATAGCTCCTTGGTCATGTAACCTAGGGACTTCAAACAAGGTTCAGAATATCCACTCAGTGGGCCTACCCATTGCACACCCTTTAGTTTGTCCATTTTCATCTCACAAGATTTTAAAATAATTTTTCAAAATGTAGAATTTCAATAGCTCCTTGGTCATGTGACCTAATGACTTCAAACAAGGTTCAGAATGTCTACTGACTACCCTTCTATATTGCACACTCTGTTTGTCTACTTTCATCTCATGCTATTAGACTTAAATCTGTAAGCTTTGCAGGTCAACAAAGTCAACAAATATTCCATCCTCGCAATAACTATCTTTCACATGGACACTGAAAAGATCTTCAAATGGCTGTATGTGGTATGGATCAAGGACAGGAGAGGTGTTCAAACAGGTGCTTAAAGGAAGGCGCACAGGTAGGCCTCATGAAAAACAATGTTTCATATGCTCTTTTTAATGACAGTAATAGGCAGTGGTTTGTCAGTCACAGTGAGCTTGATAACGTGATAGAATCCTTTTCAGAGCATCACTTTCATATACTGTACATTAAGACAAATCCTTCTATGTTGAGTATTAAAACGCAGTTTACATAACCTGACAATGACTTGATATTTGAGTGCATTCACAACAAGCCATCTGCAGACAACTTACAAAATGCAATATTGCTTTTGAGGGTTTGTTTTTCTGATGAACATAGTTATTTGATGCATGGCCTACTACTTCTAACTGGGAAAATAAATTCCTACATCTTTTGTGAGTAAAATCCTTTTTCCAAAATTGATTTAGGTACATTTTTGTGAAGAGGTATGAGGGTTGTGATATGGGTAATTTAATAGTAAAATCATTTAAGTGATCAATACATTTCTATATTGCTTCCCCAGTATCTGCATAAACCATCAGGCCAAGTGTTTTTGGTTGACCCTGCTGGACAGAAAGAGAAGGAGGAATCGGAACCCGCTGCATTCAAATTCAGGTCTTAGTTATTCCATTGTACTGGATCTAATACATATTAGCATTTTACATACATTCGTAAGTGTAATAGTTGTTTATGACATACTGTGAAAAACTCTTGGCTGCTGGCTCTGTCACATTCAGACATGCACAGAGCAGACTTGAACCACAGGGGTTCTCTGTAAAGAGAGAGTAATCCAAAAGGCACAGACACACCCCTTGACTTTCAATTGGCACCGTTGACCTGTATTTATTCTCTCCTGATCCTTTGTATTTATGGGAACAAATATTTCCTAACACTTTGGATCCTATTCTTGGACAGTTAGAAGACACAATGCATCAATGCAAAAAAAAAATGTATTACTGTCCATGAGTAACCTCAACCTTGAGGGTCTGTGGGTGTTTTGGCCAATAAAGTGGCAACTCAATTCTACCACTGACTAGTCTCTCATGCCCCTATGAACGGGGACACAGGGCAATAGTTTTTCATCTAAACCAGTCCTTTTTTACTGGAGTACACTAACCCCTAATTGGGGCTCTTTTCTTGACACATAGTAGCAGTTAACCAGATAAGTCAATAAGATCAAAAAGTAGATTGTTGTAAGGGTGTATTACATCCTGTGCTGGCCCCATTGTCATATGGGGCCAGCACAGTGGTAAAATCATAGCTGAAAAATGCCTCTGTATGTGTATACATTTTCCGCCAAGACAGAACTGCCAAAGGGGGTGGAGTTGCAATCTACTACAGAGACAACCTGCAGAGTTCTGTCATGCTATCCAGGTCTGTGCCCAAACAGTTCGAGCTTCTACTTTTAAAAATCCACCTTTCCAGAAATAAGTCTCTCATTGTTGCCGCTTGTACAGACCCCCCTCAGCCCCCAGCTGCGCCCTGGACACCATATGTGAATTAATTGCCCCCCATTTATCTTCAGAGTTTGTACTGTTAGGTGATCTAAACTGGGATATGCTTAACACCCCCGCCATCCTACAATCTAAGCTAGATGCCCTCAATCTCACCCAAATTACCAAGGAACCTACCAGGTACAACCCCAAATCCGTAATACTCGGGCACCCTCATAGATATCATCCTGACCAACCTGTCCTCTAAATACACCTCTGCTGTCTTCAACCAGGATCTCAGCGATCACTGCCTCATTGCCTAGTCCGTAATGGGTCCGCGGTCAAACGATCACCCCTCATCACAGTCAAACAGTCCCTAAAACACTTCAGCGAGCAGGCCTTTCTAATCGACCTGGCCCGGGTATCCTGGAACGATATTGACCTCATTCCGTCAGTAGAGGATGCCTGGTTATTCTTTAAAAGTGCTTTCCTCATCATCTTAAATAAGCATGACCCATTCAAAAAATGTAGAACCAGGAACAGATATAGCCCTTGGTTCACTGCAGACCTGACTGCCCTTGACCAGCACAAAAACATCCTGTGGCATACTGCATTAGCATCGAATAGCCCCTGCGATGTGTAACTTTTCAGGGAAGTTAAGAACCAATATACACAGGCAGTTAGGAAAGCAAATACTATCTTTTTCAAACAGAAATTTGCATCCTGTAGAACAAACTTCAAAAAGTTCTGGGAGACTAAAGTCCATGGAGAATAAGAGCACCTCCTCCCAGCTGCCCACTGCACTGAGGCTAGGAAACACTGTCACCACGATAAATGTACGATTATCGGGAATTTCAATAAGCATTTTTCTACGGCTGGCCTTGCTTTCCACCTGGCTACCCCTACCCCGGTCAACAGCTCTGCACCCCCCACAGCAACTTGCCCAAGCCTCCCCCATTTCTCCTTCACCCAAATCCAGATAGCTGATGTTCTGAAAGAGCTGCAAAATCTGCACCCCTACAAATCAGCTGGGCTAGACAATCTGGGCCCCCTCTTTCTAAAATTATCCGCCGCAATTGTTGCAACCCCTATTACTAGCCTGTTCAACCTCTCTTTCGTATCGTCTGAGATCCCCAAAGATTGGATTGCCGCGGTCAGCCCGCTCTTCAAAGGGGGAGACACTCTAGACCCAAACTGTTACAGACCTATATATATCCTACCCTGCCTTTCTAAGGTCTTCGAAAGCCAAGTTAACAAACAGATCACCGACCATTTCGAATCCCACCGTACCTTCTCCGCTAGGCAATCTGGTTTCCGAGCTGGTCATGGGTGCCCCTCAGCCACGCTCAAGGTCCTAAACGATATCAAAATCGTCATCGACAAAAGACAATACTGTGCAGCCGTATCCATCGACCTGGCCAAGGCTTTCGACTCTTGTCAATCACCGCATTCTTATTGGTAGACTCAACAGCCTTGGTTTCTCAAATGACTGCCTCGCCTGGTTCACCAACTACTTCTCAGATAGAGTTCAGTGTGTCAAATGGGAGGGCCTGTTGTCCGGACCTCTGGCAGTCTCTATGGGGGTGCCACAGGGTTCAATTCTCGGGCCGACTCTTTTCTCTGTATACATCAATGATGTCGCTCTTGCTGCTGGTGATTCTCTGATCCACCTCTACGCAGACGACACCATTCTGTATACTTCTAGCCCTTCTTTGGACACTGTGTTAACTAACCTCCAGACGAGCTTCAATGCCATACAACACTCCTTCCGTGGCTTCCAACTGCTCTTAAATGCAAGTAAAATTAAATGCATGCTCTTCAACCGATCGCTGCCCGCATCTGCCTACCCGTCTAGCGTCACTACTCTGGACGGTTCTGACTTAGAATATGTGGACAACTACAAATACCTAGGTGTCTGGTTAGACTGTAAACTCTCCTTCCAGACTCATATTAAGCATCTCCAATCCAAAATTAAATCTAGAATTGGCTTCCTATTTCGCAACAAAGCATCCTTCACTCATGCTGCCAAACATACCCTCGTAAAGCTGACTATCCTACCGATCCTTGACTTCGGTGATGTCATTTACAAAGTCCTTGCTAGGTAAAGCCCTGCCTTATCTCAGCTCACTGGTCACCATAGCAGCACCCACCCGTAGCATGCACTCCAGCAGGTATATTTCACTGGTCACCCCCAAAGCTAATTCCTCCTTTGACCGCCTTTCCTTCCAGCTCTCTGCTGCCAATGACTGGAACGAATTGCAAAAATCACTGAAGCTGGAGACTCCTATCTCCCTCACTATCTTTAAGCATCAGCTATCAGAGCAGCTTACAGATCATTGCACCTGTACGTAGCCCATCTGTAAATAGCCCACCCAACTACCTCATTCCCATATTGTTTTTTTTTGCTCCTTTGCACCACAGTATCTCTACTTGCACATTTATCTTCTGCACATCTCACTCCAGTGTTTATTTGCGAAATTGTAATTATTTCGCCACTACGGCCTATTTATTGCCTTACCTCCCTAATCTTACTTCATTTGCACATACTGTATATAGACTTTTGTATTGTGTTATTGACTGTGTTTGTTTATTCCATGTGTAACTCTGTGTTGTTGTTTGTCACACTGCTTTGCTTTATCTTGGCCAGGTCGCAGTTGTAAATGAGATCTTGTTCTCAACTGGCCTACCTGGTTGAATAAAGGTGAAATAAAAAAAATAAAAAATACTGTATGTGGGAATATCTTATGTCCGTCCTACATGTAGTGTTGGTACATGGAATATTCCTCAACTGCATATATCATAAATTGCTATTGCAAATAGAAGTATTATGTTCAACAACTGACATTTTCAGATATTATTTTGACAAACACACTTTGGTGCTTACAATTCATTCTCTATCTCATAGATTTGGTGGGCACTGTCATCTGTGATCTTTGTGATATGACTTTCTTTAAGCACGTACTGATGAAACTGTCACTTTATATTTTTTTCATAGTCTACAAACGCTCTACATTTATTCACTTTGTGATAGGGTTGGATCCTGTATGCTACTTTTATTATTGTCCTGTAAATGTTTCAGTGCCTATAATTTAGGCTGTGTGTAGAATGGGGCATAAAGGAAATTACCTCTACTAATAAATTACTACTAGATTATAGTGATAAGGAAAACAGCATACAAATTTGGCTTGTGTATGTGTCTATGCCATCGGGTTAGCTACAACCAGTTTTGAAAGTGTTAGGAGTAATGGTTAAAGAGCTATTGAAATTTAAAGAATTTGATTTGTCACTATGTTGATGGTCCCTAACTGCTGTTGGTGGACGTAAGGAAAACTACAGGCGAATATCCAACCTGCAACTGTCTTTACCTCGGTCAAAAACCGGTTCCTCTAAAACAGAGGACATGGAGTCAACCATGTCTTCTGTGTGGAGGCTACATATTACTCAACTAGAACGCCACAGCTGGTGGTTTGTTTTTCTCATAATAGGAGCCACTCAGTCATCACAAAACTCTTGCAAAATACCTTAAGGTCACACACAAACAGACAAACATTAAACACTGACTTTGAGTTGGTAAAAAAAAACATGCATCTTATACATGTCATTCTGACTGACTGCCATAATGACACTGATCATGTATGCATACATTGCGTACACGCACCGAGTGATTATGGACATTTTCAATCTCTCCCTATCCCAGTCTGCTGTCCTCACTTGCTTCAGGATTTCAACGGCACAGATAGATATTTCACCTTGTCGAATATATAAACTCAGCAAAAAAAGAAACATCCATTTTTCAGGACCCTATCTTTCAAAGATCATTTGTAAAAATCAAAGTAACCACAGATCTTCATTGTAAAGGGTTTAAACACCATTCCCATGCTTGTTCAATGAACTATAAACAATTAATGAACATGCACCTGTGGAACGGTCGTTAAGACACTAACAGCTTACAGACGGTAGGCAATTAAGGTCACAGTTCTGAAAACTTAGGACACTAAAGAGGCCTTTCTACTGACTCTGAAAAATACCAAAAGAAAGATGCCCAGGGTCCCTGCTCATCTGCGTGAACATGCCTTAGGCATGCTGCAAGGAGGCATGAGGACTGCAGATGTGGCCAGGGCAATAAATTGCAATGTCCGTAGTGAGATGCCTAAGACAGCGCTACAGGGAGATAGGACAGACACCTGATCGTCCTCGCAGTGGCAGACCACGTGTAACAACAACTGCACAGGATCGGTACATCTGAACATCAAACCTGCGGGACAGGTACAGGATGGCAGCAACAACTGCCCGAGTTACACCAGGAACGCACAATCCCTCCATCAGTGCTCAGACTGTCCTCAATAGGCTGAACAGGGCTTGTAGGCCTGTTGTAAGGCAGGTCCTCACCAGACATCACCGGCAACAACGTCGCCTATGGGCACAAACCTACCGTCGCTGGACCAGACAGGACTGGCAAAAAGTGCTCTTCACTGACGAGTTGCGGTTTTGTCTCACCAGGGGTGATGGTCGAATTCGCGTTTATCGTCAAAGGAATGAGCGTTACACCGAGGCCTGTACTCTGGAGCGGGATCGATTTGGAGGTGGAGGGTCTGGGGCGGTGTCACAGCATCATTGGACTGAGCTTGTCGTCATTGTAGGCAATCTCAATGCTGTGCGTTACAGGAAAGACATCCTCCTCCCTCATGTGGTACCCTTCCTGCAGGCTCATCCTGACATGACCCTCCAGCATGACAATGACACCAGCCATACTGCTCGTGATTTCCTGCAAGACAGGAATGTCAGTGTTCTGCCATAGCCAGCGAAGAGCCCGAATCTCAATTCTATTGAGCACGTCTAGGACCTGTTGGATCGAGGGGTGAAGGCTAGGGCCAGAAATGTCTGGGAACTTGCAAGGTGCCTTGATAGAAGAGTGGGGTAACATCTCACAGCAAGAACTGGCAAATCTGGTGCAGTCCATGAGGAGATGCACTGCGGTACCTAATGCAGCTGGTGGCCACACCAGATACTGATTGTTACTTTTGACCCCCCTTTGTTCAGGGATACATTGTCACATGTCTATGGAACTTCTTCAGTTTATGTCTCAGTTGTTGAATGTTCATACAAATATTTACACGTTAAGTTTGCTGAAAATAAAGTGTGTGTTTCTTTTTTGTCTGAGTTTATATTAGCGACCTTTCGGTTACTGGCCCAACGCTCTAACCGCAAGGCTACCTAACGCCCTTTTGATAGGTTTACCTCTAATGCACATCACATTCAATGCCAATATGGCATCCTGCCCTCTCCTACTGGACACTACACAAATCAGTAGTACATTCAATGGTATAGTCTGTTGAGAAGACACTAGGATGAGGATATATTTTATACACACTAGGATGAGGATATATTTTATAGACATACATTTGTGTACAAGTGTGCATTCATGTTTGAAATTCCAAATAGCTTTTGATATATGCTTGGCAATGGAATAGGGACCTTGTCACAGCCTGCCATTTTACTCATGGAGGGGACATGCTAAATAAGTAAGTCAATGAAGCACATACAAACGGTGCAGAGCAGCAAATAGCTAGCATTATTGTCTTTATTGACAACATGGCTCAGACAAAAATTGAAAATGAACACCCGAAAAACATACACCCTGCAGTATCGGAGTTGTAACCAGGTAAGTGTTGAGTGACAATTTAGAGCCATCTCATCCGAGTTCTAGCTTGGAATGTGTGCTCAGCAGACCTAGACCAAATAAATACTTGTACTCTTTCAGATACTTGAGGTGCGCTTGATTTAGCTTGCTCAGCATGCCAAAGTTCACGTTTTTGGGACTATTCTATTGGGTCGTGCACATTAAATCATGCGCACCTAAAGTATTTGATTGAAAACAAGTGCATGTTTGACCCAGGTGTGGTTGTCAGTAAGGCTGATGTCCTGTTGGCAAGTCTGACTGTGATGCCAGGTGACTGAAACAATATAAAAAACATCTTCAGAGGGAGGACGGATGACGACCCACGTAGACAGAAAAGGCTGACAGTCTATGAGATCCACTCTCTAAAAGATATCTTGACTGTCTGCTATACAAGTAACTTAATCTCAGTAAACATTGTATTTGAATGATAGTCCATGCCTGAAACTGACTCCTCTTAACAATACTGTAAAATAGACTCGGTCCCATCTAAACCATTGATTTGATTCTCATTCGCAGATCTAAAGCGTCACCGTGATCCTGGTCGTGATCCGTATGTTTCATGGTATGAGCAGGCTCATTATTACAGACCAATTGGTGAAATGCTGGACATTTTGTGAGAAACTACCTGCACTTC
Organism: Salmo trutta; assembly: GCF_901001165.1. Classification (NCBI taxonomy): domain Eukaryota; kingdom Metazoa; phylum Chordata; class Actinopteri; order Salmoniformes; family Salmonidae; genus Salmo; species Salmo trutta. The sequence continues at coordinate 10,328,326 of NC_042987.1, read as the reverse complement.
ATTAGCAACGAAGTGCCTGTTTAATTGTGTCTGTATGTGTGTGTCTGTATATATATATATATATATATATATATATATATATATATATGTATGTATATGTGTGTGAGTATATGCGAGTATGAGAGTGTGTGCGAGGTCTTCACAGGCCGATGGTGTAGGATCTTCCTGCTGGGTTGTGGATAGCAGAGCATGAGGGCTCTGTCACGGCCCACTCATACCACACCTTCTTCCCATTGTTACACCTCCAGAACCTCACCACGACGTCATCATCCCGCGTCACAGGGATCGGTTGCTGCAGGTGGAAGAAACGGGTCAAAATACACTACATTCTTTTGGGTAATAAAAATGTGCTAAATGTAAAGTATACATTTTACATGACAGTCAATTTACTTTGAGAGGGAACAGGATGGGGAACCAGGAGAACATTCCGGGAGAGTGGGTCTCTGGCTTGATACCTTGACCAAACAGACACACACATTGATGTTAACGATATCCATCCATCTTATATGTCAAAACAATCACCATTCCCACTCTTGGTACTTACTGAGTGTGACGTCTCCGTAGAGAGTGGTCTCGAAGTATCCAGCAAAGCCATGCAGCACTGTGTTACATCCCACAGAGAATCTAAGGCACTGATACCTATTGTTGTTCATATCTAAAAAGGAAAGAAAAGTGCATTTATTACATATCTTGTGTGATCGTTACCCGGTGTTAGCTAGGGTTTGTGTATTACCTATGGTGGGATGTGTGAGTGTTGGTGTGTAAGCATTAGCCATGCAAGGGGGTTTGACGCGTGTATGTTACCTGTGGTGGGGTGTACAAAGGTGAAGCAGGCTTTGGGCTCAGCCAGCTGGTGGAAGTTGTGGAGTCTGACGACGTAGGGGGTCTCAAAGTGACACTCGGGGTCCTTGTCTCGCTCCCTGCAACCCCTAACCTCATTATACAGCTTGGAGGAGGAGAGGGGGGCCAGGAAAGAGGTGTAGGAACAGGGGATGCTAACCCCACCATCTGAGGAACGAGATAAATCGGGACAAGTTTGGATGAGAGAGGGTATAGGCAAAAAAGTGCATTGAATGACAATTAAAATTATGATATATATCATCACTGTCTGGTGAAAACCTCTCATCTCCAAAACAAACTTTTCAGTAAATGGAGAGAAAAAAAAGTCCATATTTTCCCATTATTTTCCAAATATACAATGACATTTCAGAAGCAATTTATTAACTTTGTCATGAAATGTTCAGAGTACAATGAGTGGAGTTACTGCTTACGAGGTTGTCATCCGACAGCGAAGAGATGGCCCTTTCACCGCTCTTTAGTAAGTAGTGTGACATTTCAATATCAACGAGGTGCACTGCAGAAGTGCAATATTTACCCCTACCTTTGAGAAAGTGCTGTGCTCCATCTAGACACTCCGGGGACAGCTCGTTGTCCCCGAAGGACCCGAGCAGCTCGCTGACGATGATGTCCGCCTTCTCAGGTGCCGCCCACTCCCTCATGTCACACGACACCACGGTGACCTGATCGCCCCACTCCTCAAACTTCCAGTTCTCAAGCCTGGGAGAGAGTGGCAGGATCAGTCTCACAGACAGATAGAAGATGGAGCTCAATGGAGATTAACGTTGCCAACCGTCCCATTATAGTCTTGTAATTTACCTGCCAGAATGTATTAAACCTAACTGGGCGATTACTCGTAATACATGAATTAAATGATTACATTAATGAAACTACGTTGAAAAGGAGTTCTATAATCTCCTTGAATGAGGTTGGTGAACAATGGAAACCCAATTAGAGGGTCAGCGAGTTCACTCACGTGACAACGGCGTTGGGGTTCTTTTCCACAGCGTAGATACGGAGCTTCCTGTCAGCCTGCTTGGCAGCACGCAGGGAGGCATTGACCAGAGGACCTCTCCCAGCCCCCAGCACCATCAAAACTCTAAGGTCACAGAGCATACATACTGTTACGCACCAGATACAGAGGGGGAAGGTCATTGTCAGGAGAAGAGATACTAAGAGAGATGACAGACAGGTAGGTGTTGGAGCTACTCACTGTGTATTGGTCGCCTTCTGCTCCTCCGGGACTCTGTCGAGCAGACACTTGTACACAGCCTGCAGAAAGATCAGGAGAACCCAATCAGTACTTCATTATATTACCCTACCAGCCACAGCACCATTGCTAGCTGTTACAATGTATTAGAATGGGAAGACATCTGTGTCAAAGGCTCCTTACCTGCTGGTACTGGGAGTATTTGATGGGATCCTTCTCAAACACTTCATAGGTCTGAGACTCCAGATTGTCCATGAGGGGCTAATGGGAAGAGAACAATTAGAGAAAGAATCCAATGCATACACACAAACAAAATAATAGGGCTGGGAATTGCCAGGGACCTCACGATACGATCACGATACTTAGGTGCCGATACGATATGTATTGCGATTCTCACGATTCTGTAAGTATTGTGATGCGATACGTTAAACATATTGCACTCTGTATGTCTGCTACAGAGATGAGAAAATTTGTTTTGATCAGTCAGGGAAATAAGTTCTGAAAAGGTTGGCTCAATTTAAAAAGACTGAGAACAAGCTATAGGATGAAAAATACCTGCGTTTTGGCGCAGGTACAGCCAACTAACGCTCGCTAACGCGACCTAGCTAAAAATAATACAAAAATACAATTTATTTTTTACTTGGCGTCAAAGTAACAATATAATATTGGCCAAAATTGCAAAAGATCAATTCCCCGCCCATCACTACAATATACAGTACCAGTCAAAGTTTGGACACACCTACTCATTCCAGGGTCTTTATTTCAACTATTTTCTACATTGTAGAATAACAGTGAAGACCTCAAAACTATGAAATAACACATATGGAATCATGTAGTAACCAAAAAAAAGCGTTAAGCAAATCAAAACATATTTAAGATTTGAGATTCTACAAAGTAGACACCCTTTACCTAGATGACATCTTGGCATTATTTATTTCATAGTTTTGATGTCTTCACTATTATTCTACAATGTAGAAAATAGTAAAAATAAAGACCCTGGAATGAGTAGGTGTCCAAACTTTTGACTGGTACTGTAGGTATGACTATTTGCAAACCTCAACACACATACCTGGAGAGGAGACTGTAGGTAATCCTCGTAACCCTTGGCAAACAGTTCATAGGCATTAGGGGCAGGGCGGTTCTGGTTGAGATATTCAAGGTACTGCAGGTAGGAGCGGAAGTCCTTCTCACTGTGACGACTGGTGCCAGTGAAGATGAACTGGGCCTCAAGCTGGGAGAAGAGAAAATGTTTTGTAAAATACATATTAAAGGACAGAGTGAAGATAAAACACTTATTTGCTATAACAATTGCCATAGCCTAGAATTTACAGTACCTTGAAGAGACGGAAGATGATTTTCTGGTGGGGTTTTGAAAGGACTGGGAACCCTTTCTTATTGGTCAAAAAGATGCTGGTGGGAAGAACGGCTGCTTTGATTGGCTCCCCAAGCCACTTGTCAATCACAGCGTCGGAGGGCATGTTTTCTCCAACCTCAATGGCTTCAGCAAAAGGAAGGGAAGACAAATCAGGAACAAATGTGACCAAATCAATTACTTATCAGTTTGTCAACACCACCCCATCATGTTTCCCCGTCCTGCTCCCTTACCTAAACAGATTCTCTTGTTGTAGTCACAAAGAGTTCTGAATGAATGCCACCTGAAAAAGGAAAAACCGAAGGTACATTTAAAACAGAAACTAAAACAAAAAATTCTGCAGGCCCTGGTCAGAGAACAATACTTACCAGGCCCAGGTCTTCTCGTCATCACTGCCATCATCTGTGTGTTTCGTAGGCTCGTTCTCGATGATGTCATCACGCATGTCGTCAGCGGAAATCAGGGGGACCCGGATCCAAAACTGATATGAAACAATCCAGTTGCTTAGTTTTAAGTTAACCGATTTACCTTAACATTGCCCGTCACAATATACGTCAAGGATTAAGAATTAGTTCTAATTCGTATACGCTATAGATAGAGAATGCTTGAGTGCTGTAGTCACCATGCAGGAGTGGTGTCCCGTCTGGATGTGGTTGAGCAGCACGCGGGCCAGGTTGGCACAGTGAGGGCCCTTCAGAGGGACCATGAAGGCTGGCAGACCCAGATATGCTGAAAAGTTCAGCTCCTGTACCAGTGCCTGAGACAGGACAGAGGGATGGCAGGAGAGAGCAACAATTCAACTTGTAGCTAAGATGTTTAAAACTTTCTGCTTGAACTTTTCTTAGTTCACGAACATTCGCTAAACCAAACAGAGCCAAACAGAAGAAAATGTGGAGGGATCCAGGAGTTTTTCCAAAATAAACAATTGTTCTCATTGCAAAAAGTTATTTTGGGAAATGTTTTGCAACTGTTTGCTACGTTGGAAGTTAATGAACACACCCAAAGTCTGTCCAACTCACCGCTTCTGAATTCCTGCGTTCTGTCTCCACCTCTGAGTCGGTCTCAATCCATGAAGAAAGCTTTCCAACAACCAGAGTGTTCCAGTCTGGGTAAGGAAGTGAAATTCAATATCCTGATACTTAATTAAATATACATACTATAGAGCCATTAGATGGCCCTGTAAGTAGATGCTCCTGTGCTCAGTGGAACTGGGGCATGTGCATGAGAATGAACTGTCTACCATTGAGGTCAGTATGAATACAGGTAGCCTCCTCACCTCTCCCACAGAGCAGAAGGTCAGAGCGCGTATGGGCTCCTGATCGGACTTTGGCTGGGTCCAACTCAAACTCCCTCCTGAACCTCGGGTGGAAGAGGGGCATGCACAGGAAGTCAAACCTGAAAGAGAAAGTGACAAATGGGACACATTAGTTGACACATGATCTAACGTTAGTTTATTTTATTAGGATCCCCATTAGTTACTGTACATGCAGCAGCTACTTTTCCTAGGGTCCACATAAAACATACAAATACATGACAAAGTACAGAACAGTTAGACAAGAAAATAAGATATTACATTAAAATTCAATAAAAATAAAACTTGTTGAAAAGACACAAATTACAGTTAAGGTTGGAAGTTTACATACAGTTAGGTTGGAGTCATTAAAAATCATTTTTCAACCACTCCAAAAATATCTTGTTAACAAACTATAATTTTGGCAAGTCGGTTAGGACATCTACTTTGTGCATGACAAGTAATTTTTCCAACAATTGTTTACAGACAGATTATTTCACTGTATCACAATTCCAGTGGGCCAGAAGTATACATACACTAAGTTGACTGTGCCTTTAAACAGCTGGGAAAATTCCAAGAAAATATAATGCATTTAGAAGCTTCTGATAGGCTAATTGACATCATTTGAGTCAATTGGAGGTGTACCTGTGGATGTATTTCACAGCCTACCTTCAAACTCAGTGCCTCTTTGCTTGACATCATGGGAAAATCAAAGGAAATCAGCCAAGACCTCAGAAAAACAATTGTAGACCTCCACAAGTCTGGTTCATCCTTGGGAGCAATTTCCAAATGCCTGGGAGACACGTTCTGTCTCCTAGAGATGAACGTACTTAGGTGCGAAAAGTGCAAATCAATTCCAGAACAACATCCAAGGACCGTGTGAAGATGCTGGAGGAAACCGGCACAAAAGTATCTATATCCACAGTAAAACAAATCCTATATCGACATAACCTGAAAGGCCGCTCAGTAAGGAAGAAGCCACTGCTCCAAAACCGCCATAAAAAAGCCAGACTACAATTTGCAACTGCACATGGGGACAAAGACAGTACTTTTTGGAGAAATGTCCTCTGGTCTGATGAAACAAAAATACAACTGTTTGGCCATAATGACCATTGTTATGTTTGGAGGAAAAGGGGAGGCTTGCAAGCCGAAGAACACCATCCCAACCATGAAGTATGGCGGTGGCAGCATCATGTTTTCTACAGGAGGGACTGGTGTACTTCACAAAATAGATGGCATCATGAGGATTGAAAATTATGTGGATATATTGAAGCAACATCAAGACATCAGTCAGGAAGTTAAAGCTTGGTCGCAAATGGGTCTTCCAAATGGACAATGACCCCAAGCATACTACCAAAGTTGTGGCAAAATGGCTTAAGGACAACAAAGTCAAGGTATTGGAGTGGCCATCACAAAGCCATGACCTCAATCCATCAGAAAATTTGTGGGCAGAACTGAAAAAGCGTGTGCGAGCAAGGAGGCCTACAAACCTGACTCAGTTACACCAGCTCTGTCAGGAGGAATGGGCCAAAATTCACCCAACTTATTGTGGGAAGCTTGTTGAAGGCTACCCGAAACGTTTGACCCAAGTTAAACATTTTAAAGGCAATGCTACCAAATACTAATTGAGTGTATGTAAACTTCTGACCCACTGCGATGAAAGAAATAAAAGCAGAAATAAATCATTCTCTACTATTATTCTGACATTTCACATTCTTACAATAAAGTGGTGATCCTAACTGACCTAAGACAGTGAATTTTTTACTGGGATTAAATGTTAGGGATTGTGAAAAACTAAGTTTAAATGTATTTAGCTAAGGTGTATGTAAACTTCTGACTTCAACTGTATATTTACACAATTAATATACAGTACCAGTCAAAAGTTTGGACACACCTACTCACTCAAGGGTTTCTCATCCAAGAGTGTGTAAAGCTGTCATCAAGGCAAAGGGTGGCTACTTTGAAGAATTTCAAATATAAAATATATTTTGATTTGATTAACACTTTATTGGTTACTACATGATTCCATGTGTTATTTCATAGTTTTGATGTCTTCACTATTACTGTACAATATAGAAAATAGTAAAAATAAAAACCCTGGAATGAGTAGGTTTCCAAACTTTTGACTGGTACTGTATATACACACACATACGCATATATACACTGTACAGTTAAAGTAGATATTTAGAAAAAGGAGACACTGATACAAGATGTTGTTTTAAAGCTAAACTTGCTTTTTGCCTGAGTAACCTCTGGTGGCAGAACATTCCATGACGATATGGCTCTATACATAACTCAACGAAATATTAAATCGGTTTTGGGACAGCGAAGAAACCCATAGTGGCGGGGTCTGTTTGAAGTGTACGCAAATATATTACTCAAGTTAGGCATTTTCAACACACAGATGTTTATTAAAAAAGACTCGAAGAGAAGTAGTCCATTTCTCCTCAACCACGAATGACTATCATGCGTGTTGTTGATGTTAGTTCTTTGTGTGCAGTTAATATGGGCAAGGCATGCTGCTTTGTTTTGAGCCAGCTGCGGCTTTACACGGCCTTTCTTTGCTGCACCTGACCATTACTGGACAGTAATCGAGATGAGACAAAATTAGAGCCTGAACAACTAGTACAGTTTCTCTCTGTGTCAAAAAATATTTGTAGAAACATACATACCTCGCCCCATCTTTACCACAACTTAGTCAACGACTTGATAACGATAACTGGCCATTGAAATAACTTCACGCTCTTGCGTAAAGTTGACTGTAGCTAGGCATATTGCTGTAGCTACAAACGTTTAAGGTTATTTACTTGGATAATACATTCAAGTAACGTCATGGCTCCACTGTCAAATGTATTCTCATCAAATCATATTGAGGTCGTGGTAAGGAGGATCATCTCGTTGTTAGCCATTGTGATGGTGCACGTGGTAATTCACCGTCACCGGAAAATTCACCTAGCTAGCGAGCTACGAGTAAAATAGCTAGCAACATCACATGCAGAAATGAAGCCGAATGGTATATACTAGAATTGTCGGCTCCTGTATTGACCTCCACCTCCCCCCAAATAATTGCTGGAGCGAAACAGTTTACTTACCCAAGTTTAGCCACCGCCGCAAGTGTGTCAGCAACCTCGGGCACACAACTCAAATCTCTCCCGCAGGACACCCTGCCTCCTGTGCTGTGGGACGCCATCGTCAGCCGAGTGAATGGGAAAGAAGAGAGTTGCAGTTTAGTAAAAGGGAAACTGACGCCATTTTGGCTCGGGTTATGTATTAGCTATCATTAGAGATGAGAGTCAAAATGACTTCCTCAGGAATGCAGTTTCACACGTTTCGAGAACTGTCGCGATACTTGCACGTCCAGTGAGATTATGTTAGTTTGAGGCTGTTCGAAAAACATTTGGGATCGTCTTCATCACATACGCTGCGTTCCAAATAATTGGGAACTCGGCAATCTCCAACTTCAGTGCGTTCAATACAACTGGGAATTCGGAAGAAAAAAAAATAGCTCCGACTGGAAAAATCGTTTTGAATGGTCAGCCAATTCGGGAATGTTTTTATTTAACCTTTCTTTAACAAGGCAAGTCAGTTCCCCCTTTGTTTTTTCCCCCTATTTACAATGACGGCCTACCACAGCCAAACCCTAACGACACTGGTTCAATTGTGCGCCGCCCTATGGGACTCCCAATCACAGCCAGTTGTGATTCAGCCTGGAATCGAACCAGGGTCTGTAGTGATGCCTTTTGCACTGTGATGCAGTACCTTAGACTGCGCCACTCTGGCCTCTTTCTAGAGATCAGACCAATGACTGTATATGAGTTCCCATGCCGCGTTCAAAACAACTGGGAGCTCTGAAAAATACAAGGTCAGATCATGACGTCAGTGATCTTCTGGTCGGTAAGTTGGAGATCTAGAATGAGGCCAGAGTTCCTGAGTTGGAATTCTGAGTTGGATGATTGTTTAAATGATTTTTCCCGGTCTGAGTTGTTCCCAGTTGTTTTGAACGCACTGAAGACGGAAGTTAGAGATTTCCCAGTTCCGAGTTCCCAGTTGTTTTGAAAGTGGCACCAGTTGTCTTGAAAGCACCTACAGAGGGGTTGGCTGACAATGTCACGGAAATGATGGCAGGCTTCAATAGGGCTAAAGGAAGTGGCCGTGTTCGAGAGGATCAAAACTGCAATGTGTCATGGGTAAATTGTGACTGACTGACTGATCTACAAATAATAATGAGTCCTTATTTATGATACAAGGTGATTTGTAGATCAGTCAGCATGCAGTCGTTTTGATGCTTTCAAACATGGCAGGTGTGTTGTTGTGATTCTGGATGGAAATGTAGCTAGCAACAATGACAATAATTTGTTGATGTTGCTGTACGTGATCCAACACGTTCATAAAAGCGTACCTAAAGAAGTCCAATGGCACTTCTGATAATCAAAGCAACTAGATCACATGCATTTGACTGACAGCTCAGAGTGATCACTAGTTTTTTTTCCCCCATTGAAATGTAGAATTACATTTATTGTGTTAGTGTGTTGAATGGATAAATGGTGCTGGAGAGAATAGCAGCCGTTTTACGAGCTCCTGACCAATTGTGCAATTTTTTGTGTTTTTCTTCTTCTTAAAGTTTTTTGTAATGTTTCTGCCATCACTTCCTATGACTGAAAAGAGCTTCTGGACATCAGAACAGAGATCACTAATCAATTTGGATGAGGATTTCTACTTCAATGAGTCGGAGGCAGAAGATATATTGCTCATCCTAGACATGGACCAAATGCCCGATACTCGGAAAAGGAAGAGGCGGCATTACAGAGGCTGGCGTGTGGGATACCTGATGAGACTTCGACGGTGAGTTGATAAAATGCTTTTGCCCTCCATTCTATTGGCGAACGTGCAATCACTGGAGAATAAACTGCACGAACTCCGTTCGAGACTATCCTGTCAATTTTTTTTTTAATTAAATTTTTAAAAATGTATTTCACATTTATGTAACCAGGTAGGCTAGTTGAGAACAAGTTCTCATTTGCAACTGCGACCTGGCCAAGATAAAGCATAGCAATTCGACACATACAATATCACAGAGTTACACATGGAATAAACAAAACATACAGTCAATAATACAGTAGAACAAAGAAAACAAAAAGTCTATATACAGTGAGTGCAAATGAGGTAAGTTAAGTCAATAAATAGGCCATGGTGGCGAAGTAATTACAATATAGCAATTAAACACTGGAATGGTAGATGTGCAGAAGATGAATGTGCAAGTAGTGATACTGGGGTGCAAAGGAGCAAGATAAATTAATAAATACAGTATGGGGATGAGGTAGGTAGATAGATGGGCTGTTTACAGATGGGCTATGTACAGGTGCAGTGATCTGTGAGCTGCGCTGACAGCTGGTGCTTAAAGCTAGTGAGGGAGATATGAGTCTCCGGCTTCAGAGATTTTTGCAGTTCATTCCAGTCATTGGCAGCAGAGAACTGGAAGGAAAGGCGGCCAAAGGAGGAATTGGCTTTGGGGGTGACCAGTGAGATATACCTGCTGGAGCGCATGCTACGAGTGGGTGCTGCTATGGTGACCAGTGAGCTGAGATAAGGTGGGGCTTTTCCTAGCAGAGACTTGTAGATAAACTGTAGCCAGTGGGTTTGGTGACGAGTATGAAGCGAGGGCCAACCAACGAGAGCGTACAGGTCGCAATGGTGGGTAGTGTATGGGGTTTTGGTGACAAAACGGATGGCACTGTGATAGACTACATCCAGACTGCAATGTGATCTATAGACTGTAATATCCTATGTTTCTCCGATTCGTGGCTGAACAAGGACATGGAAAATATACATATTTTCTATACATCGGCAGGACAGAACGGCATTTTCGGTTAAATTCAGGGGTGGTGGTGTGTGTCTCTTTGTTAACAACAGCTGTTGCTCGATCTCTAATATTAAGGAAGTGTGTGGAAATTCTACCTTAAACTAATGATGAGGAGAGACAAAATCAATGATCAATCAAGGTATTACTTTTATTAAAAACGTATTATAATGAGGCTGGTCGCCCCACCTACGCAGGTGAAATGGAGTGATGAGTACAGGATCATTTATATAGTCAAGCTACCCCATGCAAGCATCTGCAAAACACGTGACCCTATGTATGTGTGTATGAGGGGGGGTGAAAAGGTTGCCTCAGTCTGTCGCAACTGAGTGAGGACAATAGGGGCCAGAATGACAGGAAGTCACTCCAGACATACTTCCTCTAACAGTAGCTCAACAGTTCCCCCAAGTTGGGCAAGCAAGTGCCTTTGACTGTCGGCCCAGATTATGTATGGTCGTACTGGTCACACACACACACACACACACACACACACACACACACACACACACACACACACACACACACACACACACACACACATATATAAATAAAAAATAAAGGGAACACTTAAACAACACATCCTAGATCTGAATGAAATAAATAATCTTATTAAATACTTTTTTCTTTACATAGTTGAATGTGCTGACAACAAAATCACACCAAAATAATCAATGGAAATCCAATTTATCAACCCATAGAGGTCTGGATTTGGAGTCACACTCAAAATTAAAGTGGAAAACCACACTACAGGCTGATCCAACACAGTAGTGTGTGTGGCCTCCACGTGCCTGTATGACCTCCCTACAACGCCTGGGCATGCTCCTGATGAGGTGGCGGATGGTCTCCTGAGGGATCTCCTCCCAGACCTGGACTAAAGCATCCGCCAACTCCTGGACAGTCTGTGGTGCAACATGGCGTTGGTGGATGGAGCGAGACATGATGTCCCAGATGTGCTCAATTGGATTCAGGTCTGGGGAACGGGCGGGCCAGTCCATAGCATCAATGCCTTCCTCTTGCAGGAACTGCTGACACACTCCAGCCACATGAGGTCTAGCATTGTCTTGCATTAGGAGGAACCCAGGGCCAACCGCACCAGCATATGGTCTCACAAGGGGTCTGAGGATCTCATCTCGGTACCTAATGGCAGTCAGGTTACCTCTGGCGAGCACATGGAGGGCTGTGCGGCCCCCCAAAGAAATGCCATCCCACACCTTGATTGATTTACCGCCAAACCGGTCATGCTGGAGGATGTTGCAGGTAGCAGAACGTTCTCCACGGCGTCTCCAGACTCTGTCAGGTCTGTCACGTGCTCAGTGTGAACCTGCTTTCATCCGTGAAGAGCACAGGGCACCAGTGGAGAATTTGCCAATCTTGGTGTTCTCTGGCAAATGCCAAATGTCCTGCACGGTGTTGGGCTGTAAGCACAACCCCCACCTGTGGACGTCGGGCCCTCATACCACCCTCATGGAGTCTGTTTCTGACCGTTTGAGCAGGCACATGCACATTTGTGGCCTGCTGGAGGTCATTTTGCAGGGCTCTGGAGGAACCCACTCATTACCTGTATTAACTACACCTGTTTGAACTCGTTACCTGTATAAAAGACACCTGTCCACACACTCAATCAAACAGACTCCAACCTCTCCACAATGGCAAAGACCAGAGAGCTGTGTAAGGACATCAGGGATACAATTGTAGACCTGCACAAGGCTGGGATGGGCTATAGGACAATAGGCAAGCAGCTTGGTGAGAAGGCAACAACTGTTGGCGCAATTATTAGAAAATGGAAGAAGTTCAAGATGACAGTCAATCACCCTCGGTCTGGGGCTCCATGCAAGATCTCACCTTGTGGGGCATCAATGATCATGAGGAAGGTGAGGGATCAGCCCAGAACTACACGGCAGGACCTGGTCAATGACCTGAAGAGAGCTGGGACCACAGTCTCAAAGAAAACCATTAGTAACACACTACGCCGTCATGGATTAAAATCCTGCAGCGCACGCAAGGTCCCCCTGCTCAAGCCAGCGCATGTCCAGGCCCGTCTGAAGTTTGCCAGTGACCATCTGGATGATCCAGAGGAGGAATGGGAGAAGGTCATGTGGTCTGATGAGACAAAAATAGAGCTTTTTGGTCTAAACTCCACTCGCCGTGTTTGGAGGAAGAAGAAGGATGAATACAACCCCAAGAACACCATCCCAACCGTGAAGCATGGAGGTGGAAACATCATTCTTTGGGGATGCTTTTCTGCTAAGGGGACAGGACGACTGCACCATATTGAGGGGAGGATGGATGGGGCCATGTATCGCGAGATCTTGGCCAACAACCTCCTTCCCTCAGTAAGAGCATTGAAGATGGGTCGTGGCTGGATCTTCCAGCATGACAACGACCCGAAACACACAACCATGGCAACTCCGTAAGAAGCATCTCAAGGTCCTGGAGTGGCCTAGCCAGTCTCCAGACCTGAACCCAATAGAAAATCTTTGGAGGGAGCTGAAAGTCCGTATTGCCCAGCGACAGCCCCGAAACCTGAAGGATCTGGAGAAGGTCTGTATGGAGGAGTAGGCCAAAATCCCTGCTGCAGTGTGTGCAAACCTGGTCAAGAACTACAGGAAACGTATGATCTCTGTAATTGCAAACAAAGGTTTCTGTAACAAATATTAAGTTCTGCTTTTCTGATGTATCAAATACTTATGTCATGCAATAAAATGCAAATTAATTACTTAAAAATCATACAATGTGATTTTCTGGATTTTTGTTTTAGATTCCGTCTCTCACAGTTGAAGTGTACCTATGATAAAAATTACAGACCTCTACATGCTTTGTAAGTAGGAAAACCTGCAAAATCGGCAGTGTATCAAATACTTGTTCTCCCCACTGTAATGTTATCTTGGGGTTCCATCCATCACTCCCATCATAGAATATCACAGGGTTTTATGGAGTGCGGGATGTTTATTTTATATGTATGGGAAGTAGTGGTAATTCTATAGGTTTTTCTGAGAGGCTAGGGAGTCCTTGATGTTGTAACGGCCGTCGTTCAAATGAGACCAAGGTGCAGCGGAGGATGTGTTCATCTTACAAGATATTTGAATAACCGAATGAACACTATACAAAAAGAACCAAAAAATGACCAGCAACAGTTCTGTCAGGAACAAACTAAACAGAAAACATTCACCCACAATCCCCAAAGGAAAAACAGGCTGCCTATGTATGACTCTCAATCAGCAACAACGATCTACAGCTGTTCCTGATTGAGAGCCATACACAGCCGAAACAACGTAACACACCAACATAGAAAAAGAAACCTAGAACGCCCACCCATGTCACACCCTGGCCTAACCAAAAATAGAGAACAAAAAACCCTCTCTATGGCCAGGGCGTTACAGATGTCCGAGAAACCAATGTTTTTGGAGTTCCGCTGGGAGTATGTTTGCTGCTTGGTGGCGGCGGAGAGTTGTTGAAAACGCATATGGAGTGATTGATGCGAGTACCTAAGAATTTCTAATGTTATATATAGATTCTGTGAATATATGAAAATATGATGAATTGTATGTGTGTATAGTCGATTACTAGAGATTTGATAAAGTAATAATGGGAATAATTATGACATGCAACTTAAACAACCCATACGTAGACATACGTAAGGGGTGTAAAAAAAATCTGAAATGTTCAGAGTGTTCTCTTTATGGATCATTTGATAGAGATAAGGTTAAAGCAGTATATGACTGTCTACAGGATCTGGGAGGTAAAGGTATGTCCACTTTTGGTAAAAGTATGGGGAATTGACTTACACAATGAAAATATAAAGCTTATGGGATTTTCTCCGCCCGGGTAGTACATTTAAAGAAAACTGCCCATAAGGCCTAATAATTAGTTTTTTTTCGCACTAAGAGAGGAGTTGCAATATTTGTCGAATAAACCCTTTTCCCATACAGTTAGAGCGAATTAAGACGGAATGTAGATGTAACTTGTAATGACGTATAAAAAAAACGAATTAAGTTTTTCCATCAAATTAATAATCATTGTGGAGCAAATGTGATGTAATAAAGTAATTTCATTATGTCACAAGGGAAAATATTATCTGTTTTTATTGACCTCAACAGATCTCTTTCCAAAACTCGTTGACTGCTAAATCCCCTTTGTGCATGTGAAATCTTTGCAAAGAAACACTTTTCTGGTAATTGTGTCATTATTATGTGCCAGACGTTAAGACCGCAAACCATTATAATTGGGTTATTTGCGGGATTTACTTGTCATTTCAATAGCATTGGGTCTATGGTACTGACAAAAATCTGTGTTTCTGATTGTAATTCAACTATTACCATGGTTTGCTTAGCTAGATACAGCAGCCAGTGTTTGTTTTACGATGTAAACTGAACAATTTAGCAGCTTGTTTAGTTCAAATTGAAAGGCTAATTTATTCAACATGAATAGCGAGGCGATTTCTTGGTAATACGTTTTTGTATTTCGTATTTGGTATTTTATTAGGATCCCCATTAGCTGTTGCAAAAGCAGCAGCTACTCTTCCTGGGGTCCACACAAAACATGAAACATAATACAGAATGACATAATACAGAACATCATTAGACAAGAACAGCTCAAGGAGAGAACTTCATACATTTTTAAAAAGGCACACGTAGCCTACATATCAATGCATACACACAAACTATCTAGGTCAAATAGGGGGAAGGAGTTGTGCTGCGAGGTGTTGCTTTATCTGTTTTTTGAAACCAGGTTTGCTGTTTATTAGCACAATATGAGATGAAGGAAGTTCCATGTAATAAGGGCTCTATATAATACTGTATGTTTTCTTGAATTTGTTCTGGATTTGGGGACTATGAAAAGACCCCTGGTGGCATATCTGGTGGGATAAGGGTGTGTGTCAGAGCTGTGTGTAAGTTGACTATGCAAACAATTTGGGATTTTCAACACGTTAATGTTTCTTATAAAAATAAGAAGTGAGGCAGTCAGTCTCTTAGCCAAAAGAAAATGGCATGCATAGTATTTATATCAGCCCTCTGATTACAATTAAGAGCAAAACGTGCCGCTCCGTTCTGGGCCAAATGCAGCTTAACTAGGTATGTATTTTTTATTTCACCTTTATTTAACCAGGTAGGCCAGTTGAGAACAAGTTCTCATTTACAACTGCGACCTGGCCAAGATAAAGCAAAGCAGTGCGACAAAAACAACAACACAGAGTTACACATGGGATAAACAAACGTACAGTCAAAAACACAATAGAAAAATCTGTTTGCAGTGTGTGCAAATGAAGTAAGGAGGTAAGGCAATAAATAGACCATAGTGGCAAGGTAATTACAATTTAGCAATTAACACTGGAGTGATAGATGTGCAGATGAGGATGTGCCAGTAGAAATACTGGTGTGCAAAATAGCAGAAAAATAAAAACAAATATGGGATGAGGTAGGTAGTTGGTTGGATGGGCTATTTACAGATGGGCTGTGTACAGCTTCAGCGATCGGGAAGCTGCTCTGACAGCTGATGCTTAAAGTTAGTGAGGGAGATATGCGTCTCCAACTTCAGTGATTTTTGCAATTCGTTCTAGTCATTGGCAGCAGAGAACTGGAAAGAAAGGTGGCCAAAAGAGGTGTTGGCTTTGGGGATGACCAGTGAAATATACCTGCTGGAGCGCATGCTACGGGTGGGTGTTGCTATGGTGACCAGTGAGCTGAGATAAGGCGGGGCTTTACCTAGCAAAGACTTATAGATGACCTGGAGCCAGTGGGTTTGGCAACAAATATGTAGCGATGGCCAGCCAACGAGAGCATACAGGTTGCATTGGTGGGTAGTATATGGGGCTTTGGTGACAAAACGGATGGCACTGTGATAGACTGCATCCAATTTTCTGAGTAGAGTGTTGGAGGCTATTTTGTAAATGACATCGCCGAAGTCAAGGATTGGTAGGATAGTCAGTTTTACGAGGGTGTGTTTGGCAGCATGAGTGAAGGATGCTTTGTTGCAAAATAGGAAGCTGATTCTAGATTTCATTTTGGATTGGAGATGCTTAATATGAGTCTGGAAGGAGATTTTACAGTCTAGCCAGACACATAGGTATTTGTAGTTGTCCACATATTGTAAGTCAGAACTGTCCAGAGTAGTGATGCTAGTCGGGTGGGTGGGTGCGGGCAGCGATCGGTTGAAGAGCATGCATTTAGTTTTACTAGCGTTTAAGAGCAGTTGGAGGCCACGGAAGGAGTGGTGTATGGCATTGAAGCTCGTTTGGAGGTTTGTTAACACAGTGTCCAAAGAAGAGCCAGATGTATACAGAATGGTGTCGTCTGCGTAGAGGTGGATCAAAGAATCACCTGCAGCAAGAGCGACATCATTGATATATACAGAGAAAAGAGTCGGCCCGAGAATTTAACCCTGTGGCACCCCCATAGAGACTGCCAGAGGTCCGGACAACAGGCCCTCCCATTTGACACACTGTACTCTATTTGAGAAGTAGCTAGTGAACCAGGCGAGGAAGTTATTAGAGAAACCAAGGCTGTTGAGTCTGCCGATAAGAATACGGTGATTGACAGAGTCGAAGCCTTGGCCAGGTCGATGAAGACGGCTGCACAGTACTGTCTTTTATTGATGGCGGTTATGATATTGTTTAGGTCCTTGAGCATGGCTCAGTGCACCCGTGACCAGCTCGGAAACCGGATTGCATAGCAGAGAAGGTGCGGTAGGATTCAAAATGGTCGGTGATCTGTTTGTTCACTTGGCTTTCGAAGACTTTAGAAAGGTAGGGCAGGATGGATATAGGTCTGTAACAGTTTGGGTCTAGAGTAACTCCCCCTTTGAAGAGGGGGATGACCTCAGGCGCTTTCCAATCTTTGGGAATCTCTGACGATACGAAGAGAGGTTGAAAAGGCTAGTAATAGGGGTTGCGACAATGGCGGTGGATAATTATAGGAAGAGAGGGTCCAGATAGTCTAGCCAAGCTGATTTGTAGGGATCCAGATTTTGCAGCTGATGAAGATATTGATAAGGAGGATGGATGTCAACTTGGTGAGGGTTGACAGTATGTGAATGGTAATGTGTTGTTAGTGGGGTTTTTTGGATGACACTAATTATGCCATGTTTTAATAAATTGAAGAAGCTGAGGTTTCAACAGAAGTTTAAATGATGAGTAGAGGGATTGAGCCTTGAGATTGAAAAATAGATTCGCTCCGGTTGAAAGCAAGCGGGCTGTAAGGGACGCAGTGGGACATTTGGAGCAGAGGTATGAGACCGAGGTAAAGTTGGTTTTATATTCACACAACACAGACATTCAACAGACTTTCATCAGTTACAAGGCACAACAGTCCTTTATTTACACGTCTCTAATTTAACAACAAATAGTCCCCTTCCAGTCATTTTCTACTTTGGCTTTGTTGAAGTCCTTCTTTGTCATCCCCAGACAAGCTGAATTGTACCATCTCCTGAGGTAATAGATTGAACTGTTCAACACTTACAGCCAAATGTTTAATACCCCGGGTATTCCCCAGAACACATTCTGGAAAGTCTATAGATCCAGTGGTCAGTGTTCACTTCATTAGGTACAACCCCCTTTGTTGATGAAACTGGGAAAGGAGATAAACATCATGACCCCTCCTACACACATTCTGAAATTGCATTTTTGTTCCCCCCCAGTTTTATTATTGCATTGTGATACAAAAAGTGGCATTGGTGTGCTTTAGGACCATGCAGCCTCAGAGCGGTTGAGATGAGTTAATAAGTAACAAACATCTTTGTTATGGCAAGCCTAAATAAGATCAGGAGTAAAAATGTGCTTAAGAAGCAACATAATAAGTTGCATGCACTCACTCTGTGTGCAATACTAGTGTTTAACATGATTTTTGAATGACTACCTCATCTCTGTACCCCACACAATTATCTGTAAGGTCCCTTAATCGAGGAGTGAATTTCATACACAGACTCAACCATAAAGATCAGGGAGGTTTCCCAATGCATTGCAAAGAAGGGCACCTATTGGTAGATGGTGTATTCATACACCCAGTCACTTCAAAGATACAGGAGTCCTTGCCAGAAAGGAAGGAAACCACTCAGGGATTTCACCATGAGGTAAATTGTGACTTTAAAACAGTTAGTTTGATTGATGTGATAGGAGAAAACTGAGGCTGGATCAACAACATTGTATTTACTCCACAATACTAACCTAATTGACAGAGTGAAAAGAAGTAAGCCTGTACAGAATACAAATATTCCAAAACATGCATCCTGTTTGCAATAAGACACTAAAGTAAAACTGCAAAAAATGTGGCAAAGTAATTCACTTTATGTCCTGAATACAAAGCATTATGTTTGGGGCAAATCGAACACAACACATCACTGAGTACCACTCTTTATAGTTTCAAGCATGGTGGTGGCTGCATCATGTTATGGGTATGCTTGTCATCGGCAAGGATTAGAGAGTTTTTTAAATAATAAAAATAAACGGAATAGAGCTAAGCACAGGCAAAATTCTATAGGAAAACCTGGTTCAAACATTGGAAAACCAGCGAGATGTATACTGAACAAAAATATAAACACAACATGCAAAAATGTATACGATTTTATTGAGTTACAGTTCATACTGTATTAGGAAATCAGTCAATTTAAATGAATTAATTAGGCCCTAATCTATGGATTTCAAATGACTGGGCAGGGGTGCAGCCATTGGTGGTCCTGGGAGGGCTACTTGGCAGCCAGTCCTACCCACTGGGGAGGGAAAGCCAATCAAAATGAGTTTCTCCCCACAAAAGGCCTTCATTATAGACAGAAACACTCTTCAGACAGAAAGACAACATTTGAGAGAAACAAGCTTTTTGTGCTTATGGAACATTTCTGGGATTTTTTATTTCAGCTCATGAAACATGGGACCAACACTTTACATGTTGCGTTTATATTTTTGTTCAATATATATTATCCATGTCCTGGTTCACCCACAACGCCAATAAACATAGAATATTACAGTTCTTTAGGTAGCATTGACTGGATAGCCTCGAGCGGAGCTCGTCCAGTTTGTTCTCTAGTGATTGTTTGTTCGCCAATAGAACGGAGGGTAGAGGCGGTTTATTTGATCGTCAGGATGCCGGCTTGTTTGCCTCCCTTGCACCGTCACTTCCTCTTTCGATTCCAACATTTGAGCTTTTGGGACCCAAAATAATGATTTGAATTACCTTCAAATATAACTCATAGGTATAACATTTAATGTGAAACACAAAATGTAATGAGGACATGTTTATTCAAGTGCAAGTGTCACATCACTAATGTGGCTCCATTGACAAGCTGCTTCAGCAGAATAGACCCTGTAAGTTAGTGTTTGTAGAGTCGCTTCTCTGCATCATATTACTCACCATCAAAACAGAAGCACTATCATATATCGCCAAATCAAGCAAAAAGCTTGTAAAAACAGTCTGTCTGTGTGTGTTTGTGTGTGTGTGTGTGTGTGTGTGTGTATGTCAGTCCCCTATATAAAAATACTTCAAGTTCACTGTCATTGTATTTGGGGAGAGTCAATACTAAGCAAGACTGTCATATACAAGGCCGTAAAAATGGATTCCACTGGGAGAAAAATAGAACAATCCTATGGACAGTTTCTCTGGATTATGGGTTTCTCTGAGATGTTAAATTGTACTGCCTCTCCCTGTTAAGAGATTGCACTGAGCATCAACCTTTTACTCAAACTCAAGGGACAGTGAATCTGTTTTGTCGGGACATTGAGTCTGTTATGTGATCAACGTTTATTGCATTGATGTCAACCACAATCCATCAGCCAGAGACAATCATAATCGCTTTACAAGACGTCTGTAGCTTTCAGGACACCCCGATGTCTCACAGGTGGAACACTCCTGCCTCACTCTGTAGACCTATGGGAGATATCACTCCTCTCCTGGACATGGCTGATGGAAAGGAGCCTTGTTTGGGGTGGATTTAAATCTGAGAAAGATGGAGGGGTCCCTCTGCATTCTTTCATACCTACCCCTCAGAGCTCTGTTTCTTTCTGCTGTGACAACAGACACTCGTCCCTTTCCTCCCTGTCCACCTCCTCATCACCGCCCACCCGCCGCCCATTCCCTTTGTCTCACGGAACCCTGGCCTTTCTGTTCCAAGGAGGTGTTATAGCAGCAGCAGACACACATGCCAGCTGCTCAGGGCTTGTCTCCTGCCCATCCACTCCCATTTACTGGTCACCACTTCAGGCAGTGGTGCAGACTGCATGCTATTGGAGAGAATCCTGGCTAGAGAGATCCGCCTTTACCAGTTACGCCACGGCTGCCGCTTGTCAATCACTAGCTCTGCCAAGCTCCTCACTCATATGTTGGAGCCATTTAAGGGGACTGATGTGTGTGTGGCAGCCATTCTATCTGGCTCGGATGTAGAGGAGGTTAGGGTGTAGATATTCAGGGGACAAAACGTTGATAGGATAGGATCAGGCAGAGACAGCATCTCTCCAGCAAAAGTACCCCTTGAAGAGACAGGAATGTCTGCAAGTGATTCTTGCAGGATGACTTGACTGGCAGTGCCAGTGACAGAACAAGACATGCAGTAACTGACGGGAACCTGACAATATCCCTTGTCAGTGATCGTTGTGGCCCAAAGCTCATCTATGTGTGCAGTGACGGCACCCGTCTGCAGGGAGAGTTTTTCTCAGTGGGCTCAGGTTCGCCTTATGCCTATGCATTACTGGATGGAGGGGTCCGGTGGAGCCTGAGTGAGGAGGAGGCAATCTCATTGGCCAGAGAAATTGTGAACAGGGCCACACACAGGGATGCATATTCAGGGAACTGTGTGGACCTCTTTCACATCACTGTCCAAGGATATAGCCACAGAGATAGGGAGGATTTGAGAGAGGAGTACCACAGAGAGAGGGAGAGGGTGCTGAAGATGGTGAAAGAATGAATGAAAGGAGGAGAGGGAGGAAAAAAGGAAATTTGAATAGGGAAAGATGCATGGGGAAAGGGAGAGGTTAGAGCTGGGGAGAGCGTTGCCTGACAGACTGTGATACCTTTGGTTGTTGTTTGGAACATTTCCTCTCACAAGCTCTTCAAGCCAGAATGTTGAATCAAAGGTCCTTTCAACTTACTCTACCAGTTGTCTGTGCGGTGGGTAGGAATTTGAGAAAAAATATCCTCAGGAAAGTATTATTAAACCGACTTACCAAACACTGGTACTACCGTTGAGATTTCTAGCACCTGGCACATGCACAAAACAATGTAAACACCTGCATTACTTCAGTTAGTACGCATGTATTGCTTGCATGTACTTCCGTCTTAGACGCCTTAGATGATGAGCAAACAAATTGTGATAGCCACACAATGGTTTTGAAGAGACCCGTGTTTTGAAGTCGGTTTAATATTACTTTTCTGTAGATATTTAGTCTCACATTTCTACTCACAAAAGGACAAAGTCAGCATAGAGTAAGTTCAAATTAAATTTTATTCAACATTCGTGACAGTCAAGGGATGTCAATACAAATGAACCTGACTATGTTGTCCAAGGGTCAGCATAGGAAAGTCAGGGCTAGGGAGAGGGTAGGAGTAGATTAGAGAAAATAATTTGTGTCAAAAGAGGATCAAAAAGATGGATGAAGAAGACTGGCCACTTTATGGGAGAGAGAAAGTAAGATGCATGCATGTATGTCTGAGCACTATGAATCGTAATGTAATGCGTGTGTCAAAAAACATAATTTCTGTTATGTAATATTATGCATAAAAGTACCATGCATGCAAACATTCATTTGTAACAATTCAGTACAGGGTGAGGGTAGGCAGGGGTGTCATGCACCCATTATTTTAGAGGGGGCACGAATTACGTGAGGATAGGGGGTGTCGGAGAATTTACAATTTTTCTAACAAATGAAACAGATTTTTCATGCAGTCTAGAACCTTAATCATTATGCTTAATTCTATGTAAAAAAAAAAAAAGATTCTGCGTAGGTTATCTAAGCATTCAATTGTCATTTTAATTAATAATGCACATTGATTTATTTCAGAACTTATGCCATTTTGAATAATCGATGAGGGGTGTTGACGTCAACCATCTGTATTCAATGGAGAGTGAGATGCTTTGCTAGCCTCAAGAATATGCATAGAGCGTCTCGAAGTTCAACAGGGACAACTCCGATATAAAGTGTTTTTTTGCCGGGATGTCACGTGCATCACACTTATATCAGTACACTCGTAACAACCTAAACATGACCAAACTTCTACTCGATCAAATCATCCTAACGTATCAAAATAGCTATTCATTTTTATCTTGACAAATTTCGGCTTTCTCTCATTGCCCCCATACAAAACTCCTCACTTGGCGGTCTGCCAAGTTATTTTCGCATGGACAGATTTTGACCTACTCTCGCTCTTCTTCTCTGGTAGAAAGGAGATAAGGGCTGCTACAGTTTGCCAGTGGCAGATGACTCCAATGAGAGTTGTGTGGGGAGGTGAACAGAATTGCTTCTACCAAGAGAGAGAGCTGAAGGTTTTCTGCCTCGACGGAGGTAGAACATATTTGAGTTTGGGGGTCTTTTTTCTGTGTGCAGCCACTGCTCATGCTCTCAAAATATTGGCTCCCGGAG
This sequence comes from Salmo trutta, assembly GCF_901001165.1. Classification (NCBI taxonomy): domain Eukaryota; kingdom Metazoa; phylum Chordata; class Actinopteri; order Salmoniformes; family Salmonidae; genus Salmo; species Salmo trutta. The sequence goes on along the minus strand of NC_042987.1, from coordinate 10,305,203 downwards.
AAGACACGTTTCCGAGGTAGGAAGGACGATTATGAGATGGAGTTACGTTGGGATGCCACCGGCCCGCAATGAAAGAGGAATATTGGGACAGGGACACAGAAAGGTAGATTTCTGAGGAGGAATGGATGGGAAAAAAGAGGAAGAAGAGATCGAAGAGAATGAGGAAAGCAGAGGTTGGATTTGAATTTGAGGAAGATTGCGATAGAAATGAAGATGGGGTGTCGAAGAGTGAAGTGAGGTGGAAGGTGTGGTGAAGAGCTCAGAACCCGAGCCTGGCATCAAAGAAGAATCTGGTCTAGTAGGAGCTAGTGGATCCTTGCCTTTTGGCGGATCCTTTTGTCGTGTCTAGGGTGGGTGGGAAGGGAGTTGGGTACAGTTGAATCCGTGAAGGTAACCTGTAGTGGACTTGTTATATTTGTTTGTGTTTCTCCTGACCAGAGGTAGCGGCGCTCCATATCACGCAAATTAGGAACAGGGCACCATGAAAGGAGTGATTTCTGTGGTAGCTTTAAGTGTGGAGGTGGAGCAATTGAAGTTGAAGATTCCTGGTGTTTGTGATGCCCGCCGTTTGGTGCGACGCAGACCCGGTGGTGAGCGTGGTGAAACAGAGGAGTCACAATCAGTCCTTTTTAGTTCTGACTCGATCTTTATCCAACAAAGTCATGTTAGGATATGTCAGTTATAACCTGTTAGAGCTTTTGTGCCGAATCCACTGCACTGTTTCAGGTGCAACGTTTATGGTCATGTCACAGCAGTTTGTAGGAGGGACATTCCAAGATTTGGGAAGAGTGCAGGATGGTATAGAAAAGAGGATTGTAGTTTCGGTGGATAAAGTTGTGGGTGTCAAGTGTAGTGGTGCCCATGTTGATGGGGATCGGAAGTGTCCGGTGCGAGAGAGGCAGGTTGAGGTGGCTAGAGTCAGAGTAGTGCAGAAGGTGTCATATGCTGAGGCAGTGAAGAAAGTAGAGGAGGATAGGTCAAGGGTGAGGGATCCTGAGAGGATCCCAGTGAGTAGTCGATCTGTGCCAGCACAGAGGGATTAGCCAACGAGTGATATATGTCCTAGTAAGGTTGGCTTCTTAGCGTTCATAGTAATGGTTATGAAATCATAGAAAATATACACTGCTCAAAAAAATAAAGGGAACACTAAAATAACACATCCTAGATCTGAATGAATGAAATAATCTTATTAAATACTTTTTTCTTTACATAGTTGAATGTGCTGACAACAAAATCACACAAAAATAATCAATGGAAATTCAATTTATCAACCCATGGAGGTCTGGATTTGGAGTCACACTCAAAATTAAAGTGGAAAACCACACTACAGGCTGACCCAACTTTGATGTAATGTCCTTAAAACAAGTCAAAATGAGGCTCAGTAGTGTGTGTGGCCTCCACGTGCCTGTATGACCTCCCTCCAACCCCTGGGCATGCTCCTGATGAGGTGGTGGATGGTCTCCTGAGGGATCTCCTCCCAGACCTGGGCTAAAGCATGCGCAAACTCCTGGACAGTTTGTGGTGCAACGTGGTGTTGGTGGATGGAGCGAGACATGATGTCCCAGATGTGCTCAATTGGATTCAGGTCTGGGGAACGGGCGGGCCAGTCCATAGCATCAATGCCTTCTTCTTGCAGGAACTGCTGACACACTCCAGCCACATGAGGTCTAGCATTGTCTTGCATTAGGAGGAACCCAGGGCCAACCGCACCAGCATATGGTCTCACAAGGGGTCTGAGGATCTCATCTCGGTACCTAATGGCAGTCAGGCTACCTCTGGCGAGCACATGGAGGGCTGTGCGGCCCCCCAAAGACATGCCACCCCACACCATGACTGACCCACCGCCAAACCGGTCATGCTGGAGGATGTTGCAGGCAGCAGAACGTTCTCCACGGCGTCTCCAGACTCTGTCACGTCTGTCACATGTGCTCAGTGTGAACCTGCTTTCATCTGTGAAGAGCACAGGGCGTCAGTGGCGAATTTGCCAATCTTGGTGTTCTCTGGCAAATGCCAAATGTCCTGCACGGTGTTGGGCTGTAAGCACAACCCCCACCTGTGGACGTCGGGCCCTCATACCACCCTCATGGAGTCTGTTTCTAACCGTTTGAGCAGACACATGCACATTTGTGGCCTGCTGGAGGTCATTTTGCAGGGCTCTGGCAGTGCTCCTCCTGCTCCTCCTTGCACAAAGGCGGAGGTAGCGGTCCTGCTGCTGGGTTGTTGCCCTCCTACGGCCTCCTCCACGTCTCTTGATGTACTGGCCTGTCTCCTGGTAGCGCCTCCATGCTCTGGACACTATGCTGACAGACACAGCAAACCTTCTTGCCACAGCTCGCATTGATGTGCCATCCTGGATGAGCTGCACTACCTGAGCCACTTGTGTGGGTTGTAGACTCCGTCTCATGCTACCACTAGAGTGAAAGCACCGCCAGCATTCAAAAGTGACCAAAACATCAGCCAGGAAGCATAGGAACTGAGAAGTGGTCTGTGGTCCCCACCTGCAGAACCACTCCTTTATTGGGGGTGTCTTGCTAATTGCCTATAATTTCCACCTGTTGTCTATTCCATTTGCACAACAGCATGTGAAATGTATTGTCAATCAGTGTTGCTTCCTAAGTGGATAGTTTGATTTCACAGAAGTGTGATTGACTTGGAGTTACATTGTGTTGTTTAAGTGTTCCCTTTATTTTTTTGAGCAGTGTATGTTGTGGTGGCAGCTGCAGAAAATTATTTGGGAATATGAGATTTGACTTCAGAAGAGATACAGGGTGTGTTGAGTGGTGGTGTTGGTCCATCCCAGGCCGTTGGCATGGTGCAGCAGCAGAAAAGGTCAAAGTAGTGGAATGGGGTGTTGAGTGTAGGCTTAGTTGGAAGGGTGTTTTTGTATGGTTATTTGTTTTGTTTTGTTTTTCCATTTCCCCTCTTAACATGTGTAAATATTTGTATGAACATAACAAGATTCAACAACTGAGACATAAAATGAACAAGTTCCATAGACGTGACTAACATACATGTGTCCCTGAACAAAGGGGGGGGGGGTTCAAAATCAAAAGTAACAGTCAGTATCTGGTGTGGCCACCAGCTGCATTAAGTACTGCAGTGCATCTCATCCTCATGGACTGCACCAGATTTGCCAGTTCTTGCTGTGAGATGTTACCCCACTCTTCCACCAAGGCACCTGCAATTTCCCGGATATTTCTGGGGGGAATGGCCCTAGCCCTCACCCTCCGATCCAACAGGTCCCAGACATGCTCAATGGGATTGAGATCCGGGCTCATAGCTGGCCATGGCAGAACACTGACATTCCTGTCTTGCAGGAAATCACGCACAGAGCCAGCAGTATGGCTGGTGGCATTGTCATGCTAGAGGGTCATGTCAGGATGAGCCTACAGGAAGGGTACCACGTGAGGGAGGAGGATGTCTTCCCTGTAACACACAGCGTTGAGATTGCCTGCAATGACAACAAGCACAGTCCGATGATGCTGTGACACAACGCCCCAGACCATGACGGGCCCTCCACCTCCAAATAGATCCTGCTCCAGAGTACAGGCCTCGGTGTAACGCTCATTCCCTCGACGATAAACGCGAATACGACCATCACCCCTGGTGAGACAAAACCACGACTCGTCAGTGAAGAGCACTTTTTGCCAGTCCTGTCTGGTCCAGCGACGGTGGGTTTGTGCCCATAGGCGACGTTGTTGCCGGTGATGTCTGGTGAGGACCTGCCTTACAACAGGCCTACAAGCCCTCAGTCCAGCCTCTCTCAGCCTATTGCGGACAGTCTGAGCACTGATGGAGGGATTGTGCATTCCTGGTGTAGCTCGGGCAGTTGTTGTTGCCATCCTGTACCTGTCCCACAGGTAAAGGATGGCAACAACAACTGACAAGACAATTGTGAACAGAGGGCACATATATACAATTAATAATCAGGGGAATTGGAATCAGGTGTGTTTAATGAGACAGTTCAGTGACGCCTAGAGGCCAGTGACATAGACCCCCGGAACTGGTGCATGGAATGAGCAGCAGTACCAGGGGAATCCGTGACAATGCATCAGACGCAAAAAGGTTGATGTCGCCCTAATACAAGAAACCCACCTAAAACATTCTGATGTCTGTAGATTCCAAGATAGATACTATAAATGTGTTGCTCATTCCTCAGCCACTAACAAAACGCAAGGTGTTTTGATATTATTTGATAGAAAACTACGTGTTCAGGATGATTGTTCTGATAATGATGATGCAGGACATTAAGATGTGTTTCCCCTCAATCTACTGTCCAAACATACCTGATTCTAATTTCCTTAGTTCTATCTTGAAAAGAATAAGAACTTGTTGTGGTTGGAGATTTTAATCAGGTGTGTAATTCTGTTAGATAGGTATCATGTTTCATCAGACTCGCAAACAGATCAGGCCTCTGGTTATCTCATCTCATTTGCTGCAGAGCTTAATATTTTAGACACCTGGCGTCTAAGGAATTTGACTGTCAAAGATTATACTTTCTTTTCTTCAAGACATAATACATTTTCCCGGCTAGACTACATATTTGTATCTCCCTATATAAACAGGTGTATTCAGACAACTGAGCTGCTCCCCATTGTCATTTCTGACCATAGAGCTATCCTGTATAGTATCTGACTTGACAGCACCAAACAGAAAGGTGCAGAATAAGGCTTTTTTTGCACAACTTTGAGCAAAGTTGAAAGAATGTTTATTGTTTAATACAGATACAGCCACATCCCACCAGTCACTTTGGGAGGTGACAAAATGTTTGAGGGGAAACAACGCTTAAGCAAAACGAGGCCTTTTCTGGTATCAATACAATTCAAACACCATCTGGTAAGATATCACATGACCCGGCAGAAATTAATGATACGTTTAGGCAGTTTTATTCCCAATTATATCTATCAATCATGCATTAAAACAAGGAGAATTCCATAGAGACCAAATCACCTCACTGATTATAGTTTTGTTAAAAAAGGGCAAATCTCCCCTAGACTGTAAGAGTTATAGGCCCTTAAGGCCCTTAATAAGGCCCTTAAGCCTTATTACAACAGAGCTCAAGTTGTTTGCAAAGGTACTTGCCATCATATTGGAACTGCTTGTAGGTAATCTAATTAGCAATGATCAAACTGCGTTTATAAAGGGTCGTTTAGCCTCAGACAATATTAGGCGTCTCTTCCATAATATAAATGAAAACGACCCAGTCCCTGCTGCACTTTTTAGTTTGGATGTGAAAAATAGCTTTCGATATGCTAAAATGGAACTATTTATGGTGTGTTTTGGAGGCCTTTGGTTTAGGTAAAGGCTTTATCTCCATGGTAAAAATTTTGTATTCTGCATCCCAAGCAGTTGTGCAGACGGGAAACATTCTATCCAAGACTTTCTGTTTACGACATTCCACAAAACAAGGATGTCCATTATCACCAACGCTCTTTGCACTGTCTTTGGAGACCCTTGCCCAAGCAATTAGATTGGACCCACTTATTTCACCTATCAATACTAAAGGTACTAAGCATAAAGTGTCACTCTATGCCGATGACACCTTATTGTATTTCGCAGACTTCTCAATTTCCCTTCCACAGATTCTGAAATTAATTACTATTTTCGGTTCATTCTCTAGATATAAACTGGGAAAATCTATACTGGTGCCCCTTAATAGCCCTGCGAAATGTTTAACTTTGCCTGCTGCATCTCCAGTGCAGTGGCATGAGGCAGACTATTTATTTGGAGATATGCATACCCACCAAATTTTCCAAAGTTTGCAGAAGGAACTCTCTTAAAATATCATTACAAGGTAGGATTGCTATAGTAAAAATGAAACGTACTCGTACTGTCTGTTAAATGCTCTACATTGGGTGTCACTCTAGTATGGAACCGCGAAATGCAGGGATTGGGGCACGACCTAAACTGGGATACCATTTGGGAATATGTATTTGTTACCTCTAAAAACCCAGCACACCAGCTTATACATTATAAGCTTATACATAGAAGTTATGCAACCCCATTTAGGCATTTTAAGATGAAGCTGATTCCTACTCCAATATGTGATAGATGCCGTATGAATGATGTCGGAACACTAATGCAGATGTTTTGGGAATGTCCTGTGGTGTCCCAGTTCTGGTCACGTTTCAGATTTCCTTACAGAAATGATGGGTGTCCCTGTGAACAAAGATCCACCATTTATTTTTGTTGAATGATGACTCTTCATTTGTATTGCAACTGGTTCAGAAAATAATAATTTAAGCGGGGTTAACAGCAGCAAAAAAAAGGTTATCCTTAGTGCTTGGATTACCCCTACAATCTTCTCGACTCAAACATGATTACCATATTTCCAAGATATTGTTCATATAGAGCGGTCAGTGGCCGTGATAAATAAAGCTCGGGCAAATCCAGTTGAGGCATGGGATGTATTATGCTAAAATCTATCAGATATCAACAACTCTTGACCAGGCAATGGGCCTACATGGTAGGGGAGTGGGGGGACGTTCTTTTCTGAGAATAATATAGAATATTTTTTATTGTAAACTCTACTTTCTGTAAATGTCATATTGTGCACTCAAAAAATTGACTCCTGACAGTATGTGTCACGTGTGCTCCCTCTCCAGGTCACCAGGCTGCTCATTATGGCGCACACCTGTCACCATCGTTGCACGTCATGACTCACCTGGACTGAAAAAAAACACTCACTCCCTGAACTTGCTTCGCAACTCTCAGCGCACATCGTTACAGATTGTTAGTGTTGTCTTGTCGGCTAGTATTTGTAACGTGATCCTGCATTGTGTGTTGTATATTGTGAAATTAAAAATGTTGATAAAAAAATATATATATTTGACCTGATCTGTGTAATCGGACTGACTTGTTTAGTACTGTATTTACACCAGGGTAGTCCATCCGTCTTCCCGGATATCTACCCACCGGTAGGTCTGCTAATTTGAAGTGTAAACCGTCAAGAGCATAGATATCCAGGAAAAGAAAACGGTTTAGTAAATCATTCTAAAACCATTCCAAAAGTACAATGAAGACTATAAAAAATGAACATGTATTGTTTCTCAAGTTTGTTGCCCGCACAAACTTCCCTTATTTATGTTTGGGTGTAGGCCCACCTCTTTCAAAAACTATTCTGAGTACTCTAGGTTTTCACACGTCTGAAAACAGGGAAAGCTCCGGTCCTTCCCAGCTCAAAGATGTGCTTACTGCACCCTGTGTTGCTTGGCGACTTGCCCTCAAAGTTGTAGCAGCTCAGCCATTGGTGGTGGCACTTCAGGGAGTCTTGGGTCATCTGTTCTAAGGATCACTCTCTTAAGTAGCTCCAATTGAGGGTCTTCTCAACACTGCTCTCTGAAGTTCTGGGATGTCCGTGTAGTCCTTTGCAGTTTTCTATGCGTAGACGTAGACACCTTCGAGACTTCCTGTCGAGTCTCCTTTAGCTGAAAGAGAGAATAATATTTGGTGAGTATTTTGTCTGTAGAATTAACTATCACACCTAATTAAAGTAAGTACATTGTAAACTGAAGACCATGATTAGTTGATTATTGGAGCCATGTGTTGGCTGGGGCTTGAAAACAATCAAAACAAGTAATCCTACATATTTACAACTAAATAGTAACATTTCAGTTTATATCTAGCAATATACACTACCGGTCAAAAGTTTTAGAACAACTACTCATTCAAGGGTTTTTCTTAATTTGGACTATTTTCTACATTGTAGAATAATGAGGACCACCACAGGAATGTCCTCTCATGAGGACCGCCACAGGAATGGAAGACCCAGAGTTACCTCTGCTGCAGAGGATAAGTTCATTAGAGTTACCAGCCTCATAAATTGCAGCCCAAATAAATGCTTCACAGAATTCAAGTAACAGACACATCTCAACATCAACTGTTCAGAGGAGACTGTGTGAATCAGGCCTTCATGGTCGAATTGCTGTAAAAAAAAACACTACTAAAGGACACCAATAATAGGAAGAGACTTGCTTGGGCCAAGAAACACAAGCAATGGACATTAGACCGGTGGAAATTTGTCCTTTGGTCTGGAGTCCAAACTGGAGATTTTTGGTTCCAACCGCTGGGTCTTTGTGAGACACAATGTGGGTGAACAGATGATCTCCGCATGTGTATTTCCCACCATAAAGCATGGAGGAGAAGGTGTTATGGTGTGGGGGTGCTTTGCTGGTGACACTGTCTGTGATTTATTTAAAATTCAAGGCACACTTAACCAGCATGGCTACCAAAGCATTCTGCAGCGAAACGCCATCACATCTGGTTTGTTTTTCAACAGGACAATGACCCAACACACCTCCAGGCTGTGTAAGGGCTATTTTACCAAGAAGGAGAGTGATGGAGTGGTGCATCAGATGACTTGGCCTCCACAATCCTCCACATTGCAATAAATTGCAATGTCCGTACTGTGAGACGCCTAAGACAGCGCTACAGGGAGACAGGACGGATAGCTGATCGTCCTCGCAGTGGCAGACCACGTGTAACAACACCTGCACAGGATCGGTACATCTGAACATCACACCTGCGGGACAGGTACAGGATGGCAACAACAACTGCCTGAGTTACACCAGGAACGCACAATTCCTCCATCAGTGCTTAGACTGATAGGCCTGTTGTAAGGCAGGTCCTCACCAGACATCACCGGCAACAACGTAGCATATGGACACAAACCCACCATCGCTGGACCAGACAGGACAGGCAAAATCACGGTTTTGTCTCACCAGGGGTGATGGTCGGATTCACGTTTATCGTCGAGGGAATGAGCGTTACACCGAGACCTGTACTCTCGAGTAGGATTGATTTGGAGGTGGACGGTCCATCATGGTCTGGTGCGGTGTGTCACAGCATCATCGGACTGAGCTTGTTGTCATTACAGGCAATCTCAACGCTGTGTGTTACAAGGAAGACATCCTTCTCCCTCATGTGGTACCCTTCCTGTAGGCTCATCCTGACATGACCCTCTAGCATGACAATGCCACCAGTCATACTGCTCGTTCTTTGCGTGATTTCCTGCAAGACAGGAATGTCGAATGTCAGTGTTCTGATGTCAGTGTTCTGCCATGGCTAGCAAAGAGCCCGGATCTCAATCCCATTGAGCACGTCTGGGACCTGTTGGATCGGAGGGTGAGGGCTAGGGCCATTCCCCCCAGAAATGTCCGGGAACTTGCAGGTGCCTTGGTGGGAGAGTGGGGTAACATTTCACAGCAAGAATGAGGAGGAGGACATGCACTGCAGTACTTAATGCATCTGGAGGCCACACCAGATACTGACTGTTACATTTGATCCCCCCCTTTGTTCAGGGACACATTATTCAATTTCTGTTAGTCACATGTCTGTGGAACTCGTTCAGTTATTGTCTCAGTTGTTGAATCTTGTTATGTTAATACAAATATTTACACATGCTAAGTTTGCTGAAAATAAACGCAGTTGACAGTGAGAGGACGTTTCTTTTTTTGCTGAGTTTATATGATTCCATATGTGTTAATTCATAGTTTTGATGTCTTCACTATTATTCTACAATGTAGAAAATAGTGAAAATAAATAAAAACCCTTGAATGAGAAGATGTTCTGAAACTTTTGATCAATAGTATACACTGTCTAGCTTGTGTGCATTCGGAAAGTATTCAGACCCCTTCACTTTTTCCACATTTTATGTTACAGCCTTATTCTGAAACACCCCATAATTACAAAGCAAAAACAGGTTTTTAGAAATGTTTGCACATTTATTTTAAAAAACGGATACCTTATTTACGTAAGTATTCGACTCTTTGCTATGAGACTCGGAATTGAGCTCAGGTGTATCCTGTTTCCATTGATCATCCTTGAGATGTTTCTACAACTTGATTGGAGTCCACCTGTGGTAAATTCAATTGATTGGACATGATTTGGAAAGGCACACACCTGTCTATATAAGGTCCCACAGTTGACAGTGCATGTAGAAGGAACTGTCCATAAGGAATTTACCCTAAGCACACAGCCAAGACAACGCAGGAGTAGCTTCGGGATAAGTCTCTGAATGTCCTTGGGTGCAGTGGCGGTTCTAGACCATTTCAACTGGGGGGCCAAGCTGGGGCCAGTTGTACTGTTTGAGGGGCCAGTTACATTAGACGTTATTGTTGTCATATCGTTTTCTTCACTGCATTGCAGGCATTAGCAGGCAAAAGACCATGTTCATAATCATCATCGTTGCCACTGTCTAATAACGGTGGTAAAAAAAGAACGATAGCAAAAATTCGTTATGTAAAAATGATTTCATACTCCACATTTAGGGGGGTCACAAGGGGTCCAAAATTGTTGTCACAGGGGTACTGCCCCCCCCAGAACTCATATGGCAGGCAAAAACCTGAGAAAAATCCAAGCAGGAAGTGAAAAGTCTGAGAATTGTAGTTCTTCTTTTGATTCTCTATCGAAGCTCCAGTGTCTGTGGGGTGACGTTGCACTTCCCAAGGCTTCCATTGGCTGTCTAAAGCCTTCAGAAAGTGGTTTGAGCATTTTCCTGTCACTGGGCAGAGTATAGGAGCTCAGTTACTGAGTGGTCTGCCTGGCAACAAAGGGATTGGATATGCTCGGTCCCGCGAGCACGCCCCTCCTTCTTTTTCTTCTTGAATGAATATGCTATTGTCCGGTTGGAATATTATTGCAATTTTACGTAAAAAATACCATAAAGATTGATTTTAAACAGCGTTTGACATGCTTCTAAGTACGGTAATGGAACATTTTGACTTTTCGTCTCTCATTCCGCGCTCGCGCATTATGCCTTTGGATAAGTGATCTGTACGCACGAACACAACGGAGGTATTTGGACATAAATATGGATTATTTGGAACTAAAACAACATTTCTTGTGTAAGTAGCAGTCTTGGGAGTGCATTCTAACGAAGATCAGCAAAGGTAATACAATATTTCTAATACTAATTCTGAGTTTAAGTTGCCCCGAATTTGGCGGGTGTCTGAATAGCTCGCCGTGATGGCTGAGCTATGTACTCAGAATATTGAAAAATGTGCTTTCTCCGTAAAGCTATTTTAAAATCTGACACAGCGGTTGCATAAAGGAGTAGTCTATCTGTTGGTGCTGACATCTTCAGGACAGGAATACCGGTTTACTTAACGGAGGAATAAACACACATGTTCATCATTGGTGTCTTAACCAGAACGGGGGAAAATGCACTTTATTTATTTTCGCACATGCGCAGTCATACATCTCTCATAGGGCATGACTGTACCAGTGTAAGAACACAACTCAACAACATATTAGTCCACATGCCAACACCCCCACTTGCTCTTATACTGTACAAGTCGTATTCAACCTAACTTTATCAACACATTTAGCTTACAGTTATTCATCTCACAAATGTCAGTTTATATTCCAAACATGTAACCCAAGAATTTTTCATTTTTGAACTTCGTTACAGGTTTAGTCAAAACATCTGCAGCCATGTCTGCCGTTGGACAATATTCAATACTTATTTTACCATCACTGAGTGCAGATCGAATGAAATGATATCTGATGTCGACATGTTTACATCTCTGACGACATACTGGGTTCTTTGACAGAGCAATTGCACCTTGGTTATCTTCAAAGATTGTTACTGGTGTATATTGACACTCACTATCCATCTCGCCCAATAACTGTACAAGGTACAAACTTTCTTGTGTAGTAGCAGCCAGTGCCATGTACTCTGCTTCACATGTAGATAAAGCTACTGTTGGCTGCTTCTTAGACCTCCATGAAATGACAGGTCCACATTTAGTTAAACTAAAACAATACCCTGTTATGCTTCGTCTGTCACTTTGATCTGCTGCCCAATCAGCATCACTATATGCTACAAGGTTGAGTTTTTCCACCCCCTTTTTGTAACACAACTCCTGATTCATTGTTCCCTTCAAGTACCTCAACACATGTTTAGCTGTTATCCAGTGTTGCTCTTTTGGTTCTGATAGGTATTGTGACAGCTTGCTGACAATCCAACTGATATCCGGTCTTGTACATGTCATTACATATATCAAGCTGCCTATCACTTCACGATACCTTTTTGAATCAATAAGTTCACCATCACCATCAAAGTTTGGTTTTTGTTCACATGGTGTTGACCTTGTTTTACAGTCTGACATACCAAACCTTTCCAGTATCTTGGTTATGTACCTTGTTTGGTTCATCGTTATTTTCCCTTCACTTTGTGTAAAATCAATGCCTAGGAAATGTCCAAGCCTCCCAAGATCTTTCATCTTAAATTTTTCACGTAACATTTCTTTTACACTTGTGAGTGAGTCACTATCACTAGCAGCGATAATTAGATCATCGACCCAAATTATCAAAATGATCCTTTCTGTTGCAGTTTGTTTGTTATAAACACAGTGATCAGCTGGGTTCTGTGTAAAACCATTTTCACTAAGGTGATCATGCAACATTTTGTTCCAGTTCCTTCCTGACTGTTTCAGGCCGTACAGTGACTTGTTCAGTTTGCAGACTAGTTGCTCACCTGTATCTGACCTTACTTCAAAACCCTCTGGTTGCTCCATGTACACTTCACAGTCAATAGGAGCATGTAGATATGCTGTTTTGACATCCATCTGATGTAACTCTAAGTCATACTGAGCTGCTAGCTGCATCAAACAGCGTACTGATGTCATATTTGCAGTTGGAGAAAAAGTCTCCTTATAGTCTATTCCTGCCACTTGACTATACCCCTTTGCAACATATCTTGCCTTGTATGTCTCAGTCTCATCTGAATTGTTTTTGACCGCATAGACCCACCTGCCCCCCACTGCATTTTTACCCTCTGGCAGTGTGGTTAATGTGAATGTATCATTTTCCCTAAGGGAATCCATCTCCTCCTTCATAGCAGTAGCCCAAATCTCTGATTTTGGTGAAATCATTGCTTCTTTGAAGGTTTGTGGTGCATTGCACATTACTCTGTAGCAGTAGTCAACACTAGGTGGTATCTGGTCATCACATTTCACTTTACACTCATAGTCTTTTAAGTACTGGGGTTTCTTCCTCGCTCTGTCTGGATAGCGTGGACTCTGACCATCTGAAGTCTCAATTTGCACATCTTGTGTCTCTTCTGAGTTTTGATCTGCCATCTTGGCTTTCGGCATGGGGTTTTCAAATCTCTCCCCATGAAGATCATCACTGATTTCCAAATCTGTCTGAGTTTGGTGTTCGACTACACCTTTTGTAACACACTTGACTAATCTGTTTTTAAGAACTTTCCCAGTGTCTGGGTAGTAGACTAGGTATGCTGGACTATTTTTATCATACCCGACAAAAATACCCTTTTCACATCTTGAGTCTAACTTTTTCTTGTTCTGTCTATATGCATAGCAAACAGATCCAAATTCTTTCATCTTTGAAAGATCAGGCTTTCTCCCAGTAAACATGTAGTGTGGAGTCTGTCCTACACGCTTATTGTAACACCTATTGCGAATTACTGCAGCAGTCATTACAGCATATGTCCACAAGTTCTTTGGTAGGTTGCTTTCAAGTAGCATGCATCTTGCCATTTCGAACAATGTTCTCCAATTTCTCTCAGCCGTCCCATTTTGATGGGGTGAGTAAGGGGCTGAAGTTTCATGTCTTATGGCGTTCTTACTGAGCAGTGACTGGAACTCTTTGGCTGTGAATTCTGTGCCATTATCTGACCTGACACACTTTATTTTCCCATAAGGGGCCACATCAGCAATAAACTTCTCAGTAGCTTTTACAGTATCACTCTTTGCTTTTAGGAAATACACAAAAACTGCCCCTGAATAATCATCCGTAAATGCTAGAGTATATCTGAACCCATCTTTCGCCTCTGGCTCAATAGGGCCAGCCAAATCAGTGTGCACAAGCTCAAGAGCCGCTTTTGCTTTTTCATCAGGCTCTCTGTTTCTGCTCTGAACAAATTTTCCCTGAGTGCAGATTTCACAGTTGAGGGTAGATTTGTCAATCTTACCTGTGATTTTCATTCCCTCTGTCACATTTTCTAACTTTGACACATCCTCAAAATTACAGTGTCCAAGAATTTTGTGCCATGTGTGAATATCATAGCACCCATGACATCCATCATCATATTCATCACTTACAGTGTTAAGATAGTAAAGTCTATCGTACTCCTCGATGTCAAAAGTGGTACCGTTCTTGTGGATGAGCTTGTTACACCCCTGTCGAAAGTTGACTGAAGCTCCGTTGGCTGTCGCTGCTTTAACAGAGAAAATGTCCTGTGGAAACGACGGCACGTACAGCGCCTTCATCAGCGTTGTTTTTACCCGACGACCCGTGTTGTCTCTCAGGTAAACCTCCGCTGCACCTCTCCTCTCCGCGACACCATTCGTTCTTGTTCCGTCAGCCAGCTCCACGGAATGTTTTTCCGGTTTGAAAGTCTCGTCAAACTCCTTAAACTTCCCGATGTCCGTGACTATATGTGACGTTGCTCCCGTATCAACCATCAGCCCTTTCTGTTTCAGTCCACTAACCTGACAGTCACTTATTCTGAATGCAAATGAGTGGCTTTCAGCATCTGTTGCTTGTTTCACATTGTCTCTTCTTTTTCGTCTGCAATTTGCGTCAGTATGAGTGGAGCTCTTGCAAAAACTACACCACTTTCTCCGTTCTTTGCGCTCTCCAGTAACGGTACATTCCCGGGCCTTGTGCCCTTTCTGGCCACAGTTGAAGCAGGTTATCTCGGTCCCTTTATCTCTCCCTCTTGGCCAGCTAACTTTAATGTTACTTGCCTTCATCACGTTGTCGTCAGTGGAAATGGCGCTAAACGTCTCGGTGCTTTCATAGCTCCTCAACTTGGTTTTGAACTCGCCAAAAGTTGTCGGCTCGTCACTCTGCGTTATGTGGATGGCAAACGGCTTAAATGATTCGGGCAAACCTTTCAGAATCATTGCAATCAACAGCCCGTCACTTAAAGTCTCTTCAGCATTTCTCAGTGCTGTAATAGCCGTCTCAGCACGAATGATATAGTCCGTAACACTTTCGTCAGCGGCTTTCTGAAGAGAAGTTAGTTCAGTGTAGAGGCTAATCACACGTGGCTTCCCTTTACCTGCATAATGTTCCCTCAATATCTTCAACGCTTTTCTCCCATCATCTGCTGCTTCTCTCATTATCAGGGAAAGGCTTTTATCATCCAAAACCTGTATCAATTCGGCGTAGGCTTCTTCATTTTTCTCTCTGTCTTCTTCATCTTCATCCACGCTCAATATGGCGGCCTTTAGCCCAAGCAAACGCAAGTGCCCCAAAAACTTTGTCTCCCATAACTCGTAGTTTTTTTCATCTCCGTCGAAATATAATCTATTCCATCGGCTTCCATGTTCCCTCCTGGGCCCATAACCTGTTGGTGCTGACATCTTCAGGACAGGAATACCGGTTTACTTAACGGAGGAATAAACACACATGTTCATCATTGGTGTCTTAACCAGAACGGGGGAAAATGCACTTTATTTATTTTCGCACATGCGCAGTCATACATCTCTCATAGGGCATGACTGTACCAGTGTAAGAACACAACTCAACAACATATTAGTCCACATGCCAACACTATCTATAATTCTTAAAATAATTGTTATGTATTTTGTCAACGTTTATGATGAGTATTTTTGTAAATTGATGTGCACATTCACCGGCCGTTTTGGTAGGAATACATTTTCTGAATATCACGCGCCAATGTAAAATGCTGTTTTTGGATATAAATATGAACTTTATCGAACAAAACATACATGTATTGTGTAACATAATGTCCTAGGAGTGTCATCTGATGAAGATCGTCAAAGGTTAGTGCTTCATTTCGCTGTGTTTTTGGTTTTATGTCCTTGCTTGGAAAATGGCTGTGTGATTATTTTTGTCTATGTACTCTCCTAACATAACCTAATGTTTTGCTTTCGCTGTAAAGCCTTTTTGAAATCGGACAATGTGGTTAGATTAACGAGAAGTGTAGCTTTAAAATGGTGTAAAATAGTCGTATGTTTGAGAAAGTTGAATTATGACATTTTGTTGTTTTTGAATTTTCCGCCCTGATATTTCACTGGCTGTGTCTAGCCCATAGGTGGGACACCACCTTGAAATGCCTCGTTTTTCACGTTTAAGCCTGATGCTACCCTGTACCTTACAAAGCGCCTGATCCATTTCGGCCAGTTTTGAATGTCCATACAATCCAAATTCTCTGGAGGACTAATGCGAAATCCGTCATCACAAGCCACTGGCCTGTCCGTGTTTGCGCCAGAGCCCGTTGAACTTGGAGTCGCAAACCCTGAAATCCCGCCAGCTTCTTCCTCTTGCAACATGTTGCTTATCAGTAACTTAGTCCTTGCTTGTTAGCTAGCAAAATAGTGATATGCGCTGTTTATCTCCAACACTGTGCCCTCCCTGCTTTGAAACCGCTTGAATGTATGATGTACTTGGTACGTCCTTCACGTTTATGTGAATTTTAAAACCACTTCTGATACCATGTAATATTATCTAAAAATAAGGACGCACGACAACGAGGTTCTAGCTCCAGCCTGTTTACTAACCTAACCCTCGCATGTCATACATAGGTATGGATACCCCCAAGGGACATCCTACTATAATATAAGGAATTTGATATATAGCCTTTGCTTTCACTTTTGATACTTAAGTACATTTAAACCCAGATACCTTTTAGACTTTTAATCAAGTAATATTTTACTGGATGACTTTCACTGTTACTTGAGTCATTTTCTATAAAGTATCTTAACTTTTACTCAAGTAGTATTTTACTGGGTGACTTTCACTTTTTTCTTGAGTCATTTTCTATTAAGTATCTTTACTTTTACTCAAGTAGTATTATACTGGGTGACTTTCCCTTTTTTCTTGAGTCATTTTCTATTAAGTATCTTTACTTTTACTCAAGTAGTATTTTACTGGGTGACTTTCACTTTTACTTGAGTCATTTTCTATAAAGTATCTTTAGTTTTGCTCAAGTATGACAATTGGGTACTTTTTCCACCACTTGTCAAGTAATTTCTCCACCAAGATCTCAAAATGACATGGAAAATATCAATTGTAAAATAATAAGGACACGTGATGTTTTTAAGAAATTATATAAAGCATTTTATTTCAAAACAGTCACACTGTTCGTTCAAATTCATCAGAACCAATGGTCCTCAAACGAATCCCTGTCCCCCAGAACTGTCCCGTGCTTGCTGTGGGGGAACATTGGTGTTCACTTCACTGTCTAAAGCGCCATGGTTACAGCGTGTCTTTTCAACCATGATCAGAGCACTAGTCCACTCACACAAGGGTGCCTCCTTCCCTCCCGTGGTAGGAAGTGCACATCTCCCACAGTCAGAACAGTAGGCTGGTGGGCTGCAGCCTCAGTGTGATGTGAGCACTTGCCCAGTCACTCAAGGGTGCCTCCAACCCTCCCGTGGTAGGCAGTGCACACATCACACAGTCAGCTGGTACTGTAGATAGTAAGCTCAAGCCTCAGTCCTCCACACATTCATAGCTACTGATTTGTGTTCTCTTTCAAGCCAAATTAACCCTCATATTAACCCTTAAAATCTATAAATCATATTTTCCCATCAAAGCTCACACTCTTCCCACTCCCTCAACCAATCCTCCTCCCTTCCATTTTAAAATGTCAGTCTGTAGTAGGCCCTCACCCTCCCCTGGCCCCTATACCCTAGGTCCCTCACTGAGTGCTGTACACACCGCTGAGCAGGCGGCTCTTCTTCTCCTCCTTCTGGCTCTCGTTCTTCAGGTCAGCAAACACCTGGGAGAAGAAGTTAGGGTCTGTGTTCATCTGGAGCATCTTCACACTCATCAGCTTGGTGATGGTCATGCAGCGGATCCAGAAGGTCTGCTTGCAGGTGTCCACCAGGAAGGGTTTCAGGGGGTAGCCGATCTCGTTGCCCATGTAGGAGCAGGTCGTGTAGAGGCAGGTGAGCAGCACGGCATGCAGCTCGTGCAAGGTGGCCACCTCGGAGGAAACCGCCTCGCGGCACAGCATGTAGAGGAAGACCACAGCGGCCGGATTGATGCAGCTCTGGTTCTGATAGCAGTTGTCCAGCAGATAACGGTCCACCACCCGCAGCCACAGCACCGGGTCCATGGAAGACATGTCCTGGAGCCGGTGGCAGCGCCGGCACAGGAACTCACCCAGGCAGCGCAGCAGCTCGCCGGTTGTAGCGTGGACCATCACCAGCCTCCTGGGCGTGTCGAGGTCCTGGACGGTCACCATCTGGGGAGTGTCGGGGGCCGTGTTTGAGTTGGATATGGGGGCCTTCTCGACCGACGAGGCGGCGTTCTTGGAGATGGCTGGAGTGCTCTGGTCCTGGGTTGACAGCTTGTCACAGGACTGAGACTTCTCCAGGGTGAGGGAGGACAGGTTGGAGAAGGACTGAGACTTATCCAGGTTCTCATTACTCAGATGGACAATGTTGTTTTGGTTGGTGTTCTCGTGGGCCTGCTCCTTCTTGGAGCTCTTTTTCTTCACAATCCACCTCCATGTCGAGTAGCGCTTCAGAGTCTTGTCTTTTGCCTTCTTACCGGTCTGGACTTCCATCAAGTGGCCCACAGTGTCCGGCCCATCTTTGAAGAGGACTGCCTTCTTGCGGACCGAGATAGACATTGTGGATCCCATAGTCAATAGTGCCTGTGGAAAACAAAATGCTTCAATATTGGCAAAATGAAGTGCATGGCATCAGTTCAGTAGGCCTAGCTAGCTCAGCTCTGGCTGTCTCCGAAATGGCAACCTATTCCCCATAAAGTGCACTGCTTTTGACCATAGCCCAAAGGGGTCTGGTCAAAAGCAGTGCTTTATATAGGAAACAGGATTCCATTTGGGACAGATTCTAAATCACAGTATTAAGCATAGACATTAGTGTTATGTATTCATAAACATGAGCAATATAACATTCCAAAGCAAAACAAAAATATTACTCACTGATTTCAAGTTGATATGTGAGAAATTATAAAGATATTTCAATATTTTCTTTGTTAATTGAAAGGTAAAGACGGGTTGTCCAGTGCTTTGAGTTCAAGGCTGTTATGGTTGTGAACATCAGAATTGTCCAAGGTTCTGAAATCGAGTTTCTACGTCGTAATAAAGAAGTACGTCATAGAGGCATTTTGTGAAGCGTCCCACCTAGCCCATAGAAGTTTTTTAAGTTTTAGGAATTTAAATTTACCTTTCAACATTAATTTCCAATGGTATTGTACCAAATCTGATGGATGAGTCCAAAAACATTCTGCGATTGATTGATTTTAATGATATACCAGAAATCACCAGATCGGGTTTGCCCTGCCTAGTTAATTTAGCTAGTGAAAAGCCTCGGCAGCAATTTCTCAACTAACCTTTAACGTTACATGGCGATAATTGTACTTCCTCTCAATTTGGAAGTTATCAGTATTCTAATCTCCCATCGTTAGATGCTGGTGGAATGTAAGAACTTTTTAAAATATTCCGTTATTAAATAACTTTTTTTGCTCCATGAGATTATCCAACAATGTGTATCTCATTGCTCGAGACCGGTGAGTGTCATTCAAAGCGATGCTTGATGTCTGAGTCGCGCTCATGATGTGCATCACTTTGGAGTGGACACCCACCTGTCTTGAGCAATGAGAGAAGAAACAGACAATATGGCAGCGTACGCGTTGTTGGATTACCTCATGGAGCTAAAAATTGCTGCACAGGCTTTACACTATCTACGCTGTAATTGGTATGGAGCATTCACATATCACGTTACAATTCTGTAGCTACTAGCTACATGGTCCTGTCCAGGGCTAATGTTAGTAAGTATACATTACTTGCTGGCCTGCACTTTGTTAATGAGAATTTGTATCCTTCTAAAAGTGGATACAACTCTCTCGCTAGTAAGGCCACCAATCCCAAATCAAGTGCAGCTGGCCCTCCCTAACTAACCTAAAATCCCATTTGTCATCATTCCACAGTTCCAACATGGCGTCATCGTGGCAGTGGACTCTCGGGCCACAACTGGCGCCTACATCGCCTCCCAGACAGTGAAGAAGGTGATAGAGTTCAACCCCTACCTGCTGGGCACCATGGTTGGAGGTGCAGCTGACTGCAGCTTCAGGGAGCGCTTGCTGTCGTGTCTACTAGCTCCGCGACAAGGAGGGCATCTCTGTGGGAGCCGCCTCCAAGCTTCTGGCTAACATGGTTTACCAGTACAAAGGCAGGGGCCTCAGCATGGGAACCATGGTGTGTGGCTGGGACAAGAGAGGGCCAGGTTAATATCTTCATACCCCTGGGCACACATTAGTAACCCCAATAGACATGAACCCCATTCATGCATGTATATGTTTAAACCCCCATCAGCTGAACTATGTAAACACTGTTTTTCACATACTCAGACCAAGGGTAGCAATATGAGCATGATTTAGTAACATGATTTTTTAAAATCATATTTCCTAATAGGAGTAGTTAGCAGTGACTTAGCGAACCTCCCCTGTCTCTACTAAGCACCAGATTAAGTACAGTTTGGTCGTCTGCCACTAGATGGTATTGCTGCCCCACTCTTGTTTACCTGTTGTGGATTTGACTTGTGCTATTGGATACTGTGCAGTAAGAGGCAGTAAGTACATCATTGGAGATGTGCTTAAAGAGGGCTGCACAGTGACACCATAATGGGAAATCAATAGGGCTGGGACTGTGAGCCAGGGAGTGCCGGCGCGGTGATGGACGCAGGGTCTCGGGCTTTACAATTGGGTCGCATGCATAATGTTGTTCTGCTTGATCGATGAGCTTTGTTCATAGAGCGGGGAGTATGTGTGGACAATAA
The DNA here is from genome assembly GCF_901001165.1 of Salmo trutta. Lineage (NCBI taxonomy): Eukaryota > Metazoa > Chordata > Actinopteri > Salmoniformes > Salmonidae > Salmo > Salmo trutta. Next base: position 10,284,456 of record NC_042987.1, on the reverse strand, counting down.
CTGGCCTCCAGACAGCCTGGGACCTAAGTGACACGTGTTAAATCCTGCAGTCAATCAGGAGAATAATGATCTCAGTATTAGTTCAATAGGAACGGCGGCAGCTACAATGCCAGTGATTGAATGGTGAGGTGAATGTCATGTAAATTAAATTAATCTCGATTAAGAGAAGGCTCATTAGCGGCTACAATGATGTCAAGCACAGTTATTCTGGTGATTGGGTGTCTTAAGCGGGACTTGAAATAAATCGAGTAAAGCACAGTTAAGAGCTTGACAAATATGTAATGCCATGATACTCATTTGGTGAAATGCTTAGTGCCTGGTTGCTAGGCAGTGTGAGTGCACTCCGCTCGTAACTAGAGAACGACCAATATGTTTTTTTTTAAGGGCCGACACTGACACTGATTTGTGGGTGTCAAGGAGGCCAGTGGCTTGTTATTGTTATTACACATATTATTTTATTACATTTGAACGTTTTGATGATACATTTTCCCAGAGACAACCATGTATGCATTAACAAATACATTATACAACCATACAATAGATTGGACATTGTTTTTAACAACATCACGGTAATAACTTATTTTAATGGTAAACTGGGTAAATCAAGATGGTATAGGCCTACTCACAATACAGTTGAATTCATATTCTATTAGGACTGTGTGCTAGTCTTGAGTTATTGAGCAAATTGTGGTTGATTTCAGTGGTCTATGAGGCTACAGATGACATTACCTTTTTCCCTTTCGTTTGTGATCATGTTAGGCCTTTGTCTGGCTAACTATACAAATCTCTCTGGCCAACTGACATTTCTTTTCCACGATGAGTCTGGATTTCTAGAATGCGAACACATTCAGTCCGTTCTGATTGGTCCCAGAAACCGCTGGGTTGGGCCGGAGCCACCCTACAATGATGACGTTATCAACTTCTTATTTTGAAGTTGCACAAATGACTTCTAGGATGGCAGTTTCAGACTGAGTGTATATAGCTTAATTCCGCTAGACCAGCGGAATTAAGGGTAGTGAGATTTAAAATCCAGATGTGTAAAGCTGATAGACATACCCAAGATGACTCAAAGTTGTCATCGCTGCCATAGGTGCTTCTACAAAGTGTTGAATACATATCTAAATGAGATAGAAAAATGTTATTTTCTATGGTAGAGTAGGTCTGGGCGTGACAGGGTTTTTCTCTCTCTATGTTATCTATTTCTATGTTTAGGTTCTAGTTTTGTATTTCTATGTTGGGGTTTTGTTTGGGATGATCTCCAATTAGAGGCAGCTGGTCCTCGTTGTCTCTAATTGGAGATCATAGTTAAGTAGGGGTTTTTCCACCTGAGTTGTGTAATTTTGAGTTGTGTATGTGTTCATCTCTGCGTCGCGGTTTGTTGTTTTTTCATTCAGTGTATTTATGTATTGCATAGTTTCACAGTATAAATAAAATGTGGAATGACACACATGCTGCACTTTGGTCTACTTCCTATGACAATCGTCACAGAAGATCCCACCACAAATGGACCAAGCAGTGTGGTCAGGACAACTGGACATGGGAGGAGATTCTGGACGGTAAAGGACCCTGGAGTCAGGCTGGGGATTATCGCCGCCCGAGGGAGGAGATTGAGGCAGCAAGAGCAGAGCGGCGTTATTATGAGGCACTATACCAACCACAAGGCAAGTGCAAGAGGCACCCCCCAAACTTATTTTTTTGGGGGGGGGGGCACATGGGGAGATTGGCAAAGTCAGGGTGGAGACCTGAGCCAACTCCCCATGCTTACCGTGGGGAGCGAGTGATCGAGCAAGCATCGTGTTATGCGGGGATGCACACTGTGTCGCCAGTGCGCAGCTACAGCCCGGTGCGCTCGGTGCAAGCTTCCCACAGTTGCCGTGCTAGAGTTGGCATTCAGCCAGGAAGGACTGTGCCTGCTCAGCGTTCCTGGTCTCCGGTGCGTCTCTTCGGCCCAGGTTATCCTGCACCAGCTCTACGCATGGTACCCCCAGTTCGCCAGCACAAACCTGTGCGACCTGTTCCAATGCCCCGCGCTTGCCGGGCTATCCAGCCATGACGGGTTGTGCCAGTCATAAGTTCCAGACCTCCAGTGCGCCTCCAAGGCCCAGTATACCCTGTGCCTGCTCTGCGCACCCGGCCTCCAGCGACGTTCCCTAGTCCAGAACTCTCAGCAACGTTCCCCAGTCCGGAGCCTCCAGCGACGTTCCCTAGTCTGGTGAGACCTATTCCGGCTCCACGTACGAAGCCTCCAGTGATGATTCATGGCCCGGTGCCTGTAGGGATAATCCATGGCAAGAAGCCTGTAGGGATGATCCATGGCCTGGAGACTCCAGGCTGCAAGCCGTCCCCGAAGACTCCGGGCTGCAGGCCGTCCCTGAAGACTCCGGGCTGCAGGCCGTCGCCGAAGAGGCTTCGTGCCATGGATCGTCTCTACAGCAACCTCTGGCGACGGCCTCCGGTGATGATCTACAGTCCGGTTCCTCCGATGGCGATCCACGGTCCGGTGGTACTGAAGCAGAGGGATCAGCGGGCGGAGCGGGGGTTACGCCCCGAACCGGAGCCGCCTCCTCTGCGTCACGGTTTGTTGTTTTTTCATTCAGTGTATTTATGTATTGCATAGTTTCACAGTATTAATAAAATGTGGAACGACACACACAATGCACTTTGGTCCTCTTCTCCTTACGACAACCGTGACAATTAGAGGGGTTTCCAAACTTTTTGGGTCCACGACCCAATTTTGATATTTGAGCATTCTCACTACCACAACCATGTGAAAAAAAAGTAATTAACAGCCAATGTTTTGTTTTTTAATTTCAAAACATTCTAACAGTATTTCTGATTTGTATTCTCAACTCACCATCATATACTTTTCATGTGGGGCTATGGCAGTCAATTGCAAATTAGTCTGACATAATTTCTTATCTCACCACCACTAATGAGATGGGTGTGTTTGACGCATGTCGCGTCGGGCGCTTTTCAAAATTAGGGGGTATAGTCGACAGTGTGCCACTTATCTCTCCTGTCACATACAACCTGGATTGATATTTGTTTTTAATGCAGAGGAGAGCACTGAATCAGGACCATGAGTTTTAATGCTCGGAGGGACACTGCACAGTATTCCCTTTGAGTCAGGAACCAAAATTCCTCCATAGTGACCCAGGGATGAGTTGTCTGCAGCATTCGGTCACATGACAGCTCGATAAGCTGTGGATTTCACTTACCGGCATCTCAACTGAGCCAGGATCCCATTCAAACGGATTTCGCTGATTCGGTCACTCATCTGTAAATAAGTCTAATATTTCCCCTAAAAGTCAACAATCTGATTTTTACATCCATTGCGAATGACAACAGTTACTCTCTCAATTCAAAAAATATTTCCAATAATCCCCCTCGATAACCACCAAACCTGAAATAGAACATTGTCATGCTCTGATCCCATATCTCCACATAGTTTTGCAAACAGATGTGCGTGATGTCGTTTACAATCGAAGTTACTTCCTGCATATCTCCCGAGTTCTGCGCTCAGCTCTTTTGCCGCCAGTTGCTCTCGGTGTATCCATTATAGCTCAGTGGGTGTATCATACAATGCGTCCATATGGCAGAGGGAGACACATTCATAACTAGAGTGCAGAGGCCTGTCTGCTGTCCCGTGATAGATGGAGCTCCATCTGTGCAAAAGCCCACATTCGATCCCATGGAATCTGTTTTTCGTCAATTTAGCCTCGCAGCACGCTGAACATCCCATGTGCCGTTTCATGCTCAGGAATCGTGAGACGGAACAATATGTTCTCGTGAATAGCATCCCCCAACATGTAGCGAACAAAAGTCAACACATCTCGGCCCTCACAGCTAACGTCCATTTAGAGAGCATACTGTGGGAAGTTTGAGCCGTTCAGTCAGTTTCCTCTTGATTGCTAGCTATAGCATCAATTCTTAGTTTCACAGTGTTATCTGACAAAGGTATTGTGGTGAGTTTCTGTGCCTCTGCCTCCCCACACACTGTTTTCACTATCAATTGCGGCTGGTAATATCAAAGTCTCTGAATAGTGTTTGGTTTCATCATAGCGGGCTTAGCCATTCACCGTGGGAATGATTCAAGTGCAACCGTCAAGTGCGGCCTTTTCCTATGACCTAAGGGCGCTCTCTGGTTGAATTTTATCTTTTAGATTGGAATCATTTTCATTTTAGATTTTTAATTAAGGTGTGACCACATTACAATGATTTTGAGAGACAAAAAAGTTATTATTTATACATGTACACTACATGAACAAAAGTATGTTGACACCTGCTCATCGAACATCTCATTCCAATGTCATGGGCATTAATATCGAGTTGGTCTCCCATTTGCTGCTATTACAGCCTCCACTCTTCTTGGAAGGCTGTACACTAGATGTTGGAACATTTCTGCAGGGACTTGCTTCCAGTCAGCCATGGGCATTAGTGAGGTTGGGCGATTAGACCTGGCTCTCAGTCGGCATTCCAATTCATCCCAAAGGTGTTCAATGGGGTTGAGGCCAGGGCTCTGGGCATGTGGGGCATTGTCATGCTGAAACAGGAAAGGGCCTACCCCAAACTGTTGCCACTAAGTTGGAAGCACAGAATCGTCCAGAATATTACAGTATGCTGTAGCGTTAAGATTTCCCTTCAGTGGAACTAAGGGGCCTAGCACGAACAATGAAAAACAGCCCCAGACCATTAATCCTCCACCACCAAACTTTTGCACTATGGATTGGGGCAGGGAGCGTTCTCCTGGCATCCATCAACCCAGATTCCTCCGTCTTACTGCCAGATGGTGAAGCGTGATTCATCACTCCAGAGAATGCATTTCCACTGCTCCAGAGTCCAATGGCAGCGAGCTTTATACCACACCAGCCGACGCTTGGTATTGCGCATGGCGATCTGCTCGGCCATGGAAACCCATTTCATGAAGCTCCAGACAGTTCTTGTGCTGACTTTTCTTTCCTGAGGCCGTTTTGGAACTCGGTACTGAGTGTTGCAGACAATTTTAACACGCTACGTACTTCAGCACTTGGCAGTCCCATTCTGTGAGCTTGTGTTACCTACCACTTCGTGGCTACACCTCACAATAACACCACTTACAGTTGACATACTACGACGGTGCCACGTTGAAAGTCTTTGAGCTCTTCATTAAGGCCATTCTACAGCCACTGTTTGTCTATGGAGATTGCATGGCGGTGTGCTCGATTTTTCTTTTTACACCTATCAGTAATGGATGTGGCTGAAATATCCACATACTTTTGGTGATGTGTGTGTATATATTAATTTTGTAATTGTATTTCCTAACAGAATTTTGAAAATTCTTCCGCAACTCCATTTTCATATCAGGCGACCCCCACTAGGGGTCGCAACCGCTAGTTTGGGAACCGCTGGGGTATTGTGTGAGATTTTTTTATTTATTTAATCCATTTTGTATTCAGGCTGTTTAGGGCTGACCCCATTTTGTCAATTGTTTCGTCGATAAGCTGTTGGTCGACCAAGATTTCTTTAGCCAAGCAGTAGCCCAAAAAATGGAATGTTCATGGTGTACAAGACACCTGTCTGATTCGCTCCATGCTGAGGGAACAAATCCATTGTGGAGGCCATGTGGGATGGCACAGTCCATCACTCTAAGACAGGCTACTGAAATTGTATATGGTTACACTGTAAGAACAATGGTGGAACACTAATACATTTAGTTTATAACAAATTACCTTTCTCCTCCGTTGGATAGCGGTCACTGTCCGCGGTTCTGAAACACACCAGTGCGCTGTTGAATTGGCGCCTTTTCCTAGACCATGTTGCCATGTGCATAATAGCAACGTTAATCCGCATATTGGTGTTGAGAACAACGCAGCGGAGGCAGCTGCGGAGTTAGGAGACAAGAAAACAGTCCTTACCTTAATTGCCTAAGAAAAGTGTGGAGAGAGGAAACCAACTTAATTAGGTCTATAATCAATAGCCTAACTGTTAAATGTGCCGGGCTTTATAAATCATCCACATAGTGTCTTCGGAAAGTATTCAGACCCCTTGACTTTTTCCACATTTTGTTACGTTACAGCCTATTTAGTGTTTACACTGTTCCAAATTGTCCGAAAAATAATATTTATAATAATAATAACCCTCTTTTCTAATCTCCTTTTTATTGTTATTATTATTATTATGATCATCATTATAATAATAAGTAATGTCATTATAATTAGTAGGCTTAGTATAGTAGTCTTGTATAACCACCATCGAGCTGTAGGCCTGAGAGCACATTCTGATTAGTCTTAATACCGTAACTTACTTAGGTCTATATTTCAGTAGTTATATATGCTTCTGTATCAATCAGAAATTTGTTAATGTCATCACCCAGCATATGAGTCATTCATGATTTGAAATGCAATCAAGCATTTTAGTTTAATATAAAATAAAAAATGCACACTTGAATAATTTGCGTAAATAATAATCCATTCTATTTCGGAAAATTGCATTCAGGAATGAATGTGATTGGTATTAGTCTATGCTGTAATTAAGTATTTTCCAAAAGAAAACTTTACAACAGACTCTCTAGTACGCTTCTTATTTATTTTGTGTTTACATTTTTCCAAACAGTCAGAAAAATTATATTGTAATCTAACAGCACCTGTTTGTCACACACAATATGCACGCAGCACTTGCTCCTTACATTACCTTATTTTTCTTGTTCTCCAGTACTTTCCAGGAATAGTCAAATTTATTCCACACATCTGACTTCCCCTTTACCTCCTGAGCAACCAGTAAACATTCACTTTTTTTAGTTTATTTGTCACGTCCTCTGCATCTGTCACGTTTGTCGTAGGATGAAGCGGACCAAAGTGCAGTGTGATTATCGTTCCACATATTTTATTGAACTGTGAAACTATGCAATACATACAAAATAAACTGAATAAACAAAACAACAAACCGTGATGAAGAGTTAACATACACGTACTCAAAAACAATCTCCCACAAACCCAGGTGGGAAAAACACCTACTTAAGTATGATCTCCAATTAGAGACAACGATGACCAGCTGCCTCTAATTGGAGATCATCCCAAACAAAACCCAACATAGAAATACAAAAACTAGAACATAACAACATAGAAAATCTAAACTAGAAACCCCCCCCTGTCACGCCCTGACCTACTCTACCATAGAAAATAACAGCTTTCTATGGTCAGGACGTGACAGTACCCCCCCCCCCCAAAGGTGCGGACTCCGAACGCACCTAAACAAACACGAAAAAAAAGGGAGGGTTAGGGAGGGTGACTAATGTCTATGGCGGCTCTGGTGCAGTACGCAGAACCTTCTCATCCCACGGATCCTCCAGCAGAGGAGGTGGCTCCGGTTCGGGGCGTAACCCCCACTCCGCCCGCTGATCCCTCCGCTTTTGTGTCACCGGACCCTGGATCGTCGCCGAAGGACCCGGACCGTGGATCATCACCGGAGGTTCTGGACTGCAGACCGCCGCTGGAGGTTCTGGACTGCATAGCGCTGCTGGAGGTTCTGGACTGCAGGTTCCGGACTGTAGGCCATCTCAGGAGGTTCCGGACTGTAGACCGTCTCAGGAGGTTCCGGACTGTAGGCCGTCTCAGGAGGTTCCGGACTGTAGGCCTTCTCAGGAGGTTCCGGACTGTAAAATGTCGCCGGAAGCTCTGGACTGGGAACTGTCGCCGGAAGCTCTGGACTGGGAACTGTCGCCGGAAGCTCTGGACTGGGAACTGTCGCCGGAATCTCTGGACTGGGAACTGTCGCCGGAAGCTCTGGACTGGGCAGGCGCACTGGAGGCCTGATGCATGGGGCTGGCACAGGTGGTGCCAGACTGGTGACACGCACCTCAGGGCAAGTGCGAGGAGCAGGCACAGGGCGTACCAAGCTGGGTAGACTCACTGGAGGCCGGGTACGTGGAGCAGGCACAGGATATACTGGGCCATAGAGGCGCACTGGAGGTCTCGAGCGTAGAGCTGGCACAACCCGTCCTGGCTGGATGCTTACTTTTGCCCGGCAAATGCGGTGCGCTGGCACAGGACGCACTGGGCTGTGAATACGCACTGGCGACACAGTGCGCAGAGCCGGCGCAGGATATCCTGGACCGAGAAGGCGAACTGGAGACCAGGAGCGCTGAGCTGGCACCACCCTTCCTGGCTGAATGCTCAACCTAGCTCGACAAATGCGGGGCGCGGGCACAGATCACACCGGGCTGTGAATGCGCGCTGGCGACACAGTGCGCATCACCGCATAACACGGTGCTTGCTTCGTCACTCGCTCCCCACGGTAAGCACGGGGAGTTCGCTCAGGTCTCCACCCTGACTCTGCCAATCTCCCCGTGTAAATTTTGGGGGCTGCCTCTCGCACTTGCCTCGTGGTCCACTGCCTGGAGCCTCCTGAGACGGTCCGCGGCCCGGAGCCTCCTGGGACGGTCCGCGGCCCGGAGCCTCCTGGGACGGTCCGTGGCCCGGAGTCTCCAGCGACGGTCCGCGGTCCGGAGTCTCCAGCGACGGACCCTGGCCCGGAGCCTCCAGCGACGGTCGGCAGCCCAGATTCTCGACCGATGCTGGCGGGTTCGCAGGATGAGAGGGTTCTTCGTCCTGCACCAGAGCCGCCTCCTGTGCTGGCGGATCCACGGGATGAGAAGGTTCTTCGTCCTGCACCAGAGCCACCACCAACACTACATACCCCCCCAACCCTCCCTTTTGGTTTCAGGTTTTGCGGCCGGAGTTCGCAACTTTGGGGGGGGGGGGAGTACTGTCACGTCCTGACCATAGAGTGGTCTTATTTTCTATGGTAGAGATGGTCAGGACGTGACTAGGGGGTTTATCTTGTTTATTTTTCTATTTTATGTTCTAATTCCTTTTTTCTATGTTGGGGTTTTGGTATGATTCCCAATTAGAGGCAGCTGGTCATCGTTGTCTCTAACTGGGGATCATATTTAATGAGTTGTTTTTCCTGTGTTTGTGGGAGATTATTTTGAGTTTATGCATGTAGTACCTCTTCGTCACGGTTTGTTGTTTTTGTTTATAGTTTATTGTTTGTCTTGCATAGTTTCACATTAAAATGTAATATGTGGAACGATACCCACGCTGCACTTTGGTCCATTCCTACACACAATCGTGACATCAGCAACATGGACAGCGGGATTAACACTGTTGATGTTCTGTGGTGGTTGCTGCAGGGAGGAGAGCGACAATGGGTGCTCGTCACCGAGTAACTCGATGCCATTTAATTTTATTTTTACACAGTGCAGCAAGTCTGGGCCCGGCCTGGCACAATCAAATCAATTGTGGTCGGACTTGCTCTAGTCATTTGTGTGTCTTCATTATTTCACCAAACAGTGCACTTAAAGCATCTGACAAGCTCAGTGCGTATAGATGATTTGATTTAAACACATAGGATGTCTATATATGGAAAAATACACTTAACATTTCGACCAATCGATTGGTCGAAAGAACAGACGACTCTCGGTCGACCAAGATTTTTTTTTGTCAGGGACATCCCTGTGGCTGTTACACAACAAAATGTAAGAGCCCGCTTGCAGTTTGCCAAAAGGCACCTAAAGGACTCTCAGACCATGAGAAACAAGATTCTCTTGTCTGATGAAGATTGAACTCTTTGGCTTGAATGCCAAGCAACACGTTTGGAGGAAACCTGGCACCGCTCAGCACCTGGCCAATACCATCCCTATGGTGAAGCATGGTGGTGGCAGCATCATGCCTGGGCGATGTTTTTCAGTAGCAGGGATTGGGAAACTAGTCAGGATTGAGGGAAAGATGAACGGAGCAAAGTACAGAGTTCCTTGATGTAAACCTGCTCCAGAGCGCTCAGGACCTCAGACTGGGGCGAATGTTTACCTTCCAACAGGACAACGACCCTAAGCACACAGCCAAGACAAACCAGGAGTGGCTTTGGGAAAAGTCTCTGAACGTCCTTGAGGGGCCAACCCAGAGCCCGGACTTGAACCCGATCAAACATCTCTGGAGAGACCTGAAAATAGCTGTGCAGCGACGCTCCCCATCCAACCTGAAAGAGCTTGAGAAGATCTGCAAAGGAGAATGGGAGCAACTCCCCAAATAATGGTGTGCCAAGCTTGTAGCTTCATACCCAAGAAGACTCGAGGCTGTAATCGCTGCTAACGGTGCTTCAACAAAGTACTGACTAAAGGGTTTGAGTACGTACAGTACCAGTCAAAAGTATGGATACACCTACTCATTCCAGGGTTTTTCTTAATTTTCACTATTTTCTACATTGTAGAATAATAGTGAAGACATAAACTATGAAATAACATATGTGGAATCATGTAGTAACCAAAAAAGGGTTAAACAAATATATTTTATATTTGAGATTCTTCAAAGTAGCCACAGTTTGCCTTGATGACAGCTTTGCACACTCTTGGCATTTTCTCAACCAGCTTCATGAGGTAGTCACCTGGAATGCATTTCAATTAACAGGTATGCCTTGTTAAAAGTTAATTTGTGGAATTTCTTTCCTTCTTAATGCGTTTGAGCCAATCAGTTGTGTTGTGACAAGGTAGGGGTGGTAAACAGAAGATAGCCCTATTTGGTAAAATACCAAGTCCATATTATGGCAAGAACAGCTCAAATAAGCAAAGAGAAACAACAGTCCATCATTACTTTAAAACATGAAGGTCAGTCAATCCGGAAAATTTCAAGAATTTAAAGTTTCTTCAAGTGCATTCGCAAAAACCATCAAGCTCTATGATGAAACTGGCTCTCATGAGGACCGCCACAGGAAAGGAAGACCCAGAGTTACCTCTGTTGCAGAGGATAAGTTCATTAGAGTTAACTGCACCTCAGATGGCAGCGCAAATACATGCTTCACAGAGTTCAAGTAAAAAACACATCTCAACTAGGGATGCACTGATATGACATTTTTGGCCGCAACTGATTTTCCTTGCCAAAAACACGATACCGATAACCGATATTGAAAATTTTAGCGACCTTTTAAGCATTCTAGTACAGTTAAATAGTTGAAACACACACACACACACACACACACACACACACACACACACACACACACACACTGACCAAAAAGTTATTTTGTTGGCATTTACGTATGTCCCCATTACCAGTAAAATATAATCAAAACCGTCCGTTTCCATCTTGTCCAGCTGTGTCTAACATTTCACATAAACCCGGTTTCTTGTCTGTATCGAAGAAGTGGTCCTTGTACCTATCATCGAGCATGGTGACAACACAGTAAAAAAGCTCAGAGAGAATGCCACCGAATCGCTTGTTCACAGCCTCAAGTAGAGTACTTTTACAAGTTTTAACCCACGGTCTGTCATCAGTTTTGTTGAGCAGGCGCTTCAATATCATGACAGAGGGTATCACGTCTGCTGCAGACACAGTTGATGAGCTTATTTCTCGAGTCAGTTGTTCGAATGGAGCTACGAGTGTGTTCATGTTTCCAAGTTTCAAACATGTTCTCAAATGCCATTGAAATGGCAGCAACGCTATGAGAACCAGCACATTCTTGAGCATGCAATATGGCTTTCCTCAGTACAAAATCCTCGTCGACCCACTGTGGGCTGACATCGTTGGTCCAAATGTCAGTTGTGAAGCTAATAGCAGTGTATAGCAAGTAGCCCATAGCAAGTAGCTCATGGATGTGTGTTTCTGTCACAACGTCCACAGAAGGTGGAACCACTCCCCGGTCGGGCGGCGCTCGGCGGTCGTTGTCGCCGGCCTACTAGCTGCCACCGATCCATGTTTCATGTGTCTGTTAGTTATGTCTGTTTAGTGCGCACCTGTTTCTTGTTTGTAATTAGTGGGAGGGTATTTAGTTTGTCAATTTCTTGTTTGGAGTTGTGCAGGATTGTTTCGTGTTACGTTTTGGGTTTAGGGCTGGATTTATTTTCCTATGTGTTTGATTTACACGACGCTGATATTAGGCATTAGGGTTGCCGGGCTGCGTCCTGTGTAGTTTTGGAGCTGTTCTACCTCCTGCATGTGTTTTGCACCCTGCCTAATCTTTGTATTCACTCTGGACTTAATTAAATCTTTTTCTACGGACCTTTTGTCTCCTGCGCCTGACTCACCCGTTTCCTGCTCCTTGAAAGACGTGACAGAATCCCACCACAAGATGGAGTCAGCAGGAGCCGAAGCACCATCCATGGCAGATCAAGTGTTACAACATGCCAGCCTCCTTCAACGACTGGGCACGGCCATGGATCAGGTGCTGGTCCGTTTGGAGAGCTGGGAGAGAGCTGCTCCCTCACCACCTCCAGTGCCTACTCACCACCCTGCGCCCCTACCAGTACCCACCGAACCCAACACGAGTGGGATTCGGATCATGGCTCCCAGGGAGTTGGATGGTACGGCCGCCGGGTGCAAGGGGTTTTTGTTACAATTAGATTTGTACCTGGCGACCGTTCGGCCCCTTCCCTCGGATGAAGAGAGGGTGAGCGTTCTCGTCTTATGCCTCATGGGTAGAGCCCTCGAATGGGCCAACGCAGTCTGGGATGGCCCAGACTCGGCTAGGAGCGACTACCCGGAGTTCGCCCGTCGCTTTCAGGCGGTATTCGATCATCCCCCGGAGGGCAAGGCGGCGGGTGAGCGATTATTCCACCTGAGGCAGGAGACGAGGAGCGCTCAGGACTTTGCCCTGGACTTCCAGACTCTCGCCGCTGGATCGGGGTGGAATGAGCGGGCCCTGATTGACCACTACAGATGCAGTCTTCGTGAGGACGTCTGCCGGGAGCTGGCTTGGCGGGACAATATGACCACTCTGGACCAGCTTATTGATTTGTCCATCAGGCTGGACAACCTGCTAGCTGCCCGGGGGCGTTCTAGTTGGGGTCTGTTTGTTCCACCTCCCGGCCCTCCTGCTCCAACCCCCATGGAGATAGGAGGGGCGGCAGCTAGGAGGACCGGAGGGGGGAGCTTCTCCTGCGCCCATTGTGGTCATAGAGGGCACACTGCGGACCTGTGCTGGAGAGGTCCACCCGGGAGTTCGGATGGCAGGCAGAGCACCAAATCAACCCCCCAGGTGAGTCAGCACCAGTCACACCCAGAGCCCCCTGTCGATCATATGTACACCTCTGTTTGTTTCCCTGATTTCTCACTTCACTTCCAGTATAAGGCACTAGTCGATTCAGGCGCAGCTGGGAGTTTTATGGACCGTGGGGTCGCCACTAAGTTAGGTATTCCCCTGGTTCAGTTGGAACAACCCTTTTCTGTACACGCCCTAGATAGTCGACCACTAGGATCCGGCCAAGTGAGGGAAGTCACAGTGCCACTACTCATGGTGACGCGGGGGGGTCATGAGGAGCGTATCAGCCTGTACCTCATTGATTCCTCGGCGTTTCCGGTGGTACTGGGAATTCCCTGGCTGGCTACTCATAACCCTAATATTTCATGGAGGCAGAGGGCTCTTAAGGGGTGGTCGAGGGAGTGCTCAGGCAGGTGTATAGGACCTTTTGTCTCCTGCACCTGACTCACCCGTTTCCTGCTCCTTGAAAGACGTGACAGTTTCAACGCTACTGTGTAACTCCAGTAGGGCAACATCTGTAAAATAGCCCCTACTCAGTATTGTGTACCGGGGCTCAAGGTGCTCGACCAGTCGGCGAAAGCCAACATCATCCACGACAGAGAATGGTTGTAAAGGGCAATGAATTCCATTATCTTGGCATTAATGGATTTCGCCTTTGAGTTGTCTCGCTGAAGTTCTTACTCTTTCAAATGACTGCTCGACTTGAACTTGTTTAGTTGTTGGAAGCGTGCGCTTAGTTTTTTCTGCTTTTGTTCTAGGTAGTCGCTGAACGTCTGGGGGTGATGCACTTTCAAATGAGTCATTAGGTTTGTGGTATTTAAAGATTTCACTTTCTCCCCTCCTCGGGAAATAATAGTAGCACAAACGTTGCATATGGCCTTTTTTTATCTTCCTTTGAAACTTCAAACTAGATCCACATTGCAGACATTGTGGGCTAGGTTAGGAATGCTGTATTTTTCATGCAGTCATTACGTCATCTACCTACGTTATATAGGTATGCACGTCACCTTTGATATCGGTTTTGCACATCGGCGTTAAACTAGACATTGGGCCGATAGCGATGTTAGCATTTTTAGCTAATATCGTCCGATTCCGATATGCTTACCAATATATCGTGCATCCCTAATCTCAACATCAACTGTTCAGAGGAGACTGCGTGAATCAGGCCTTCATGGTCGAGTTGCTGCAAAGAAACCACTACTAAAGGACATCAATAAGAAGAAGAGACTTCCTTGGGCCAAGAAACAAGAGCAATGGACATTAGACTGGTGGAAACCTGTCCTTTGATCTGATGAGTCCAAATTTGATATTTTTGGTTCCAACCACTGTGTCTTTGTGAGTCACAGAGTAGGTGAACGAATGATCTCTGCAATATGTGGTTCCCACCGTGAAGCATGGAGGAGGAGGTGTGATGGTGCTTTGCTGGTGACACTGTCTGTGATTTATTTAGAATTCAAGGCACACTTAACCAGCATGGTTACGACAACATTCTGCAGCGATACACCATCCCATCTGGTTTCCCTTAGTGGGTCTATCATTTGTTTTTCAACAGGACAATGACCCAAAACACACCTCCAGTTTATTTTTAAAAATAATCCAAAAACCTGTTTTTGCTTTGTCATTATGGGGTATTGTGTGTAGATTGAAGGGAGGAAAATCCATCCATTTTAGAATAAGGCTATAACATAACAAAATGTGGAAAAAGTGAAGGGGTCTGAATACTTTCCGAATGCACTGTTAACTTAAGTAAGACGAGATAGTGTGTTGACGTCCAAATACTGCACATTAAAACCAAACCGCATAGGATTCAGAAGTGAGTGAGTCAGTGGATTTGCTCAGATAGCTGGCACTACAGTGAAGGCAAGCCGCTGCTCCCTCGTGTGTGAGGCTGTGCGTCTGTTTTTGAAGCATGTTATTTTTTTCACTTTATTTTTCCCCTCGGATCGGAGCCAGTGATGTGTTCTAGTGAGAAGGACAGACAGACATATTCAGACAGACAGAAACTGCTCATCTGTGATGCCAGCCCCTGCTCTTCTGAAGGCTGTCAGTCTGACGCTCCTCAGCGTTGACGTGAAAAAGAGCTTAACCACCTGCCACCTGGCTGGTGGAGTGGTAGGCGAGGCATTACGCCGGAACGTTCCGTTGCTCACAGCCCGCTGCCTTCCTGCAGGTTTATGTGGGCTCATGAACTTAAATCCTTTTGTTCTGCCACGACAAGTGTCACCCTCATCTCCCCTCCTTATCTTCTATGCCGCTTCTCAGGGAGGCACTCTCCCTCCCTCTCTTTTTCATCCGATCCTGCGTTCTCTATATAGATTCCAGGTGTGATGTGAAAGTGTTGATGCTTTTATCCCTGCCTGGCCCGAAGAGCTGTCCTCCTCCTTCCTGTGTGCCTCTTAGCATAAGTGGTTGCTTTTAGAAAAGACTCCCCTATTACATTTTTAACAAGTCCTCCTCAGTCTTCAGAGTCGTGGCTCCAAAAATTGCAAATTATGCCGGCGCAAAGGTAGGAGCTCAGTGATTATCAGAGGGAGGAAGGGGCAATTTGCCAGTTGAAAGCAAATGTGACTTCCTAGAGCAGTTTCTTAAAGAACAGTTCTCCAATAGACTGGCCTTAACTGGCCTGGGAACTGTGCTCTGACCTGCCAGGAGGATTTGTATGAGAGATATAAATCAAATCAAATTTTATTGGTCACATACACATGGTTAGCAGATGTTAATGCGAGTGTAGCGAAATGCTAGTGCTTCTAGTTCCGACCGTGCAGTAATATCTAACAAGCAATCTAACAATTTCACAACAACTACCTTATACACACAAGTGTAAAAGAATGAATAAGAATATGTACATATAAATATATGGATGAGCGATGGCTGTGCGGCATAGGCAAGATGCAGCAGATGGTATACAGATGGAGTACAGTATATACATAAGAGATGAGTTATGTAGGGTATGTAAACATTATATAAAGTGGCATTGTTTAAACTGACTAGTGATACATTTATCACATCCAATTTTTTATTACTAAAATGGCTAGAGATTTGAGTCAGTATGTTGGCAGCAGCCACTCAATGTTAGAGATGGCTGTTTAACAGTCTGATGGCCTTGAGATAGAAGCTGTTTTTCAGTCTCTCTGCCCCAGCTTTGATGCACCTGTACTGACCTCGCCTTCTGGATGATAGCGGGGTGACCAGGCAGTGGCTCGGGTGGTTGTTGTGCTTGATGATCTTTTTGGCCTTCCTGTGACATCGGGTGGTGTAGGTGTCCTGGAGGGCAGGTAGTTTGTTTGTGATGCCTTGTGCAGACCTCACTACCCTCTGGAGAGCCTTACAGTTGTGGGCGGAGCAGTTGCCGTACCAGGAGGTGATGCAGCCCGACAGGATGCTCTCGATTGTGCATCTATAAAAGTTTGTGAGTGTTTTTGGTGACAAGCCAAATTTCTTCAGCCTCCTGAGATTGAAGAGGCGCTGTTGCGCCTTCTTCACCACGCTGTCTGTGTGGGTGGACCATTTCAGTTTGTCTGAGTGTCCAGGACCCTGTCAGAGAGTCCAGGACCCAGTTGCACAGGGTGGGGTCAGTTTGGAGGGTACTATGGTGTTAAATGCTGAGCTGTAATCAACTGTGTGAATCAGGCCTTCATGTCTGAATTGCTGCAAAGAAACCACTACTCAAGGACACCAATAATAAGAAGAGACTTGCTTGGGCCAAGAAACACTAACAATGGACATTAGACCAGGGGAAATTTGTCCTTTGGTCTGATGAGTCCAAATGTGATATTTTTGGTTCCAACCGCCGTATCTTTGTGAGACACGGTGTGGGTGAACGGATGATCTCTGCATGTGTTTTTCCCACCGTAAAGCATGGAGGAGGTGTTGGGGTGCTTTGCTGGTGACACTTTCTGTGATTTATTTAGAATTCAAGACACACTTAACCAGCATGGCTACCACAGCATTCTGCAGCGATACGCCATCCCATCTGGTTTGGGTTTAGTGGGACTATCATTTGTTTTTCAACTGGACAATGACCCACCACATCCAGGCTGTGTAAGGACTATTTTACCAAGAAAGAGAGTAATGGAGTGCCGCATCAGATGACCTGGCCCCCACAATCCCCCGACCTCAACCAAATTGAGATGGTTTGGGATGAGTCAGAGGAAAAGCAGCCAACAAGTGCTCAGCATATGTGGGAACTCCTTCAAGACTGTTGGAAAAGCATTCCAGGTGAAGCTGGCTGAGAGAATGCCAAGAGTGGCAAAGGGTGGCTATTTGAAGAATCTCAAATATAAAATAAGTTTAACACTTTTTTGGTTACTACATGATTCCATATGTGTTATTTCATAGTTTGGACATCTTCACTATTATTCTACAGTGTAAAAAGTAGTAAAAAATAAAGATAAACCCTTGAATGAATAGCTGTTCTAAAACTTTTGACCGGGAGTATATTTAACTTTCATTTAACATGGAAGATATATTGACACCTAGATCTCTTTTTCCAAATGTGCCCTGTATAATGCAATATATAAACACAAGACATGTGAGATATATATCTCACACACACACTCTCACACATTAAAATGCAACAATACAGTCATGGTAAGCACAAATTGTCACACCCTGATCTGTTTCAACTGTCTTTGTGATTGTCTCCACCCCCCTCCAGGTGTCACCCATCTTCCCCATTATCCCCTGTGTATTTATACCTGTGTTTGTTTGTCTCTTGCCAGTTCGTTTTGTTTGTAAAACCTACCAGCGTTTGTTTCCCTACTCCTGCCTGTTTCTTGCTCCTGTTTTCTAGTCCTTCCTGGTTTTGACCGTTCTGCCTGCCCTGACGCTGAAACTGCCTGCTGTTTTGTACCTTACCCCCCCTTACTGGATAATTGACCCCTGCCTGCCTTGACCTGCCATTTGCCTGCCGTTGTTATTGTAATAAACTTTTGTTACCTCGACACCGTCTGCATCTGGGCCTTACCTAAACATAAAACATCACAAATCACCCACATAGTTACATTCCTCCACAAATAAGTTCCCAATAAATACTAAAACGGTACCAGAACATCAAGATGAAATGTATTTAGAATTTTGTTCAGGAACACGGTGCATGAAACTAAAAGCAGATTTGCATAGTGTTGTCTGTAATAAAGCTCTTTTGTGAGGAAAAACTCATTCTGATTGGCTGGGCCTGGCTCCCAAGGCCCAGCCTTGACTGTGCCCCTTGACTGCGCCCCTGCCCAGTCAAGTGTAATCCATAGATTAGGGCCTAATTAATTTATTTCAATTGACTAGACTCCCAGTCCCTGCCACTGAAAAACTTCCCCACAGCATGATGCTGCCACCACCATGCTTCACCGTAGGGATGGTGCCAGGTTTCCTCCAGACGTGACGCTTGGCATTCAGGCCAAATAGTAACATTTTGGTTCCATCAGACCAGAGAATCTTATTTCTCATGGTCTGAGAGTCCTTTAGGTGACTTTTGTCAAACTCCAAGCGAGCCGTTTTGCCTTTTTACTGAAGAGTGGCTTCCGTCTGGCCACTACCATAAAGGCCTGATTCGTGGAGTTCTGCTTATTGTTCTCCCAACGCCACAGAGGAACTCTAGAGCTCTGTCAGAGTGACCAAGGCCCTTCTCCCCCAATTGCTCAGAGGCAGATTGTTTGAGTCTTTGATATTTATTGTAATCCAAAAGGCCACCCTTCCCCAGATCTGTGCCTCGACACAATCCTGTCTCGGCACTCTCCGGACAGTTCCTTCGACCTCATGGCTTGGTTTTTGCTCTGACATGCAATGTCAACTGTGGCTCAGTTGGTAGAGCATGGTGTTTGCAACGCCAGGGTTGTGGGTTTGATTCCCACGGGGGCCAGTACAAAAAAAAAATGGATGAAATGAAATGTATGCATTTACTGTAAGTTGCTCTGGATAAAAGTGTCTGCTTAATGACTAAAAAGTAAAGTAAAAGTTATATAGACAGGTGTGTGCCTTTCCAAATCATGTCCAATCAATTGAATTTACCACAGGTGGACTCCAATTTGTAGAAACATCTCAAAGATGACCAATGGAAACAGGATGCACCTGAGCTCAATTTCGAGTCTCATAGCAAAGGGTCTGAATACTTACAGTACCAGTCAAAAGTTTGGACACACCTACTCATTCAAGGGTTTTTCTTAATTGTTACTATTTTCTACATTATAGAATAATAGTGAAGACATCAAAACTATGAAATTTCACATATGGAATCATGTAGTAACCAAAAAAGTGTTAAACAAATCCAAATATATTTTAGATTCTTCAAATTAGCAACCCCTTGCCTACATAAATTAGCTTAAAATAACCCACCAACCTGAACCGTTGAAGGTAGAGACACCAAACCAATGTTCACATGTTCTGGCTATCCTGACTTCTCATTATTAAACGTTTATCAAATATAACTATAAACATTTGCATTATCAGCATAAAATTGTCACACCCTGATCTGTTTCACCTGTCCTTGTGCTTGTCTCTCCCACCTCCAGGTGCCACCCATTTTCCCCATTATCCCCTGGGTATTTAAAGCTGTGTTTTCTGTCTGTGCCAGCTTGTCTTGTATGTTCCAAGTCAAACAAGCATGTTTTCCCCGTGCTCCTGCCTTTTCTATTCTCTTTTGCTAGTCCTCCCGGTTTTGACCCTTGCCTGTTTTCTGGACACTGACCATTTTGCCTGCCCTGACCTCGAGCCTGTCTGCCACACTGTACCTCCTGGACTCGGAACTGGTTTTGACCTTTTGCCTGTCCACGACCATTCTCTTGCCAACCCCTTTTGGATTATTAATAAATATCAAAGACTCAAACCACCTTCCTCCCGTGTCTGCATCTGGGCCTCGCCTTGTGCCCTTATAAAAATAACCCACCAACATTTGTTGAACCGTTCAAGCTAGAGACACCAAACCAACTTTTCCATGTTAAGGCTATCCAATCAATCAGCCAATTAATCAATACATTTTTAAATCTACCTACTTTTTCCAACTATAACCAGACACTACCATTACTATAACTTATTTCAAAACCATAAATACTTTAAAACAATCTAGCAAGCACACCATATTGTCTTCAAGAAATGTACTTTTCTAGTAAAAAAATGTACATCAAATTTCAACATTTTTGAGAGCCATCTATGCATTAATGATTCAATCATAAAATCTAACTACATAATGGAAATAATGTTTTTGAATGGTAAATCTCTATTGATTAACTGGGTAAATCAAGATGTAGTCTAGGCCTATTCACAATACAGGTGAATTAATGCATATTCAACAGGAGTATGTTTATGCATTGAGTTGAACTTGTTTTGGTTGATTTCACGGATATACAGATGATAAACAATCTATTTCCCAGTGTTTTCCACTAGCGCCGGTTACACACACATTTTCATCCGGGTACTTTTTCCACTTAAATTAACTTGGCCACTTTTTAACAATTCGCAAGTCAGAAAAAAATTCAGCTGCGCCCTCTCTCTCTACAATGAACCATATGAATTAACTATGCTACTTTTAAATTCGGGACGACCTCTCCCGCTAGAATGAACGATAGGCATATGCATCTTCTAGCCATCTATTGATAGGACAGGCACCTGTCAGTCTGCTGTCTGTTCCGCCTTCCGGTACCTTAGTGTGTGTTGTGTACAGTGTGGTTGCAGGCTAATTTATTTTCACGTAGGAAGAGAGCATGAAGCTCCTTCATCGTCTGTGAGTCAATTTGCACGTCCTGTATAATGTGGTAACGAGTCGAAATCCGCTAAGCCTATTGTTTCTGGCACCATTTATTCAATTTGGCGTGTTTCATGTTCAGCCACGAAGTGCTGGCGTATAGGCTTACTGTGATTTGATTGACGAACAGGAAGCTTGACTAGTTTATAAACGGTGTCGAATTAACTGAATAAAGTCAATTTCATATCGTCGCCATTCATACATCATACAACGTAGTTATATGTCCATGGTATTGCATCGCGACAAGTCAACTAAAGAGCTGGTTAGTATTTTCGGTATGAAGTCAATCATGACTTGCCAGACAATGACATTATAGTGAGTGACTCGTCAGTAGCCTACCGAATCGCATCTGTAAGAGCCGTTCATTTGGCTCCCTAATTTGCATACTAATACGCTTTTTGGCGATTATCTGCAGATACATTATGAAAACGTTCAATGAAGATAGTGAATCATCCTCACTGCAGAAACAATAGTTAGGCTAGTGGAGCGATATCCCCACTCTGGTCGAAAATATGATAAAATAAAACAATTGTTTTAAAAGCTAATAATACTATTATTTTATAAGACATTGATATAGGTCTACTAATTTAATTAAAGTGTTGACAATGGAGTAGTAAACTGCTGCTTTCTGTGTAGCAAAGCCCATGTTTAACACTTGCATCATTCCTCAATCATACCTGTAGTGCAGTTAAAAGGAACCTTGAAGTCTGTTGAAGTTAGCAGACTCTTACAAGGTTCTTTATGAAGAAATCTGTGGGTTAGCTAAACACATTTTCAATTTTTTTAAATGACACTGCAATTCACAAAGAGTTGCAGACATGTTGAAATTATTTTATTTAACTGACACGCATTTATCTCTTCTCTTAACACATATGGGCCCAAAACCTAATTGAGCGTCTGTTCTGTTTTATTTTAGTCCCATTTTTCCATTAGATAAAGTGCCCAACACACAATTTGTTCGATTTTAAATATAACCTTACACATTTCATTGGGGATAATTTGGCCTATTTACTTAATTTTGCTGTTTTAATAAAACACTTAATTTGAAGAACAAACATACTGTAACTGTGGCAATTCACATCTTGCTGTAAAATACTTTAACCTCAACAGAAGACCGGTTAAATGTAAAAAAACAAAAAGGTTTAATGTTCTCTTAGAAAATAGCCATGATCATATATAGGCCTAGATGATATCCCCTAAAACTAACAATACACTGAATGTATACATTTTCAGTCATTTTAAATTGTAAACATGATGCCACAACACATTTTTTTAAATCTGAGAGGGAAACTCAATCATTTCAGTGTGTTTCAGATGGAATCAAGGCAGTAGAATGTAACAGAGGACACCAAAATAAAGCTGGTTTGGCCAAAAAAACATTTTACGTTTTGTCATTTTTCTTTTTCAGAGGGGGGTTACGGGTTCAAAAACAATCATAATAATGCAGACAAAGATAACCCATCCACCCGCCTTCCCGCTTCCCACCAATGTTCTCTCTAAGCTGCGCATGTGCAGCCCATGCAGAGAAGCAGCGGATTGAACTTCACTCAACTTTCTTCACACTAGTTTTCTCCTTTAGTTAGCACTATCAACGTTTCGCTCTACTGTGGGAATTGTGCTCGAATAAAAACAGTATTAGCCACTTTCAATGTAACATACCGAAACAAAACAAACTATGCAAGATTTAGTATGCAAAACTAACTGCGAGAGATTTTCTTGTAGGTAGAGCATATTGGAGTAGATTCTATTGCTTTGACAGGCATGACTTAGGCCTGTACTCAGACCGGTGCGCCATAACCAATTAGAGCTGCATTAAGCCAATGTGCCATATATGGATCTGTGCCATTCACTTTGAACTGGACTGTGTTTATAGCATGAGTGGTTGTGAGTAGATGTGTTTGTTTTGATATCAAAGTGAGAGCTGCATGTATCCACCTGTGCACATTTGTTCATATTCTTTGCTAGTTAGTGAGTTATTAGCCCAGTTATTTCTAGTCAACAATTGGGGAGTGATTGATTCCTACAAGAGCACAAAATGTGTGCATTTCTATCCATCTCTGAAAAGCAAGTCAGGTAAAGAGCTGTTTTAGTCTTAAAGGGGCAGTGTTGTATTTTGAGACAGTTGAGTAAGCTAAGTAGACAATAGGCAAAGGGTAGTGTAATTTGTCTGTTTCTCTAATAATGGTATGAGAATAATGATGCATTTTATTTTGTAAAGTGGTTTCTTGCATCAAACCCAACATTTTCAGTCACCTTGTCTGAAGGACAAGTGGATAACCAGTTTAATGTCATGTTATTTTCTTCTCTAAAGTCTCATGGAATGTAGGCTTACATTGAACACCACACATTGGCTGCTATTGACAGAACTAGTACCAAACCGTTGTTCTAGTTTCGGTATACCGTGCAACACTAGCTTGTGTGTGTGATCCACAATTCTCACAGGTGCACATTGTGATGGTGTTGAGATAAACAGGCCTTTCCCTTCCTGATTCATCATCTGTAGGTTGGCTCTCTGGTGGAAGAACACAACACAGGCTGGTGGTGCCAGTCACTCTGCCACTGCGTCACTGTGATCAAGCCCTCTGCGAGTCACGTTGGGGAACAAACTGTCTCACAAGTCATCCTTGCAGATACACCAGCCTCCATTATGACTGTGTGCATGCTTGTGTAATACCCTTGTTAGAACCAAATGTTTAGTTTATTTGTCATAATTAACTGGTGATGTATAAGTGAATAGGTTGGTTTACTTTTAAGTTTAAGTTTTGACCAATAAGGTCGCTTGTTAAGCTGTGGCCAATGGGAGAGTTGACCTGGTTAACGGGAGGCCTGGGAAAAAAAGAGAGGGAGAGAGAAGTTGAGAAAAGGATGGACATTACATTATGACTGTTGGTGAAGAAAAATAATAAAAGAAGACGATAAAAATAGAACAAAACCCATACCTACCGAGTTTTGAAGGGAAATACCGATTTTATTTTATAAGAGTTGTTATGATTTTGTTAAGAAAGACTTAGTAAAGACTGAAGCTACCGTCTCGTCGTGGAGGTATTTGACAGCCTTGAGGTTAGCCTAGCATCATGTGAAACCGAGAGAGAATTGCTTGGGAAAGATTAATGAGTTCATGTTCCCATGGGATATCGGTTACTGCTAAAGAGTACTGTCTGCATTGATAGCTGTGCTTGCTGTGGATCTTGTGAGGAAATCTGCACAGAACTGCCATAGTTCGCTGAGGGAATATCTTCGAGTAGTGCGTAACCACAACGGTGGGGTGCTTCTGGACTTTATGTGTGTCGTCATTTTTTTTGAGCTCCAACGTGCATTGAAAATGTAATAATACACATCTTGAACCTTATGTATGTTGCCTTGGTGGAGTCATTTCCTGTTTCAATTTCATTTAATGCATGGGAAAGTATATCCTTATACAATAACAAAAATCTATAATCATTCCATCTGAAGTTAATACCCTATTTGTCATCACCCTAGATAGTTTACAATAGGGATTCTTATTTGAGATGTCCTTCTCACCTAACATCCCATGCTGTTGAGATATTCTACGTAAATGAATATTGTGAGAGTCAAATTCGACCCTGGTGAGAGGGTTACACTTGCATTATCAAGTGTAGCTTATGTGAGTGGGCGAGTGTAAACATGAATATAGTTGTTATTGTGTGGATGTTGTTCTTTGGCCATCGCTTTCTCTGTCTTTCCTCTGAGTTCCGAGGTCAGGTCACCTGCTTGGACCAGGTATGGGTCGATAATTAATTTGGATGTGTTGGGAGGGATCAATAAGGCCTGGAGCAGTTCCCCGGGGAGGAAGGGAGGACAGACAGGCAGTGTGTCAGGGTGCGCCTCATCAGCAGGTTTTGCTGGGCTTGGTTTACTCAGAGAGGATGCAGCTGTTCACATTCCCTCTGGAGGGCACCGCACCGCACTGTGTTTGTGGATCTATTATGTGTGTTTGTGTGTGTGTGTGTATACACCTTCTCAATTTCCCTGACAAAGTTCAACACCTGAGTCAGAATTCATGAAGCCTGTGCAACGAACCTTGCTGCTTTCTTACCTTGCTATACTCTCCGCCCCTCCCTGAATGTCAGATGGTACAGACTGACTCCTGTCTCCTTCCTCTTTAGGGCTGTACTACGTGGACTCGGAGGGGAACCGTGTGTGTGGGGACCTATTTGAGGTGGGCTCTGGCTCCAGGTATGCGTATGGAGCGGTGGACAGCGGGCTGAGACAGGCTATGTCTGTAGAGGAGGCGTGCGAGCTGGTCCGCAGAGCCGTCTACCAGGCCACATACTGAGAGGCCGATAGCGGAGGACAGGTCAACCTGAACCAGGAAGATATATTGAAGCTGCACCACCAATACCAGGAACAGAACATATAGAGAGGGGAAGGAGGGATGGATGAAGAATTGTAAAAATCAGGGAAGGTTGATAATGATATAGCGGCAATGTTTTTTTTTCATTTCGATTCATTTCACGAACAGTTTGCTGCAGTTCCCACACACAACGTGTTTCATAAAGGGGGTGCCGTTTTCTAGTGAAGAGGCTGATGAGTCAAATCCGTCTCACTCAGTGTAGGAATAGTCTGCCTCTCTTACAATGTTACAGATCTACATTCTAACAAAAACTGGAAAAGCAAATCTTTTCTCAATAAACCCTGTGATGTTTTTTCAAACATGAAATGTGTTTTTATTTGATTCAAGTCCTCTTGTTTTCCCCCCTGTGTTTACTCTAGATGTGTATTTTATTCATACACACAACACATTCTCACTTCTGTCATTTGATCTTATTCCTCTGTTCTCCATCCCTTGATATAGCTCCTTTCCCCATTTTCTGTTGGTATTTTGTCATCTGCATCTGTTGAGATCCTGACGTATTCTGTTCCTCAACCTACAGCCATAGCTCTAACCCTGCTCTGTGATCATTGGGGAGTAGCTGCAGTGTTTACCTTTCAACTATAGGAGTTGCTAATTACATATCTATCACTAATTGTGCTTCCTGTGTGGAAAACTGTATATTTTCCCCCTCACTTAACTTCCCCTCCAATGGTTTTATATATTTTTTTTTCATTAATTGGAAGGGAAATGTATTTTTTTATTTCTCTCCGACACACTTAGCTTCTCAATGCTAATGTTATATGCCGCTCTGTCACTGTGCTTTACAATGTAATGATCTGCGCGTGGGCTGTGTGAGCCCCTTCAGTGGTTTTATGGCGGGAAATAAACACTAATAAAAGCGATTGGTAGCCGTCTAAGCCCCTGCACCTTCCAGCCATGGTTAAAAACTAGTTTCACAGGTGGATAGTTAGCAGATGGAATATAAATGGGATTTCAATAAATGTAAATGAGCCTTCCTTTCCAGCTCTCTGCGCTGAGTAAATGAAGAGATGAGAATTACACCATGGTGGACCCACACAATCACAATGGCAAGCTGGAATCATACAGAGCACTTAACTTACTGGTAAGTAGACCACTTTGATATGACACTGAAAGGTAATGTGGGTATAGCCTATTTTAAGGATAAGTGCAGGATTTATAATACATGATTCGAGTATTAAACTAATGTTGGTCTTCTCTTTCGAGCATGATGAACTTTCTTGTATGGAAGAACAGGAATGGAACGCTTATACAACCTGCAGCCAGCCATGACCGGAGGTCTTCACCCATGGTGTAGGGCCATTTGGCTCTCAATGTCTTGACATTTTTCAGTGTCACTACCTCCGTTATGATTTGCTCTCTCCACTCTCACAATGCTTTAAAATCGACTACTGGATTGTGACATCGGGGGATGGCGTGACAAATGGTGAAAACAACATTGTTTGAACCTAAATGAGAGCGAGCGTTTAGAAAAAGACCAGCTGGCGATATTGGAAGGTGCCAGCATGATGATTTTCAGTGTCAGAAAATAACCTCTGTGCCCACGTTATGCCATCTGTCAGGTGGTCATATGTGATTTTGGTCTCAGCCACTCGATCTGATTAAGGCCAAGGCTCCTGGGGAAGGCGAGTCTTGGATGAGCACAGATCCACTTCAAACTTCATGTTTATCTAAAGCCGTTATCCCATTGAAGGTGTGAGCTCAGAGATCTGATTGAAAAACACAAAGATACGAGTGTGTGCCGCCGGTGATGATTGAGTGTACCAGAGTAATAGCTATTAATTTCTCTCATCCTGGATGCTGTACGTACATCAACAAAACAAATGAGAAGTGTTATTTGGCTGAGGTAATGTTTCAGTGCGAGCTGTCTCGTGTCCATCCCGAAGGCTCTTGGGGCGTCGTGTAATCAGCGTGCTCGAGTCCTTAAACGCGTGCCAGTTTGGAGGGATAATTGTGTTCGTGCTTTTTTGCGCATCCCTATCATCGGTCGCGCAAGAGGCTGCTGCTCTCGCCTCATTTGAGAGGTGCCGTTTTTCATTCCTCTGGGCTCGGCAGCGGCGGCTGCTGCTGCGCGGTGTCCTCGAGCCTGTTTTTCCCCTCTCCTGGTTTTGGCAATGGCTTTCCCATCAATTAATTTGGCTGCACGAATGAATAAAGCCTCACTGAGAAAACACTGGCGGCCTCTATGTGTAGTCTGACAGGTCTGGTCCATTCTCGAGTCAGTCCTTGTCCTTTCTAGGCACTTATAGTGTGTTGCTGCCTCACTTGCTGCTGCATGTTGTTTTTGATGATGGTGATAGTGATAATGATAGCTCCACTATTAGCATAGCGTGTCCCAGAGGAGCCCCGGGGGCTCAGGGCTGTTTGGCCCTTGTCATGAAACCTGACTGTATAAATGTGGCATGTCTGTTTGTTTTATCGTCAGCTGCATAAGGGCCTCCCAGGCAAACAGACACAGGGTCAAAAGAAGCCGCTAAAGACATAGCAGTAAGAGCGATGGTCTCTGCCATGGCCAGTCCACTTACTCCTATGTGGCACTTGTTTTCATTGCTGTTGTCCTTTAATATGTGGCGACCATCATGCCCTGTAGGACTGGAGAGTGGATTGCATCTCGATGCTGGTTGTTTTTTTCAGGGTATCAAGAGAATTTTGAGAGCCTGCTGGTTTTAGTGCTTGGTATTGTTTGTATGTACTAACATTTGTCAGGATGACACGTCATTTGAGTTGTTGTGTGTCTGACCTTGTATGTGGGGGTGTGCACCAAATTCAAATCTCTTTTTAGAATTGTGTATATGCTACATGGCAGTGTGGTGTACGGAGCACCATGTATCCATGTATCCAACATCAAATGACTAGTTTATGACATACACGATTAAATGATTTCAGTTTAGATTCATCACATCATCGGCTGTACTCGTTATGGAAATAGGCTAGCTCTCTGCCTGCATGTATCTGGGGGAAGTAAAGTACAGTGTTTTTGGAGGTTTGAAATTTCTCGAAGGACTGCAGGGTTTTTGACATTCATTGCCAGGACTCTGCAGACCCAGCTCAGCCAGAGCCAGACTCTGCAGCGAGGCGTGAAGTCCTCTCTCTTCTCCTAGATTTCCACTTAATCTCCCCCAGGGCGACCTCGGCCCATCGCCCACCCCCCCTCCACCAACCCCGCAGGTCCATTCAGGCCCAGCCCGATCAATGCCATCTCCCTCTGGCCTGAACGCCCGCCCAGTACACCAGTGGAAGGGGAGGCATTAATTAAACACCTCAGAGCTCATTACTCAGGCCCAGCCCCTCGGCTTCCTGCCTGTTTACTGACTCTGCAATTGTAATTCAGGCTGGAAGTGGATGTGAGGGTAATGAGAGAGGAGGGGAGGACGCCATTGACAGATGATCCGGAGGGATGGACGTGGCAATGGCGCCGCCGACTAACACAGGCTCTAGTGGCTCGGACGGCGTGATTGACAGATGTTCTAGGGTTCTGTGTATGTACCCACTCACACAGAAAGTAATATATGATAATGTATGGCACCCTACTCCCTATATAGCGCACTACTTCTGGTCAAAAGTAGTGCACTATACAGTGTAGGGAATAGGGTGCCGTTTGAGACGCAGCCTATGACTGTTCTACGAAGCAGACATCCGGTAACTTATAGAAGGACCAAGTTAGCAGATCTGGAGAGTTTAAATTGCAGTGTGTGTCCTACATTGACTCTGTGTCTGACAGTCTAATGATACTAAACAGTAATGAATGAATAATGACGGACTCCATGGCTATTCTAAATAATACAAAGTTCCCATAGAGGAGTCAAATAATGGAACACCCAACATTATCCATGGTAGGGATTGCAAAAAAAAAAGGAAAACAATAAAATACAATTGACAAAGAAACTAACTACAAATACACTACCATTCAAGATAGGGAATGTTGTAAAATAATTTGTATTCGACTTTCTATTAATAGTATTTATAAATAGATAAAAGACAGCATTAGAAGAAAGGATAATTATTGAAATAATACATCTTCAAATATATGGAACTGGAACAGAAAAGTACTCAAAAGCCTAAAATAAGGTAGGAATCAACATGGTACGGATAAAAAGACAGAAAACAGAGGACATAGAAGCCAGAGTATGTGTGTATGTGCAGGTGTATTGTGATCGAAGGTGGGGTGTGTGTTGTTGTGTTTGGATAAGTGAATGCAAAAGGAAAATGGTTGCAAATGCCAGAGCCCATGTGTGTCTGCGATCGGGAGTTGTGACAGAGAGAGCTTTCAATTTTCTGCGGATATGGGATATACATTTTAACATAAATTATAACAATAGGTTATTTATTGTCCTATTATGATGGAACGGTCCCCAACCCTATACCCTAGAGACCCACCTGAGCGACCCAGACACTAAGGAGAAGTCCTTTTCTGTTTTATAGTCCTACTGCGAGTAGCCGATACGCAGCCAAGATAGAAAGATAAATGCGGTCAGAGACCCACTAAAGCAGCACTGCCCCCTCAAGAGTTTTGTGCCTGCCTGGCAAAGTTGGTCCTACAAAGCCAAGGCCCCTGGATGGGTGAGCATAATATACAGTACAAGGAAATTCTCAAAGCTGCTAATGAGAACCTTGATTAGCTTGTACCTACCCAGTGGGAATTCCAGTGGGGTGCCCCCACCCAGGTAGTGGCAGTGATGCCAACACTAGCTGCAGTAACCCATGGGGAGGGTGTCACACTCGGACAATCAGATAGGGCGCAAATTATTGTGGCACAAAATAATCAAAGGTCTGACTGCACAGAGATCTTTTTATTTAATTAGGAAAGTCAGTTAAGAACAAATTCTTATTTACAATGACGGCCTACCCCGGCCAAACCCGGACAATGCTGGGCCAATTGTGCACCGCCCCTATGGGACTCCCAGTCACGGCCGGATGTGATACAGCCTGGATTTGAACTAGGGACTGTAAGGACATTTCTTGCACTGAGATGCAGTGCCTTAGACCGCTGCGCCACTCGGGAGCCCAAGGTGCTTGGGAAATGGTCACAATGGGGGACCAGCGTGTGTGTTTGAGGGGAAGGGGTGTATCTGAGCTCCATCAGCTAGGACTTGAAATTGGTTAATCAAATCTCCCCATTCTTTGTAACGAGTGCGCTGAGAGTCAGGAAGCAAGTTCAGGGAGTGAGTGTTTTAAAAAATAAATGAAACAATTAACACATAACACAAACAACGCACCGACATGTAAACAGAGTCGATAACACCTGAGGAGAGAACCAGATATAGGGAAGATATAGGGAAGATAATCAAGGAGGTGATGGAGTCCAGGTGAGTGTCATGAGGTGCTGGTGCGCTTGACGACGGTGACAGGTGTGCAGGATAATCAGCAGCCTGATGACCTAGAGGTCGGAGAGGGAGTATACGTGACTTTCTTGCTAAATTTTGCATGCCTTCTCAAACAACTACAACTGAATATGCATTCGCACATCAAGTCTTTTCTTGAGTTGGGCTTGGAACAGCTGTTGAACATCTGAGCTTGTGGTTATGTGTGTGTTTATGTATCCCACATCTGTTGCTATGGGGTAATGATGTTAGGGACAATATAGGATGAATCAAAATAACTGTTTGCTAAAAGAATAATTGGC
This sequence comes from Salmo trutta, assembly GCF_901001165.1. Classification (NCBI taxonomy): domain Eukaryota; kingdom Metazoa; phylum Chordata; class Actinopteri; order Salmoniformes; family Salmonidae; genus Salmo; species Salmo trutta. The sequence goes on along the minus strand of NC_042987.1, from coordinate 10,253,718 downwards.
AAAATGATATTTTTGTAATGGCAATCCTGGTTGTAGGTAACAATACTTCACATTAACTGCCTACATTATTATGCATATTATTAGTGAGTTGTGGAAATAAATGAAGATATAACCCTCCCCCCTCAATTTAAAAAAAAATAATATTTACACTATCGTTCAAAAGTTTAGGGTCACTTGGAAATGTTTTTGAAAGAAAAGCTAATTTTTTGTCAATTAAAATAACATCAAATTGATCAGAAATACAGTGTAGACAGTTAATGTTGTAAATTACTATTGTAGCTGGAAACAGAACGATAGCCTTTTAGGCAGAGTTCCTCTGTCCAGTGTCTGTGTTCTTTAGCCCATCTTAATCTTTTATTTTTATTGGCCAGTCTGAGATATGGCTTTTTCTTTGTACATTTCTTTGAGTCTGTTGTTTGCGGGTACTATTTAATGAAGCTGCCAGTTGAGGCCTTGTGAGGGGTCTGTTTTTCAACTAGACACTAATGTACTTGTCCTCTTGCTCAGTTGTGCACTGGTACTTCCCACTCCTCTTTCTATTCTGGTTAGAGCCAGTTTGAACGGTTCTGTGTAGGGAGTGGTACACGGCGTTGTACGAGCTCTTCAGTTTCTTGGCAATATCTCGCATGGAATAGCCTTGCCTTTCAGAAGAAAGTCCTTTGTTTCTAGCCATTTTGAGGCTGTAATCGAACCGACAAATGCTGATGCTCCAGATACTCAACCAGTCAAAAGAAGGCCAGTTTTATTGCTTCTTTAATTAGAACAACAGTTTTCAGCTGTGCTAACATAACTGCAAAAGGGATACTTAATGATCAATTAGCCTTTTAAAAAGATAAACCTGCATTAGCTAACACAACGTACCATTGGAACACAGGAGTGATGGTTAATGATAATGGGCTAAACTTTTGAACGGTAGTGTACATACAGTTGAAGTCGGAAGTTTACATACACTTAGAGTCATTGGAGTCATTAAAACTCGTTTTTCAACCACTCCACAAATTTCTTGTTAACGAACCATAGTTTTGGCAAGTCGGTTAGGACATCTACTTTGTGCATGACACAAGTCATTTTTCCAACAATTGTTTACAGACAGATTATTTCACTCTATCACAATTCCAGTGTGTCAGAAGTTTACATACACTAAGTTGAAGTTTGAGTCAAATGGAGGTGTACCTGTGGATGTATTTCAAGGTCTACCTTCAAACTCTGTGCCTCTTTGCTTGACATCCTGAGAAAATCTAAAGAAATCAGCCAAGACCTCAGAAAAAAATTGTAGACCTCCACAAGTCTGGTTCATCCTTGGGAGCAATTTCCAAATGTCTGAAGGTACCACGTTCGTCTGTACAAACAATAGTACGCAAGTATAAACACCATGGGACCACGCAGCCGTCATACTGCTCAGGAAGGAGACGCATTCTGTCTCCTAGACTTTGGTGCAAAAAGTGCAAATCAATCCCAGAACAACAGCAAAGGACCTTGTGAAGATGCTGGAGGAAACAGGTACAAAAGTATCTATATCCACAGTAAAACAAGTCCTATATCGACATAACCTGAAAGGCCGGTCAGCAAGGAGAAAGCCACTGCTCCAAAACCGCCATAAAAAAGCCAGACTACAGTTTGCAACTGCACATGGGGACAAAGATCGTACTTTCTGGAGAAATGTCCTCTGGTCTGATGAAACAAAAATAGAACTGTTTGGCCATAATGACCATCGTTATGTTTGGAGGAAAAGTGGGAGGCTTGCAAGCCGAAGAACACCATCCCAACCGTGAAGCACGGGGGTGGCAGCATCATGTTGTCGGGGTGCTTTGATTGCAGGAGGGACTGGTGCACTTCACAAAATAGATGGCGTGATGAGGCAGGAAAGCTATGTGGATATATTGAAGCAACATCTCAAGACATCAGTCAGGAAGTTAAAGCTTGGTCGCAAATGGGTCTTCGAAATGGACAATGACCCCAAGCATACTTCCATAGTTGTTGCAAAATGGGTTAAGGAAAACAAAGTCAAGGTATTGGAGTGGCCATCACAAAGCCCTGACCTCAATCCTATAGATATTTGTGGACAGAACTCAAAAAGCGTATGCGAGCAAGGAGGCCTAGAAAACTGACTCAGTTACACCAGCTCTGTCAGGAGGAATGGGCCAAAATTCACCCAACTTATTGTGAGAAGCTTGTGGAAGGTCACCCGATACATTTGACCCAAGTTCAACAATTTAAAGGCAATGCTACCAAATACTAATTGAGTGTATGTAAACTTCTGACCCACTGGGAATGTGATGAAAGAAATAATAGCTGAAATAAATCATTCTCTCTACTATTATTCTGACATTTCCCATTCTTAAAATTAAGTGGTGATCCTAACTGACCTAAAACAGGGAATTTTTACTAGAATTAAATGTCAGAAATTGTGAAAAACTGAGTTTACATTTATTTGACTAAGGTGTATGTAAACTTCCGACTTCAACTGTATAGCTCCGCTATTGTTATTTACTGCTGCTCTTTAATTATTTGTTATTCTTATGTCTTACTTTTTTGGGGGTATTTTCTTAAAATTACATTGTTGGTTAAGGGCTTGTAAGTAAGCATTTCACTGTAAGGTCTACATGTGACAAATACAATTTGATTTGATTTGAATGTGCCTCGGGGCCCCAAATGCCGTAGTCCGGCCCTTCCTTGCTCTTTGCTCTCTGTTCTTGTCTATTCCTTTTGACAGTTGGAGTTGGAGTGCCACAACCTCAAACACCCAGCAGTCTTCAGTGGTATCCAGTCTCTGCTCGTTCATCAGAACTACATCAGAAAGCCATGCAAATATTTGTCCGCTGTCTCCCCCCTCTCACTTTTCATTTCCGTGTCACAGTCCCCATATCCCTCTTTTCCTCTATTCCCTCTCTCAGCTCTTTCTGTCTTTCTTCGCTCTCCCACACACTCTCTGAATCCCTCTTCCCCCTCTCCCTTTCCCTCCCTCTTTCTCTCCCTATCTCTCTCTGTCCCTCTTCCCATCCTGTTCTCTCTGCCCGCTCTCTCTCTCTCTCTCTCTCTCGCTCCCCCTCTCCCGCTTTTTGTATCCCTCTCCCTATCATGTTCTCTCTGCCCCCCTTTCTCTTCCCTTTGATCTCTCTCTCCCTCGCATCTCTCCCACTCCTCTCCCTTACTTTCTCCCATCCTCCCTCTCTGTCAATTCCCTTCTTCCCCCCCCCTCGCTCTCTCTCTCTCCTCTCCTCTGTCTCAGGACAGATCTCCTCTCATTACGTTGATGGTGGTGATGATTCAGTTCACTGGCGCTCTGCTCTCTCTCTCATCAGTACCTCTCCAAGGCCTTTTTCAGCAGTCTGCTCATGCAGCCCTTTTCACTTCAAGGGCATAGGGGCAGCATTGCGCCTGGTCCTCTGCCCCTCTGTCCTGTGGATCCAACATAGGCACCACATAGCACTTGACCATTAACCATGGTAAGCAATGCTCCCTAACCACTTAGAACCACATTCAATCCATTTAAATGAAATGCTTTTTACTTTATTCTCTGTGAACTATAACAAATGCAATATGTGCTGTGTCTTACCTGTGATCCTCATGGCTGCTCATTACCAATGTTCCCTTGATCTAACGGCTCTGTACGGCTGATCCTTATGTGAGCATTATTATGGTCCCTTGTTTCTGATCTTTACTGAGTAGGGTACTGCCTCTCTGCCTCTGGCTGGCTGCTGTCCCTCTCTCTCTCTGTTGTTCTGAAGCACTGCCTTGTAAAGATGCTCTGCGGCTCTTCGTTGTCAGTCCTTCACCAGCGTCGTCCCCTAACATGAAACATTAAAGGCTTTTTCTCACCTCCAAGCAGAATTGCTCCTCCTGTTCTTTTTGACTCGTTTGCTGCTTTCATCTGTTTATCTGTTTACTGCAATCACAACGACCCTTACTACTCCCACAACGACCCTTAGAACCAGACACTATGCACACAGACCTTCATCCTCTTTCACTGTGTGTGTGTCGCTTACTCACACACACACACACACACACACACACACACACACACACACACACACACACACACACACACACACACACACACACACTTAATCTGTTCTCCATCTATCTCTCTCTTTTCTCACACACACACACACACACCCACACACCCACACACCCACACACACACACACACACACACACACACACACACACACACACACACACACACACACGTCTGGTTGATTGTTGGGATTCATTTGTTTGTTTGTTTCACCTGAGTCTTGTAATGCCTGGCTCTGATCCGGCTGATGCAGCCTTGGCTTTTATCTCACTAATTGGCAGATCTGAGCTCAGCTGGGATCCCACCAGAGGGCCGTGTGAGGCAGGCAGGGCTCAGCCAGCGAGGGGTTAAACACTGAGTGGGTTTAATGAAGGGTTAAAACAGGAGATGAGAGGACGGGGCTGGAGGTCCTCGGCTCTACGCTGCTCCTCGTCCGTCTGCTCTGAAACAGGGCGCCCATGGCGATTTGGGCAAGGTGGTGTGTGGGGTGTGACAGGCTGCTCTTGGTTGCAAGGATATTGTTTTATTTGATTAAGTCACAGACACACAGGGTTTTGGATGGTTTTGTTTATTCCACATGAATACAGCCGACCCTGTACACACGTTGACCCCTCCATCCTTCCTCTGGAAATAGCTTTAGCCACACCTGAGATCTCAGGTCACACACTGCACTGTCCAGGTGTGTCCCTGGTAGCAGCTGTGACACATGGACACACGCGAATGGACACACGGACACACATACGCTTACACGCACGCACGCACAGACACACACACACCGTCAGTGTATTTTATTTTTCTGCAGAAGCAGTACACCGCCTTTCTCTTTGTTCAATGTTTCAAGAACAACCGTGGCATCGGAGAAGCATTCCTGTCAGAGATTTCAATTTTCTCCGTCTCTCCTTGTAATTCTCTTCTCAAGAGTAGGCTGCACTTCTGCAAAACTTCTCAATCCTTTCAAATCTCTCTCACTGAGGCTATGCTATTAACTGGTGTGAGAGTGTGTGGGTGTGTGTGCTGAGTGGTTTTATAATTATGTGTCTGTCTGGTTGTGTATTGATGTCTGTGTTTGGGAGTGTCTGTCTGTCTGTCTGTCTGTCTGTCTGTCTGTCTGCCTGCCTGCCTGCCTGCCTGCCTGCCTGCCTGCCTGCCTGCCTGCCTGCCTGCCTGCCTGCCTGCCTGCCTGCCTGCCTGCGTCCTCGTTGACTCTCACTGCGTGTGTCGGAATTGATCAGTATCCTGTACCTCCGTTCACCTCGGGCTAATTGTGTGTGTTTGTCTGTATCTGAGTGTCTCTCTCTCTCTCTCTCTCTCTCTCTCTCTCTCTCTCTCTCTCTCTCTCTCTCTCTCTCTCTCTCTCTCTCTCTCTCTCTCTCTCTCTCTCTCTCTCTCTCTCTCTCTGTGTGTGTGTGTGTGTGTGTGTGTGTGTGTGTGTGTGTGTGTGTGTGTACTTGCTCATCTCTGTAAGTGTATCTGGTGTCGTCTTCTCACCTGTCAGTCAGAAGCCTCTCTCAGCAGGGCTTTAGCTATCTATAAAAGGAAGGTCACAGAGCCTCAAAGACAGAGACGAGCTAGGACTCCACTGCCTTATGATTACAGCACAATACCCCTGCACTCGCTCTGGGAAACATCTGAGCACATGGCAAGGATGAAGAGATGGGGTGAACCAGGGGATAGCCGGACACAGGCGCGCACACGCACACACACAAACACATGCGCACACACACTGGTTTAAGCTAAGCCAAGGTGATGCTAGGTTTGATAGTAAGAAGAGTAAATTACTCCCCACATACAGCGATGGAGGATCTTGTGTACAGGAGAGCTTGGATTTCTACCATATGAAACATGGAGTTATGGGAAAAAGAGATTGAGGTGGAGAGAGAGGGAAAGAGAGAGGGAGCAGATGGGTCAGCCATCTGGTGGATGGCAAAAAAGCGAGGGAGATGAAAAGAAGAGGGAGGGAGCACTGGAGAGAGGGAGATAAGGGAGAGATGCATGGGAAATATCCATGTGTACAAGTTTGAGTGTGTCGGTGTGCGCGCGTGTGTGTGTGTGTGTGTGTGTCTGTGTTTATTTAGTCAGAGGAGATTCAGGTGTGAGCATGCAGCTGAGTTCATAGCGCACACTGTTGAGCGCACTAACATACACATATTAACTACAACACTCTACAGCAGGGTTTCCCAAACTCGGTCCTCGGGCCCCCAAGGGCTGTACGTTTTGGTTTTGATCTGATTCAAATGATCAAAGCTTGATGATTAGTTGATTATTTGAATCAGCTGTGCAGTGACAGGGCAAAAACCAAAACGTGCACCCCTTTGGGTCCCCAAGGACCGAGTTTGGGAAACCCTGCGTTGGATGCAGAAGGACACGCCCCACACACATGGGCACACATACAGGTAACTGCCAAAATAATGGAGTAAATGAGGGATACAAAGTATATTGAAAGCAGGTGCTGCCACACAGGTGTGGTTCCTGAGTTAATTAAGCAATTAACATCCCATCATGCAAATTCTGGGCAGGCCATTATTTTGGCTACCATGGCTACGTCCCGATAGGATGACAATGCCCCCATCCACAGTGCACGAGTGGTCCCTGAATGGTTTGATGAGCATGAAAATTATGTTAACCATATGCCACGGCCATCTCAGTCACCAAATCTCAACCCAACTGAACACTTATGGGAGATTCTGGAGTGGCGCCTGAGACAGCGTTCTCCCACCACCATCAACAAAACACCAGATGATGGAATTTCTTGTGGAAGAATGGTGTTACATCCATCCAATGGAGTTTGAGGCACTTGTAGAATCAATGCCAGGATGCATTGAAGCTGTTCCGGCTCGTGGTGGCCCAATGCCCAATTTCTTTTACTTTTGCAGCTACCTGTGCGTCCACACTAAAACAGACATGGGCAAACCACACAGTCAGAAACCGTACATGCACAGCAACAAGGACAGCCATGTTAGCCATGCTTTATGCACTGTCTATATGGAAGTCAGAGACTTAGCCCAGGGCTGAGACAAGCTACGTTACAGACCAGCACAGCTAATTCACTGAGACAAGGAAAGAGAGGGGGAGAGGGAAAGAGAAGAGACCAGCAGACAAAAAAGAAAAGAAAGGGGGACAGAGAAAAAGAGATGATGAAAGAGTAAGAGAGGGGGAGAGACGGGGAAGAAAATGGGGAGAGATACGAAGATGAGGATGGATGAGCAGACAGACTAAAATAGCTAAGTAATGGTAAACCTGAAACAGATCAAAGAAATTATCTTTGTAAAAAAACAGATGTCAGGAAAACAGATATCAATGTATTTGCGGTGGCAGGAGTCTTGAATACCCCTTAAATTGCACCATCCCTGTGGTGATGTGAGAGAGCATTAGTGAACTGACGCCACTGACAGGAGAATGCAGCTCTGGGAGATACAAATCGCTTACATGGTGGCAAAATAAAATGATGGGGACATGAAGGTTATAAATGTTCTTTCACACCACACTTACTGTAAATACATAACGCCATGACTTAATTATCTATAATATAGTACAACAGAGTGACGATAATATGTGAACAGCCATGTTAGTCCTAAAATGGTGAACGTAGATCATGACATTCACATTCACTGCAAATATAATGATACAATTATTTTGAATTCAATTACAGGTACAAAACATTTTATCGGTGTAAATACACGCACAGCATCGCCAACTCAGTGCTCTGCAATGTGGCGGACACAAAAAAGCCACCATATAATTTGCAAAACTTTGTTATTTTCTCTCTGCTTGGATGATAATGATGATTATCGTCATTACTGTCCTGGTAATAATCATCAATTTGGCTGTTGTTTCTGTCGTCAGCACTTTGTTCTTCGCTTGGCACACATCTGCGTCCCAAGTGACCTACATTGTGTGAATTTTCCTGTACATATTATTTATTTGTGCAAAGGATAATGTGCCTGCGTATATATTTATCCTTTTGTTGTCTAAGCAGTTCCGCTGCAGTGGAGTACCTTTGGGGCAAAGCAGCGCAGTCTCTTTACCTGAGGGATGTGGGCTAAAAACCGTACACTTTAAAGTCACATAAGATCTGGTCACAGGTGAGTGAGGCAAAACCAGGTATATCTGTGTTTTCTGAGTGACATGAGTGGTTGAGGAGTAATTTCATGCCTAAAGAGACATGAGGCAGGTCGGGGCTCAGCAATAGCTTAGCTGAGCTGTGCAGGATGCAGGCAGCTTTCTCATCCGCTCCTACCGTCCTCCTCCCTCCATCCATTCTCTGACCACGCAGGAGCAAAAGGCTGAAAGAGATTAGCAAAAGGAGCTATGACATTGGAATGACTGTCGGAGTGAGGGATGCAGAAAAGGAAAAACAAAAGGAAGGACCCATATATGGATATATTTAAATCCAGACAATCGCACACACTCATGCTGACACACCACACACATTGTCCTTGTCACATTTTTCCCACTTTTGCCAAAATGCACATACACACACACACCCTGTCACATTTCCCCCACTCTCCATCACATACTCTTGATCTCACACATATGCAGACACACACAAACCCCGCTCTCCTCCCTCTCTCCCCCCTCGACGGCATGCGCATACAACACACACCTACTGTACTCTCCTGTACACACGTCCAAGTATTTGTGCTGCTGTCTGCCATCCTGTGAAAGGGAAGTCCGAACAGGACTGCAAATGAGCAGACAGGTGGAGAGGGGGAGACACACCCACCAGGTGGAAGAGAGGACATCGGTCCGTCCGTCTGTCTGTCTGAGTGTTTGTATCTGTGTATCATACATCACAAGTCTATGTCTGTCTGTGACTGCCTGAGTCAGTACTGTACTGTATGTCTGTCTGTGTATCATATTACCTGTTTATGCCTGACTGTCTGTGTCTTGCTGTTTCTTTGTCTGCCCCCCGTTGCTCCTTGTCCTTGCTATTTAGGAGAGGAAGAGATACAGTTGAAGTCGGAAGTTTACATACACCTTAGCCAAATAAATGTAAACTCAGTTTTTCACAATTCCTGACATTTAATCCTAGTAAAAATTCCCTGTTTTAGGTTAGTTAGGATCACCACTTTATTTTAAGAATGTGAAATGTCAGAATAATGGTAGAGAGAATGATTTATTTCAGCTATTATTTCTTTCACCACATTCCCAGTGGGTCAGAGGTTTACATACACTCAATTAGTATTTGGTAGCATTGCCTTTAAATTGTTGAACTTGGGTTAAACGTTTCGGGTGGCCTTCCACAAGCTTCTCACAATAAGTTGGGTGAATTTTGGCCCATTCCTCCTGACAGAGCTGGTGTAACTGAGTCAGGTTTGTAGGCCTCTTTGCTCGCATATGCTTTTTCAGTTCTGCCCACACATTTTCTATAGGATTGAGGTCAGGGCTTTGTGATGGCCACTCCAATACCTTGACTTTGTTGTCCTTAAGCCATTTTGCCACAACTTTGGAAGTATGCTTGGGGTCATTGTCCATTTCGAAGACCCATTTGCGACCAAGCTTTAACTTCCTGACTGATGTCTTGAGATGTTGCTTCAATATATCCACATAATTTTCCATCCTCATGATGCCATCTATTTTGTGAAGTGCACCAGTCCCTCCTGCATCAAAGCACCCCCACAACATGATGCTGCCACCCCCATGCTTCACGGTTGGGATGGTGTTCTTCGGCTTGCAAGTCTCCCCCCCCTTCCCTCCAAACATAATGATGGTCATTATGGCCAAATAGTTTTATTTTTGTTTCATCAGACCAGAGGACCAAAAAGTACGATCTTTGTCCTCATGTGCAGTTGCAAACCGTAGTCTGCCTTTTTTATGGTGGTTTTGGAGCAGTGGCTTCTTCCTTGCTGAGCGGCCTTTCAGGTTATGGCGATATAGGACTCGTTTTTCTGTGGATATAAATACTTTTGTACCTGTTTCCTCCAGCATCTTCACAAGGTCCTTTACTGTTGTTCTGGGATTGATTTGTACTTTTCACACCAAAGTACGTTCATTTCTAGGAGACAGAACGCGTCTACTTCCTGAGTGGTATGATGGCTGTGTGGTCCCATGGTGTTTATACTTGCGTACTATTGTTTGTACAGATGAACGTGGTACCTTCAGGCGTTTGGAAATTGCTCCCAAAGATGAACCAGACTTGTGGAGGTCTACAATTTTTTTCTGAGGTCTTGGCTGATTTCTTTAGATTTTCCCATGATGTCAAGCAAAGAGGCACTGAGTTTGAAGGTAGGCCTTGAAATACATCCACAGGTACACCTCCAATTGACTCAAATTATGTTAATTAGCCTATCAGAATCTTCTAAAGCCATGACATCATTTTCTGGAATTTTCCAAGCTGTTTATAGGCACAGTCAACTTAGTGTATGTAAACTGCTGACCCACTGGAATTGTCATACAGTGAATTATAAGTGAAATAATCTGTCTGTAAACAATTGTTGGAAAAATTCATTATGTCATGCACAAAGTAGATGTCCTAACCAACTTGCCAAAACTATAGTTAACAAGAAATTTGTGGAGTGGTTGAAAAACAAGTTTTAATGATTCCAACCTAAATGTATGTAAACTTCCGACTTCAACTGTATATGAGAGCCACACCCTCACTGGAGGAAAGACTCCTCCCATATCCATCTCGCTCGCTGATGCTGTCCTTCAAACACAGACACACACACACACACACACACACACATGGTCTGGAAGGATTGAGATTAGCTAGTGGATAAATCATTTGAAGGTGTTTCAGTGATAAGGAGGTGCATGGGGTGGGTGTGTCTGTATGCGTGTGTCCTTCTCTGTGTGTGTGTGTGTGTGTGTGTGTGTGCGTGCGTGCGAGCGTGATGTTACACCTCATAAATCCTAGGGCGATAGAAGTGACCTGGGTTATTGGGGAGGAAGGGTAGTAGGGAGGCGTTCAATGCCACACTATACCCCTTAGTGCCGGAGGGACTCACACTCTCACACGTCTATAAAGAGAGCAGAGTGAGTACACACACACACACACACACACACACACACACACACACACACCAGTGGATAAATCAGTCTTTTCATCCTCTGTCATCTGGCTGGCCCTGTTCTGACCGTGTTTATGTAATGGAGGAGGAACAGTCTCTCTTACATTTCTAATGGACATGCAGAACCAGGGCTCTCTCTTCCTTCAACACGAACTGTGGGCTAGTTATTCGATATGAACATTAAAAAAAAAAGACAACAATGATGAAAATGAAAATAAGTTGATTACGTTTTTATTTGACTGATGATGGTGTCTAGTTGATGGACAGGTTACCACGGTGATGATGATGACCTGAGAAATGGGGGTGAACTGTTAGTAGGCTAAAACGGAGGAGATGGGAAGAGAGAGAGAGCGAGTGTACATGATGAGAGATTAAGACAGTGGTCCTGTTATTGGAGCGCGCGAGAGAGATGCGACAACAGCGTTTGCCCTGTTCACATTTGACTCAGTGTGACTCTTGTCATTAGAGACGGGCAGATACGACGAGAGGCAAGAAACTTCAGACAATATTCAAAGATCGACCTCAGAAGGTAAATGAATTCTTAATCACCAAAAGGTAATCAAGCATGGCGCGCGGTGAGTCGGATGAATATGTTTTAACCGCGATGTTTTAGAAGCAAATGAAGATAAATATCGTATTTTTATTTGGTTGACAGTCTATCAAATGCATTATTTCTTTGTCAGGCTGAATGCATTAGACTAAATAGCCTAAACATTGATATTTTTTCTTGAAAACGTTCTTCGAGATGAATTGCATGGTGGTTTTACAGTGAACCTTGTTTGTGCATAATTGCGGTGCTGAAAGAGATAACAGATTTTCTTACATTTTATGTTGAAATGTCAAAAAGTGTTGGCTACTCCACTAGATTTTGGGCGATTTCATGCTCCAACAGCCAATGTCTACAACGCCTCTTAAACAGACTTGACAAACCCACAAATGTCATCATTGTGACTATGGGATAGGCTACGAGTGCAATGAATTTAGACTTTGAAGAACATATTTGTATGTATTTTGTATCATCTATCACAACCGCATAACTCAGTTAAGTGAACAGGGCACGCGCACGTCTCGGGGGTCACTTGGGAGAGATGGACCAGTGCAGATTTCACGTGACTGAACCGAGTCCAAGCAGATGGTGCGCGCACTTCTGTCTGCCACGGTTAAAAGATCCGCGGGGTAGCGGCAGACCAGACACGTAGCCTACCAAAAACCGACAGTGACACCCGAGTGTGTGCGAGGCAAATATTTTACCTGCCGCATGCGCAATGTCTACGAGGATCAGCGCATCCCTAATGAAGGTGATCTTGTCAGTATCGCTTCATAATACCAGCTTAATTGTATCCATTTATTATTTGTACCAAATCGCTTATAACAAGTGTTTGGCTTGATATTGAGGGGTGTCGGTGTGAGCGCGCGGTGACAAGACTGGGCTGTGTTCGGGGCTGTCTCTCCGATATGGTAATGTGATGAGTGTTCAATCAGCTGTGTGTGTGTGTGTGTGTGTGTGTGTTTGGGTGCGCGTTTCACTGTCCTCTGACAAACATTTTCTGAGATTTATGATTGCCCTTTAGCAGTAGGCTGCTATCAACAATTCTGTCCATGTTTGAATGTGAATGTGTTTTATTTGCGGTGTTTTACCATTGTGTGCACAGTAGCCTAAAGTGGGTTGAATAGTATGCTATGTATTTGATGTTGTAAAGCCATGCCAGCTTTTAATATAAGCCTCTGTAGCTGGCATTTTTCTCTGTGGGAAAATGATACATGTCCCCTGGATTTGTGCACTACCCCCCCCCCCCCTTCCAACACACACACACACACACACACACTAACACACACACACACACACACACACACACACACACACGCGTATTTAGAAATCCTTCAATCACTTTTCAGTACCTTTGTGTGGGTTTTAGTGCATCGTTGTGAGCCTCTGGCTCATCCATAATCACTGCAGTATGTATCACACCATGTACACCATGTATCAGTGTGCTTTATATGGAACACAGATAGGCTATGTTTAATATTTGTAGATAAAGCATATAGGTTTGGCTGATGATCAATGACTATGCATGTGTGGATCTTTTTTTTTCTGTGTGTTTCTGTGTTTGGCTGTGTGCACAGTTCTTCCTGTGCTTGCACATTCAATTTCGACCTGGCTTTGCCTTGGCAACGAAAGGTCTTGTGAGAATACGTCAAGGGAGATAAGACGTTAGACAAATGCTCTCCGCTAATTTGGTTAAAACAGAGCAAAACAATCTGTATCAGCATTAAGCTCATAATTGTTTACACCGAAGAGCTTTTGTATTTACCCTGAGTGAGACGCGAGAGGGAGAGAGAGAACTGAGAGGAATGGTAGATGTGTGTGTGTGTGTGTGTGTGTGTGTGTGTGTGTGTGTGTGTGTATAGACAAGACATTGACTCAGTGACTTATGTCAGTTATAAAGCGGCTAGGAGAAGGGAGGCTGAGAAAGAGGTGGTGCTGTTGTGACAGGGAGGACTCACCACTTCCCATTACCGGACAGTACCGTTTATTACAACAGACATCGAATGGAGGGAGGAGAGAGAGAGATGGAAGGACACCAATAGTGAGATAGAAGGGCCAAGGCCAGAAAAAGAAGACGAGTGAGGGAAAGAGACAGAGAGAGCAAGTGTTCGAGAGCGGTGATATCATGCAGGCAAATCGGAAACCTCCCTGGCTGTCATTCCAGAGCTTTGCTCTTACGTAACAACACTGCAACCCTTATCTCAAGTGTGGCTAAAGTGTTTTGCTGTCCAGATAAACAAAGTTATTCTCTCTAAGAGAGCCACGTCACCAGTGGCAGCCATAGTAGACAATGGAGGGGCCGGGGACTCGCTCGAATGACGCATCCTCTCCTCGGGCTACTCTCTGTAGACGTTTAAGAGAGCGTTTAAGACACACAGCACCCCCAAGGCTCTTATTCAGCAAGATTACGTTTAGACATGCGGCCGAGTTGGGAATGCACCGTTAACAGGGGGGATGATCAATGGCTTGTTCTCCCTTTCTGATAGCAAACTAATGAGTATTGAAGACCTACAGTCTACCACCCTTGGATTTTGTAGTTCAGGGAAGGGAATTGACTGCTGTTATATAGACATCTACCAGTTCAGTAGCGTTCAATTCAGCTAAAGGAATTAGACGCCGAGCCGTTCCGGGGCCCACCGTCAGAATAGCGACTGTTGAAGACTCGGGAGTGTTCCCTGGAGTCATCTCAGAGAGAGAGATTATTTAATTCTCGTATTCCCACTCCAATTGTTGTGGGGGAAAGGGGGTTTCTGAGTCCCACGTTGCCAGGGATACCCACACTCATGTACTCATGCTGTTCAGTCAGAAAATTGAATTAGCTCCTCCACATTTTACCTCCCTGGTGGCACCTTATAGAACGCTTACTGATAAAGAAAGATGGCAGCCTTTGACTCTTCTGCCTTCACAAATGCGATTCAACCAGACAGAGATCTTCCCAATGTCTCTACCTATAGAGGTGATGGTTAAAGACATGCAGTATAACACCCGGGCGACTCCCCTCTCAATCAGACTGGTTAAATCAGGAAGACATATTTCTTCCCTGGGGTCCCCATTTAGAGAAATGGTTGTGGAGGAGCCGTGTTCTCCTCATGGATGGATGCTGCTGCTACAGCTTGTCACGGTCTGATTGTACACAGGCGACTTTGGCTGTTCTGCCTTCTCCTGAACACAGTGTGGGAGGATGCAGCTGGCCCACTGTGCCAAGCCCAGGGAGGAGGTCTCTTTTGTGGCTGGAGCGTGTAGGGATGTGGGGCTGGAGTGTGGCAGGCACGTGAGGCGCCAAGCCTCTTCCTGCCTTCAGAGATTGACGTGAACCAACTCTCTCGCTGGCCGCTCGGATGATGGAGGATTTCCTCATGAGAATGTACAGCAGTCCGCTCTGCTGGAGACATTATTGTAAAGGGAGAGAGGGAGCTTTCATTTAAGGAATAGAGGGCACATTCATCGCAGTGGGGGCTCACCCAGGAGTGTGTATGATGCAAGTGTGGGAGTTTGTGTGTGTTCGTATTGGGTAGCCTTGCGGCGGTGTGTGGGGCCGTTCGAAAGCAACTCCAAGCTCTGACATGGGAGTCCAGAAGGAATTTGGGGGAAATCCTATTGTAAATTTGTCTACTCCACAAAGATAATTGGCTTATTCCTGTGTTAAATTGGCCTGTCCTATAGGACATTGAGTGGGCTTAACATGCTCGGTGCAGACACCGCCTGCTCCTCTGCTTCGCAGGGACTTAGACGGGTATTACACACTGAATTACTGTATGACAATGATGAACCGATAGCTGCAGTGCATTCAGCAGTGCAGAGCCCGATCCTTTTAAAGTATCGTTCGCACACACGTAGACTGACAGGTTTGCCTACACAGAGCTTCTTTCGTGATAATGTAGGCTAACTAACTATCGAAATGAGCCCTTTGACACGTGCGAACACACAGGAGTGCTCATTCTACAGTGGTCCCTGCAGCGTACGCTCAAACCGGCGGGATTAGAACGCTTACTGTATTTAGAACGTCCAGTTACGACAGATGCAACAGTCAGCATTTGAGCTGGCCACACTGTTTTTTTTCACATAAACATTTTGCACAAACACAGTCCTTTCCACATGATGTCCTCAATGTGAGCAGTTTATTTTCGGATGCAATGTTCAGACATTCACAGAAGTAGCGACACAATAACACAATTCTCATTCAAACCGGACAATCCAGGCTACATAAGTCGTAGCGCTAATTGAGGAAAGATTAACCTAACACAAGCGGTCATATTTAGCTAACTCTCAGCTGACAGAAACCATAATATGAATTAGCTAATAGCAATTACTATTTACATTTTATCACATCACGGGGGACCTCACGGGTGTGTCATCTACCATCATTCACTTTCATCATTCACTTTCGGGAGTTTACCCAAAAGACGATTGAACCATCCCTTCATCTCGTTTTTGTTATAACATCTAGGGTCTGACAGACATTTACGTGACAACCATAATGCATTGTATGATGTCAAGAAACATGGCGCCACATTGAGCTGGCAATTAGCTTAGCTCGTCATAATAGGTACAACCTTCAAAAAAGTATTTTACACACGTCTGTGTCCATTACAGTCTATGCAAGATTCGGAATGCATGATTTGTCACCAGAACTTGAAAACATGTGAATAAAACAGTAAATACATACAGCTCCATACATACAATACCAGTCAAAAGTTTGGACACACCTACTCATTCAAGCGTTTTTATTTATTTTACTATTTTCTTCATTGTAGATTAATAGTGAAAACACCAAAACTATGAAATAACACATATGGAATCATGTAGTAACCAAAAAAGTGCAAAGAAAATCCAAATATATTTTATATTTGAGATTCTTCAAAGTAGCCACCCTTTGCCTTGATGACAGCTTTGCACACTCTTGGCATTCTCTCAACCAGCTTCACCTGGAATGCTTTTCCCACAGTCTTGAAGGAGTTCCCATATATGCTGAGCACTTGTTGGCTGCTTTTCCTTTACTCTGCAGTCTAACTCATCCCAAACCATCTCAATTGGGTTGAGGTCGGTTGATTGTGGAGGCCAGGTCATCTGATGCATCACTCCATCACTCTCCTTCTTGGTCAAATAGCCCTTATACAGCCTGGAGGTGTGTTGGGTCATTGTCCTGTTGAAAAACAAATGATAGTTCCACTAAGCGCAAGCCAGATGGGATGGCGTATCGCTGCAGAATGCTGTGGTAGCCATGCTGGTTAAGTGTACCTTGAATTCAAAATAAATCTAAGACAGTCTCACCAGCAAAGCACCCCCACACCATCACACCTCCTCCATGCTTCACGGTGGGAACCACACATGCAGAGATTATCCGTTTTGCGTCTCACAAAGACACAGCGGTTAGAACCAAAAAGCTCAAATTTAAACTCATCAGACCAAAGGGCAAATTTTCATGTCTAATGTCCATTGCTCGTGTTTCTTGGCCCAAGCAATACTTCTTATTGGTGTCCTTTAGTAGTGGTGTCTTTGCAGCAGTTCGACCACGAAGGCCTGATTCACTCAGTCCCCTCTGAACAGTTGATGTTGAGATGTCTGTGGAACTCTGAAGCATTTATTTGGGCTGCAATTTCTGAGGCTGGTAACTCGAATGAACGTATCCTCTGCAGCAGAGGTAACTCTGGGTCTTCCTTTCCTGTGGCGGTCCTCATGAGAGCCAGTTTCATCACAGCGCTTGATGGTTTTTGCGACTGCACTTGAAGAAATGTTCAAAATCTTGACATTTTCCGTATTGACTGACCTTCATGTCTTAACAGGATTGGTGGGTCCCCCTCGGGAGGGTTGAGCTAACATAGGCTAATGCGATTAGCACGGGGTTGTAAGTAACAAGAACATTTCCAGGGACATAGACATATCTGATATTGGCAGAAAGCTTAAATTCTTGTTAATCTAACTGCACTGTCCAATTTACAGTAGCTATTACAGTTGAAAGTAATGATGGACTGTCGTTTCTCTTTTCTTATTTGAGATGTTATTACCAAATAGGGCTATCTTCTGTATATCACCCCTACCTTGTCACAACACAACTGATTGGCTCAAATGCATTAAGAAGGAACGAATGTCCACAAATTCACTTTTAACAAGGCACACCTGTTAATTGAAATGCATTCCAGGTGACTACCTCATGAAGCTGGTTGAGAGAATGCCAACAGTGTGCAAAGCTGTCATCAAGGCAAAGGGTGGCTACTTTGAAGAATCTCAGATATAAAATATATTTGGATTTGTTTAACACCTCTTTGGTTACTACATGATTCCACGTGTGTTATTTCATCGTTTTGATGTCTTCACTATTATTCTACAATGTAGAACATTTTAAAAATAAAGAAAAACCCTGGAATGAGTAGGTGTGTCCAAACTTTTTACTGGTACTGTACATACAGTGTGCTACAGTAGAAATGTTAACAACTAGATATACAGAAACTATAATGATCACGTGATAAGGCACTTATTATTAGTAGTGAAGGTAATACGGGAGCCAGCCGGAGAATATGCCGGGGAGGAAAACGTTTGTGTTTGGACTCTTGTAGAAGAAAGAAGTTTTGTCCGGCTCAGTAATGCCTCAAACGTAAATAGGCTGAAACAGTATCATTGGCTACTACTATGTGAATTAATGAGGAGGCGGAACACACCTCAATTCAAACTTTTTTTTTTAAATTGACAAGTTGAAACAGCCTATAGTTAATTAGCAGGCAGCCTGCCTTGGTTTAAGGGCAGCATGGGTTAATTGTCCTGTTGCATAACAACCACATTTTGGAACAGTGAGAGCATTCTGACATCATGCGCGTCAAAAATTCTTGCCCTGGGGCGACCGTTAGAGATGTTTGGAACTCACGCGTGAAAAGGTTAAATACCAACCAGTGTTAAAAAACTAATAACTAACCTACTGATTTTGCTGAACTCGTTATGTCTAGCGGTCTTAGATCTAGTTAACTGGTCTGTAACCTGATTTAAGATGTGGATCTATGTGAGAAATCAGCGTGGTGTTAAATGTACATGTGTCCAGGCAGAGAGCAACCTTACTTCCAGGGACAGCTTTGTCTCTCTCGACCTCTTGGTTGGCCAGTCCTAGCGGATTATTATGTTAAGATGGTGACGAAAACAAATATATACATAAAGGAAAACTATATAGAGGCATAAAGATGAAAAAAAAAACAATGAAGGCGTCACGGCCACCAAACAAACCAACAGCCTCACGGCTTGCAAGCTGGGACACTGACTGAAGATCACCTTAATTGACAGCACCTGTCCTTATCAAGGCTTGGCAGCATAGCACTTGGACATGGTTGCTGCTGCCCCCTGGAGGAATGGCGTGTGAAAGTGGTAGTGAGCTGTAGTGTGCTGTCTTAACTACCTAACCTACATACATCAAAACACCAACCAAATGCCATCAGACTTCTCTTTCAGAACTTCCTTGTTCAGACCTCCGAGCAGCAAATCCCATGCTTGTAATATTCATCAGACCCTCCAAATTTCTGGTCTCCAACTCACAGCCCTAAATGAGGGTTTCCAGGCCCCATTCAGGTTGGCATGGAAATGTCTCTTTCTCAGGCAGCAGCATACCTAAATCATTATCCTTTACATCAAACACCAGCCTGGCTTCGCTTTGCCACTTTGAAGATTTTTCTCATCAATCCATCCTCTGAAGGAGACACAAGATAAGTGTGTGTGTGAGTGCATCTGTATGTGTCTTCAAGCTTATTTTAACCCATTAAATGCCTTTAGTGTAACCCTTGATAACAGCTCCAGCCAAGTCCTGGCCCAGGGCAGCTGCTTAGCAGCTAACACAGCTGATCCGGAGGCGCAAGGTTCAGTGGAAATGCTAAAACCAGAAAATGAGAGCAGAAGAGACGGATGAATTGTCAGTGGATGCAGCCGCTCGTGTGGGAAAAACTAGGCAGGCAGCACACATAATTCTGGGGAAGTGACCGAAAACTGTTTCGTTAGAGTGCATGCATCGGTAAAACAGATAAAAGCAAGAATTCCCAAAACATGACAAAAACGCTCAAATGCCTTTAAGTGTCTTGAAGCCTGGTAATGGAACCAAAGAGAACAAAATGAATGAACCAGTTTAACTCCTGTTTCAAACCAGCGTTGTTCTTCATGTGGCATGCTCTGCAGGGAATTGGCTGAAAACATCCTTAGAGGCCGTGCATTTTAAGCTTATATAAAATGGCTGGAACGAGATGGTAAGAGTTAGGGTTTCTTGATGCTACTAGACAGTATACAGAGACTGTGTTTATTCATTATTGTTTAAGCATGGCATAGATTTGATTACTACAGTATATTATGATGTATGGCATTGTACTCTATGATAAAGTACTGGATGTTTTGTAATACAGTGCCTCCACTTGTTGTATTTGACAGCATCATGTTCTTTTAAGTGATTGTCCTTGTAAAAATGTGTATAAATTATGTATATATTTGTTTGTTGGAGTGTGTGTGCGTGTGTGTGTATGTGTGTGCGTGTGTGTGTGTGTGCGTGTGTGTGTGTGTGTGAGAGAGAGGTGTGTCAGTGTGTGAAAAACAATTTGTCCACTCCTGTGTGTGTAAAATTAGTTTAATAGTGAGCCAGCTGGAGAGTTTGTGTATGCGAGGTTCATCAGTAGTGTTGTTAATGTAGTGGAGTTCAGTTGGTTCATGGATGATATTTCAGTGCTGGATCTACTTGAGGAACCCTTTTGATGAATGGGCAATTAAAGCCAGCCTCCTCCTGCCTGGTAGTTGACTGATCACTTTTTAATAGTACTCCTGTTTCTTTGATAAAACACAAAATGAATCGTCAATACTTTCGTCCAAGGAGCGCTGAGCTTGTGATTTTAAGTGTATTAGAGTGTAGCTTACAGTACGCACGTGTGTGTGTGTGTGTGTGTGTGTTTGTGTGACTCCTGTTGCTATAGTGGTCAGTCTTTTTCCCCAGCTCCGGTGCACATTACTGTTTTTGCAATTCATCATATAAAAGTGGCTCCTCATTCAAAATGTTCTATCCGTGCCTTAATCCATTCAATGCACCCCATGCAATGGCAAAAAATACGTGGAGTATGTGTGAGTGAATGTGTGTGTTTGTTTCTATTTGTGTTTGTGTTTGGCCGTTTTGAATGTATGTGTGTATGTTTGTGTGTGCATGTGTGCGTTTTTTTGTTTTTTGTGTGACTGTTTAGCTGTTATCATTAATCGTGCCAAGTGACGAGTCAAAGTATCAGTAACATGAATTGAAAAACTTAGTTTTTTGTTTCCTTTTTAATCCTATCTCGTCATCTCTCATTTCTTTGTTTGATTTTTATTAAAAGCGTATCGTCTCTCACTTCAATTAGCGAGAAAAGTGTTGCCTCCAGAAGCATGCTCGAATCATGTTGTTGCGTTTTGGATTCTTAAATCAAAAAGTCTAATTTTATACATAATTAATGATACAGCTCAGAAATGGAAAAATATAAAAACATCCTAAACGTTCAAAGAAACAGAAATCTGTTTTGCTTTCCACATTTCCTGTTCCATGGGAGATTGCTGATGTGCTCACTGGTTCTTAGAGGGAAAACAAAAGATGCGTTTGAACTGAAATGGTGGAACGAACACGGGATAGCAATCGAACAAGCTGGTACCACCTCGAACTTAAACCGCCCACCAGGAGACATGGACCTCCTGATGTGAGTTCCTTAGTCAGAAGTCAGTCCATGTGTCTCTCTTTCATGGTGTCATGTGCTTAACGCCAGATAGGTACTGCATCTAACTAAATTGAACATTTGGAATTAGATGATTCATGTTTTCAAATGCCAATGGAATACCTGCTGGTTGGTTGAATGGATGGTTGATGGCATTTTTTGAATTCCACAGTAACAGCCATAGAGCTTCTGCCATGGAGGTGGTCTGTTGAACTACACGCCCGCGTGGTGAGTGTGTGTAACCTTTCGTGAGACCTGGGTCTTGTGTTAGCTCCTGGAGATGGGCTATCATACTCTTCAGATGCTCCAAATGAACTGGATTGGATTCTTGGTGGGTCTGCCCTGTAAATAATTACAGAGTGGGCTGCTTCCTTGTGTGGATTTGGGGTTTTCATCCTCATTGACCTTGAGATTAGAGCTGCTCAGTTGTGACCACAATCTATCAAGGAGTCTTCGGGGTTTGAAGTAACGTCACGTCTCTCTGTGGCAACGGGCAAATCTGCCCAGCGTTTCTGAATTAATGTGTGCACGGCGGAAGTGTGTTTGTCTGAGTGTGTGTTTGTTGGCATGTTTGTGTGTGTGTGTTCGAGTGTGTGGGTCTGTCTCAGTATTAGGGGCTTGCTGACTCAGTCATTTTAGCAGCCTGTTAGGAAAGTCAGCATCTTTCTCAAATAAAGTTTCTTGACTGTGCCACTGCCAGAATGAAACTGTGTCAAACATTAATGTAACAGCCCAGGCTGTTAGAATACAGATTGGCTGTTGAATCCGGGCCAAATGGACTGTATGAGACTTTCCCCCCACTCACTGCATTCTCTTTAGACTAATTATCTTTGTCACACTTTACACAGTGGCTCATTTATTATGCCATCATGATCGGACATCTGTATTGGCTTCGTGGACATGACAATAGCTTGAGGGTCCCACGAAGTAAATGTCCTACTGAATAGAGGGAAATAGTGGACACGTATTAAATATTCAATAGCATAGTACACCATCTTCCTGAGCAAAAAAGGTTATATGTTTTGTCCGGTAATCAACGAATCACGATCTTCAGTTTAGAATGCAATTAGTTTAATCAGCTGTGTTCACTAGGGATAGGGGGAAAAGTGTAACAGCTCTCTGGCCCCCGAGGACTGTAGTTGCCCATCCCTGTTCTAGAGTAACTGTGGTCATGATTTCATTTCTAGTCTTCTTAGTTGTGGTTTTCTTACTCTAAGTCCGGTTCCTATCTTCTAGACCAGGGTTATTCAACTCTTACCCTACGAGGTCCGGAGCCTACTGCTTTTCTGTTCCACCTGATCATTTATTGCGCGCACACCTGGTGTCCCAGGTCTAAATCAGTCCCTGATTAGAGGGTAACAATGAAAAAAAAGCAGTGGAACTGGCTTCCAGGTCTAGAGTTGAGTTGGAGGGTTTTAGACTGACCCTTGTTCTGCTGTCGTCTCAACACAGACGCTGTTTAGATTCATTTGATATGTTTTCCTATTCCACGACTCACACATACATGGCTGTTACACAGACAGCACACCATTCACATGCACAGATAGAGCTTGTATACACATAAGGGAATCCGAAACACACACGCACGCGCACGCGCACACAAACAATACCCGGGATTGCTGGAGATAAAAGGGGAGGTGTTGGTGACACATCTGGGTAAAGACAGAGGTGTTCCTGACAGATCTGGGTAAAGAGAGAGCTGTTCCTGTCGTGTTCTGTCACTGAGGTTCTTCCACATGCCTGCTGCTACATTTACAGCTGCACTGTTAAAGGCACTAGTGACATATAGCCACGGCTGTCATCACCACGAGATGAGCATGAATCTCAGCCAGAGTCTCCGTAGGGAGAGGGTAAGACATGGAGGGAGAGCAGAGGAGAGGAAGAAGAGAAATGGAGAGTGAGAGAAGGCAAGAGATAGCATACGGTGGGAATGCTGATGAACGGTTTGTGGTTTGTGTGATTTGAGGGGAAAGGGTTGTTGATGAGAGCGTACACGTGTTTGCGTGTTTAGTCTAGAATCTATGGTCATGACACTGAGTGACTGTGTGCTCCTGGGCTTTGCGGTAATGTGTATATGCGGTTTATGACAGTGTGTAGTATGTGTGTATTTCTGTGTGTCGTGCCAGTGTGTGTGTATGAGTGTATGAGGGATCCCTGTGGGGATTGTATTTCGGTCGGTCAGGCACGTCTGATAACAGCCCACCAGACTCGTCACATCTATTATTGAGGGAGGGGAAATTGATCGGTACTAACAGTGCCTGTTACCCTGTCTCTCATATACCGCTGGGCTTCTCCTGCTCTCTATTCCTCCTCTTACCGCTTCACTCCTTCTCTCATTTGTCCTCCATCCCTCCTTTCTCACTGCCTGTCTCCCCCACTCATTTGTTCCTTCATGCCTCCTGTTTCTTTTGTCTCTGTCTCTTCTTTTCACACGTATGGCAATACTCTCTAATCCCCTTCCCTCACTCTCTCTCCTCCCTCACTCTCTCTCCTCCCTCCTGCTGTCATTTACTCTCTAGCTTTCTCTGACTCTTTTTTTCCCCCCACTCTGTTTCTGTCCCTCTCGCGCCCGTACATTGCCGGGTCCTCTGTCCTCGTAATCCTCCCTTTGTATCTCCCCTCATACTGCATTTCTCATCCTAAAACTTATTCTACTTCCATACTGATACGCATTGTGCATTTCTGAGCACGGCCATTTCTATGCTGATGTCTTGTTGTGTGTTTCCTAGTTGTAGCTTGCCATTTGACAATGTTCACATTTTCTAGTCCCCTCAATTCCCTCACTTTTTTCTCCCTTGTCTTTTAGCACTGCCTCAACCCCCCCCCCCCACCCTAATCAATCAGTTAGAGAACCTCTCACTCACTCTGTTCCCCGTGACTTTATTCACCAGTTTAATACTCCCTTCTCTCCCTTCATCAGTCATCGTCAGTGTTCTAGCTCACCTTTGATATCTCATCACATTGAGCGTCTGTTTCATCGTTCGCCGTGGAGTGTTTTATTTTGCGTTGCGTGACGTCTCTGCGCGACAACTCACTCCGACACTGTGCTGCCAACACGTCTTTAGAAGGAGGGGAGAATGAGAAGAAAAGCTCATTTGAGCTCGATTCATCGTGCAAAGATTGCCCTGCATTTATTGAAAATGCCTTTTTCCGTTTTAAAGAGACGCTGTTCAAATGCCAATCGTGTAAAGTCAGAGAAATGCAGCTGTCGTCGCAATTAACTTCTCGCTTTCCCTAATGAAAGACTTAATCCACCAGCAAATCTCCCCGGTCTTCACGCAGATCGATTCAATGTGCTTTCAGTAGAATAAAAGCAACCCGTGTCGGGGAAAAATACAACTATCTAAAACCTGAGCCAAAAGTCACATTCATCCGCGCCGCTTGGCACCCCATCAGCCTCGGCCTGCATCATTGTAACGAGAGACCCTTGAACTCTGCTGTTTGATCCCAGCTTCCTTAGAGCTGCTGAGAGGAGAGCTCATCTAAGTGTGTTTTCAACCCGCTTTTCAAAACATCCTTGTCTTGCCTTCCTGCTCGCCTTTTCTCCCTCGCTGTGGTGGCATCTTATTTTGGGGATAAGAAATAAATAAACGGTGCAAATCTCAAATACCACTCTATTCCCTGTGGTGCGCTACTTTAGGCCAAAGCTGCAGCGTCATTGTTCTGGCCAAATGTACTGCACTATACAGGGTAGGGCTGCACGATGAATCGAATTCAGATCGAAATTGTGATACTGACGTGCAATGTCAATATCGCAAGAGGCTGCAATTTTCCCCTTTTCTTTGACACTCCGTTAATCAAACAAAAAAAAGACTTACGGTACCTCCTCCAATGAGACGCCCTAGATTCAGTTCATTCACTCTCTACATGCACAGAGGATGCCTACCAATCACCAGTGGATCTTATGGCGTATGTCAGTATTTCAGCTACGGGGAAACAGATGTCAGTCAACCAGATGCAAGTGTTGTCTAAAAAGTGCCTCAGAGTTGTGGCGACAACACAACAAATACATTCAACTATTTGAAGAAGAACCATCCCCTACTTCATGACGATTGCACGGTGCAGAAAGTGCCCGGAAGCAGCAAAGCCCCCCCCAGGCACTAATGTTAAACAGGGATTGGTTGCCGAAGCCTTTTCAAATGTAACGCACTATAAAAAAAGCAAAAAACGTCTGCAGACAGGACAGGAGATACCACACGCCATCTCGCATATATTTCTCCCCAAGTCACCATAACAACACTGTGTAACATAATTCTGGGAGAAGTTGAAACGGAGCTCACACGTGTGGATTGTTACATGGCTGCAACATACCGTTGTTCTAGTAGATTCTGTTATGTTCATTCATATGATCTCGTTTAGAAGTGATGTTCTCTACCCTGACACTTGTTTTAACCATGTCTGATGGAAACCAAGTGTTTCAAAAATCCCAATTCATCATCCCAATTGCAATATCTAGCCCCTGAAATTCACAATGAGATATTTTGTCAAAATCTTGCAGCCCTAATACAGGGAATAGGGTATCAAAGGGTAGACAAATCCATTCTCTCTCTCATCCTTCAAAATGGCTGCCCAGTCAGACCACTGACAGACAGTTCTTCTCATGGTGAATGTTTTGGCCCGTGTGTGGAGAGTGAATGGCTGTCTTCTGTCCTGAGTAAGATGTGCTCTCTTGGCCTATCATGAATGTTACACCACTGAGAGGTGAAGAGAGCTTACTCTAAATCACTAGTGGCCTCGATCCCGGTATTGATTGGCAGTTTTTTACCATGAGGAGATGGAAGGAGAAAGACGGAGGGGGGTTGACCAAATAGATTAGACAGTTGGAAAAATGCCAATCCATTTATGGTTTTCACTCTACCCATCAATCAACAGTATGGGGACTGACTGCACTTGTAAGACAGGTACATAGTGTTGCTCCAGTTCAACTTGGCTTTAGTGTTGGGTAGGCTTTGTAGGTCAGTCAAGACTAATACTGTAGAGGCTCTACCTTGATTGGGGTTTTCTTTTTGTGGCGCTGGGTCTGGAGGAGATTAGACAGATGAGGACCAAAATACTTAGGTTG
Organism: Salmo trutta; assembly: GCF_901001165.1. Classification (NCBI taxonomy): domain Eukaryota; kingdom Metazoa; phylum Chordata; class Actinopteri; order Salmoniformes; family Salmonidae; genus Salmo; species Salmo trutta. The sequence continues at coordinate 10,227,398 of NC_042987.1, read as the reverse complement.
GTTTTTAAAGAGTTTGGTCGGTCATTGCCTTGTCATTTAGAATTGGATATAGGCCTATGTTGAGATCAGTGTGTTCCAGACTCTATGAAACAGGATGCAGGATATGTTCTAAGTCCACCGTCAGAGTGGCCCTTGTTTTCTAGGTCTTCTCCTCCCGGACCATTATAATTCCCTTTATCTCACTGTCGTCTTTCCAATCTCTCTGTCCCTGCTCCCATCACACACCCAGACCCTTACCCCCACCTCGGCAGTGACCGTCTCATCTAGAGCCCAGATTATATAACTCTTCCTCTCTATATATATTTTATTCTTCTTCATCTCTATCTCTCTTTTTCTCTCTTGTAATCCCTACGTCTCTTATCTTTCACCCTTGACTGTCTCCTGTCTACCAAATTCTCTATCTGTCTCTCTTGATCTCTCTCCCTCTCTGCCTTTGCTGTTGTGGTAGCGGCTCTCCTGTCTTCGTTCAGATTTGTGTTAAGATTGACTTTATTGGCATGACAGGAAATGATCAATGTTAGCTACAAAGTGTGACGGGCACACATACACACACACACGCTGAGAGAGAGAGAGAGATTCAGAACCTTTCTCACAGTTGAATGAACATTTTGCTTCTCCGTAGTATGTGCCTTAAGTAGAAACCCAGACCTCCTTAGCAGTAGATATAAACGAATGACTGGTTGATTCATTTATCAGCCCAACACTTTCATCCCTGGTGGAGTCACAAGTGTTTACTTTTTTTATGTGGGCAAACCCACTTACCCGTTTCTGCTGTCTATAAGCAAGTTCTCTGGAGAAAAAAAACTTTGTCCGGTGTTCAGAAGCATATGATATCGAGGCGAGAAGGGTCCTGGACTGTTCTTCGCGCCGTTGTTTCCTGATTTGATCTCTCATTTTGAAAGAATCCTATTTGCTGACAACTGCAGGTCTCTGCAGACCTGTTATGAGGAGACTCATTGGGATTTCATGTGTTATTTATTTTGTCTGAGCGCTGAGAGTTAGGCGGGCTGCTGGGTGGTCTTTTTAACTTCATTCTCTATTCGGCTGCATGAATCCAATCAGTGTCTTTCCCAAAAACTCCCTCAATGCAATCAGATTGGTTGATTGGTGATTATAGCTGCCCCTCTACTTATTTATTGGTTAGACCAGTGAGGCAGTTCTCTTCCTCTACTCCCATAGGCTGAGGGGTTGCAGAGGAAGATGAAAGAGCGCAGACCTGTCACTCAGACTTTTCTACACATGGTTCACTTTTTGAACATCATTTGATGAGACCTTCGCACATGCCTTTGAGAACAGAGACCCGAGAGAAAGAGGGAGGGAGGGATGCACAGAGAGAGAGAAGGGAGTGCGTTAGATAAAGAGAGATGGAGAGAAAGCCAGAGAATCAGAGCAGAGCAGCCCCTAAATGAGAACACTAACCTGTAGGGGGAGATAAGAACAGGCGGATGGGGTAGATAGATCGAGAGACCGATGGGTAGTCAGATAGAGCAGGGGGCTGACTGAGAGATGGAGGAAGAGGAAGGTAAGAGAGGTAGATGGATGTGGAGATAGAGAGGAATGCTTCTTCCGGGTAGGGTAGAGTCTATGACTTGGAGTTGTTTAGTCTTAGGGGCTGCTTCCCTGCATGTTTCTTCCTCCGCCTGACTGACTGTGCCTTTGTCTCTGCCACCACTGCACTTACAGGCTATTTTTAATAGAATTAGGCTGGTCTCGTTATCAGTGGAGCGGGCAGCCAGAGAGTGAGGCGAGATTGAAACAGCGATTTCCAATTTGAGATTGTGTCACACACACCTCCCTGCACTGAGATAACATCAGCAAATCACCACCACCCCCACCATCTCTCTCTCTCTCTCTCCTTCTGTCTTTTACCCCCTTCCTTCTCATCTTCTACTCTCCTCTCTCTCTGGACACCCTCAAACACCCTTACATGTTCTCGTTCCCTCTTGTTGGACTGTCTTCTGACAATATGGTGCTTCGATATTTCTCTCTCGCTCATCTTGGCTCTTTCTCTTGCCAACTCTGCTCATAGTGTTGCGAAGTATCTCTAAATGCTTGCTTTCCCATCTATCCCTCCATCCATCCTCTCTCCTTCTTCTGTCTTTGCGATGTTTCTCTCCCACTCCTCCTCCCACTCTTGTTTGTTACTCTTCGCTCCATCTCCAACCCATGTTTCTCTCCTATCACTCCTCGGTTATTTCACACATCTTTCTTCCCACATCCCTTTTCCCCGTCTCACCTTCCTCCTTCCCCACTTTTTTTTCTCCTAATCTTATCATCCTTTACTCTCTCTGTTATTTCCATCCCCTTCTTCCCCTCCTCATCCTCTCCTCTCCATCTCTGCTACCTCTAGGCAGTGGCTCCTTTCACTTTTCTTGACAGCCCTTCTCTCTGCTTCTTGATGTTTTCCACTTTTGTTTGTGCGTACATAGCCTAGTGTGTGGGGGAGTGTTTGTCAGGGCCTTGCTGGTTTTCCTTCACCCTTATGCTCCAGAGCTTTATTCTTGAGCACAATGCCATGCCTCCGCATTGAGGTGCTTTGAAAGACTTCAGAGAAGCATAGCCTTGCCACGACGACCTTTCTAATAGCCACCATTAGCCTAGCGCCAAAGTGCCTTGAAGCCTTGTAGTCCTGCAACCTTGAAGCCTTGTCGCCTTGAATGTCAGCACACACTCCTTTATTGGACGTTCCCTTTGCATGGCTGAGATTTCTCCTGTTTCATAATATGCAATGAATGCCTTTCTTGTCACGGGCTCTTCTATTCCAGAGTGTCTCTAAGTGTTTATTTTTATTTATTTTATTTTACCTTTATTTAACTAGGCAAGTCAGTTAAGGACAAATTCTTATTTACAGTGACGGCCTACACCAGCCAAACCTGGATGACGCTGGGCCGGTTGTGCACCGCCCTATGGGACTCCCAATCACGGCCAGTTGTGATACAGCCTGGATTTGAACCAGGGTGTCTGTAGTGATGCCTACAACACTGAGATGCAGTGCCTTAGACCGCTGCGCCACTCGGGAGCCCAGGGCTCTCAGGTAAAAAACACACATCTGCACATCTATCACTCCAGTGTTTAATTGCTAAATTGTAATTATTTCGCAACTATGGCCTATTTATTGCCTTACCTCCCTTATCTTACCTCATTTGCACACACTGTATATATACTTTTTTTTCTCTCTCTCTATTGTGTTATTGACTGTATGCTTGTTTATTCCATGTGTAACTCTGTGCTGCTGTTTGTGTCGCACTGCTTTGCTTTATCTTGGCCAGGTCGCAGTTGTAAATAAGAACTTGTTCTCAACTGGCTTACCTGGTTAAATAAAGGTGAAATAAAAAAAAAATATCCCACCTCTTCAGGATGACATCCTTTGTCTGAGAGCAGAACTTCCTCCTTTTCTTCAACCTCAGTTTCCTCCTGGTGTATGAGTGGAGGCAGTCATAGAGTCGTGTAGATGACATCTTTATTGTCTCCGACATACACATGAAGACAATGGGGTTTGTTGTGATGCAACGCTGGATGGAAGGATCTCTAACCAACTCATGTACAGTATATAGCATAAGGACTTTGAAGGATGATGAGGCTATGAATACTTACAGCTTTCACGTTTCTAGTGTGACGTAGCTGTTCAAATGCATATCCACATTCCATCACATGCACATTTGCACGCACACCCACGCCCGCACGCACACACACGCACACGCACACGCACGCACGCACACACACACACACACACACACACACACATGCACACGCACACGCACGCACACACACACACACACACGCGCACACCCACGCACACACACACACACACACACACACACACACACACACACACACACACACACACACACACGTGTAAGATTTGATTCTGATATAACTGATTTGATTACATTGACAGAGCCAGAGGGTGGAAGGATATAGTACCTCTCTCACATTGGCAATCTATTCCCCAAGTGAAAGTGCATTGTGAGCAGGTTTATGTCTGGGTAGCATGGCTTGGATCGATGGATACCAGAGTGGTGGAAAACGATCATTTACATCGTATGTAAGATGAACACTCCAAGTGAACACGCTGCTTGATTTGTTGCCACGGTTGCCATGAGACCCAGTCACTTTAGGTGTGGAGCTGAAACCTTTTTTTCAGTTTTTCACTTGGTGATCCTTAACTTATTGCCAATGCCGTTTGGAGAGTGAAGTTGGAATAAAAACTGGGGAATTCAATACACACTGTGGGGGGAAAAAAAGCACAGTGAAAATGTTTGCGTTAATCTTCGATAATTAGTTGTACAATGTTTACGGTTGAAACAGAGCGAAACCTCATTTAGATTTGAAGTGAAAAAACATGAATTGTTCTGGCCCACTTTTTTTCCCATCATCTTTTATGGCTTTCTTATGGTTTGATTGAATTCTTCCCAGAGCCATTACTGTACAGTCAGCTCACTCAGGCTTTTAGAATTAGTCTCCACCCATATTCAGTCTGCTGCCCCTGAACATAGTGAACAGCAAACGAAGCATGTTCTTTTCTTTGACAATGGTGGAGGTGTATGGAGGCGCTGAAACAGAAGAACCACCATGGGGCTGTGGCTGTGCTCAGTGAGCAGCCCTGACCCTCTATCTCTGTGCCTGCGGTGCTCAGTGATCTATCTATCCACACCAGCTGGCAACCACGCTCAGCAGAGCTCCAGCAGAACCCCAGTGGAGGCCTATCCCAGCCCGCAGCCACCCTCCCGCCCCAGAGCAGCCCTGATCTGGCCACTGAGCCAGCCCACCAAGGGGGATAGCCGTGGAGGATGGATTATCTTCCGGGGAGGGGCTCAAATCGGCCCTGGAGGTGTGGAGGAGTGGAGCCAGCATTGGCGAGTCAAGCCCATTTCCTCCCAGCAATGCTCTGTCACACAATCACACCACAGGATCAGGAACACACACATTTCACCTAACACACCTGAGAACATCCACACGCAGCGTGCACACAGACACACACAAACCTCAGTCAGAAAAACCCACCACGCACTCACGCAAACAGACACCGAATTTGCACATCTCCTCTCTCGCACACGTTGACACATACTGTAACACAAACAATGTAATGTGACATCCCGGGGACTGGGATGTGTGCGAGTGTGGATATCATGAATATGCCACAGTCAGAGGGAAGTGTTAGAAACAGTGGAGAATTGTTGTGAGCAGTGGGATAGAAATGTTATCAGAGCCGTCACCCGCAACTGTAGGTGAGGGCTTCTCCCTCTCTCTTGTCGCTGTGGTGTTAGAGCCAAAATGTCAGCTCAAATGAGCAGATCCAATGACTTTTTGAGCCCTCTGTGTGTCCAGTTTCATATAGGCCCTCAGGGTTAACATAGACCTTCAATCTCCCCATGCTCTGCCAACAACCCCCCCCCCCCCCCCCCCCCAACCCCTCAGGCTCTGTGTCTAACCAGCATGCACCCCTCTGGCCCTCCTCTCTACCTCTGAGAACGCTTTACTCTATCTCTTCATCTCCTTCCATCTCTCCAACTCTTTATCTCTCACCACAGCACAGTGCATTTTAATCATGCCCCCGAATGGAAGACACTTTTCCAATTAAGAAACCACTGCAAGGGCTGCACCATGACTTTAAAGAGGGTTAGAATTACCGGGGCTTTGTGAACAGGGGAAAGGAGGTGAGCGCTAAATGAAAATATTTCGATTCTATAACTCCTCTGTATCTTTATTTTGGGAATCTGTGTGCCTGTGTGTATTTTTAACTTTGGTTTCTTTCCAGCTTAGACAAGGAGCTATCACTTTCCCAGAAACTAGCTCGGCAAAACGACGGCAATTTGAGAACCCTGTCACGTGTGTGTCTTTGTGTGTGTGTTTGTTTGTGTGTGTTTGCGTGTGTGTGTGTGTGTGTGTGTGTGTGTGTGTGTGTGTGTGTGTGTGTGTGTGTGTGTGTGTGTGTGTGTGTGTGTGTGTGAGGAAGCACATTATGATAAGGTGTGGATTTGTGACCGACCGTGTGCAATATATTTTGGGGATGTAATCAGATGTGTCTGTTTCCGATGTGAGGAAGCTTATATTCGAATTTCCTCAGGAGAATATGAATGAGTAATGAGGGAATTGGTCATTTCAGGAGCGTTCATTTCAATAAAATGAGGTGTGTGTGCTTCCGATGACGTGTATGTCTTTCTATGAGTCCATGAGTGTGTGTTTGTGTGTGTGTTTGCATGTGTGTGTGTGTGTGTGTGTGTGTGTGTGTGTGTGTGTGTGTGTGTGTGTGTGTGTGTGTGTGTGTGTGTGTGTGTGTGTGTGTGTGTGTGAGAGAGAGAGTTAGAAACCCCACTGTTGTGTGCTCTGCCGTTATTTGGCCTGTTTGTGGCCCCGCCTGTTAGCTTGCACGATTCTTGCCATTATCCTTCGACATCTCTCATGAGCAGTTTTTGCCCACAGGACTGGAGCTGACTGGATGTTTGTCGTACCATTCTCGTTAAACCCTAGTACATGTTATATAAACTGAATATATGAATTGCTATTAATATTGTACCTGTAAAACCCCCCCATCCCTCATCCCCCCCGAATAGAAATTTGGCACCAAAAAATAACTAATAAATAGTAGGCTGCTGAGGTGTGCCCCACGTCCCCATATGGATCTTTGTGTTGAAGGCTCCCCACATAGATGTGGTAAAGGAGTCAATGGAATGCAGACGTGCCATTGACCAGATTGGCGCACATTCGACAAATCTGATCTAATAATGTGGATATTGGTCAAATCCGGCATGATTTATGTATTGCAACAGGCCCACAATGTGGTTACTTAAAGTCCGATTTGCATACATCTGGCTGATTTCACTGCATAACATGTAGAAGCTGGTTAGCATAGCTAGCATACAGAAATCGGCGGTGGTAGTCAAAGTCGTTTTTAACTGTAATACAGTTGATTGGTGACGATGACATGAACATGTGTTGGGGTTGACATTCATACAAGCATTATACACAGATGTTTACCTCAACATAGTGTGAAATACACATATAAACAATAGCCTAAATGTAGGCACATTTTGCTGGGGGGGCCAATGAGGCGACTGGGGATCTTTCCCCCACGGTCCATTCCCCCAAGTGTTTCCATGGCAATTCCACTGTTTTGGTCGAGTTCCATTGACCTTTTTACTGCATCCATACAATATTCTTATTGAGGGATTTGCTTTGCTTTCCTATGCAGGGATTTTCTTAGTTTTTTTTATTATAAAGAAATCACATGTCCCTTGTGATTTCCTGTACTACATTGCCCTTCCACCAATCAACATGAGCCTCTGTACATGACATGCACGCTGTTTGAAAATAACTCGACAGATAGATTCCCATGGCTTCCCCTTTATATATTGTAACAATCGCAGCTATACATTCTGTACTTTATCCTTCCTCTTTTGTGTCAAGACATACTCTTTCTAGCAGTATTAGTGGGGAGATCTGTGCGGTTGGAGAGGTTGGTGGGGGGTATTAGGCAGAGGTAATTGAATGTAAAAGTGACAGTGCTGCACAGTTTAACACTTTAATTAACCCTCTCACCTCTGTGCTTTGAGCCATGCGTTTCTAGAGAAATACAATAAGGCCTTGGTGGAATGAGACTTGAGCTCGGTCTGTGTTCCAATTCTCTCGCCTTCTCCCGAAGTGTGCACTCGATCACTCCCGTCATGCACTTAGTCTTTTCCTGCGGTGGCCTAAAATGGAGTGATTGCATTCGTTTTTTTCTCCTCGCATACATCTGAAAAGGAATTGTACTGGTGTCAGAAATATAGTGCAAACTCCTTCCAGCCCATCCCTAACACTCATCCAATACGTTCAAGTCTATGAGGAGGAGTGATCAAGTGCATACACCATGGAGAAGGGTTTAGGGAATCATAGCATAGCCATGGTACATGTAGAAGGGTAGAACATTGGAACACACAGCCTTGGTAGTGTGGGTCCATTGGGATCAGTGAGGTTCACCTCAGCCTGTTCCCACCAGTCACTGGCTGTGCTGAGCCAACTACCAGGCTTTGATCCGCAGCACTCCCTGTCTCTGCAGAGAGATATGTTTGGCTTTTCCCCAAGGAGACGTCAGAGAGCACTATCCATCCTGCAGATAACTGGTTTTAAAGAATAATGAACAAGAGGCCAAGACTATGTTATAACAGGTTAACACAGAGAGGGAGGGAGAGGGGAAAAGAGAGAGAGAGGACTAGCTGTCAAGCAAGGAATAGAGAGGGAAGAGAGAGAGAGAGAGAGACAGAAACCAAGAGAAGGTTGAGGAATAGAGAAGAACAGAGATGAGATGGGAAAGGAGAATGAAGGGTGAGGAGCGATAGAATAGGGAAAGAAAGAAATGCTGAGAGAATGACTCTGTTTTCTCCATTACACCGAACTGGTCATTTCCTCCTCACAAGCTAGTTTTCCACCAATTACGTTCGTCTGTGTGCATGGTCCTGAATTCAAAATGCAACAACAGCCTTCAGGGGTCTGCAGCAGTCTACCCTTACCCATTCTCGGCTCTGTCTCTCTCCCTGCCGCTCTCATTCTCCTGACACACACACACACACACACACAAACACCACGCAGGCATGCTCACAAATCCACCTCCTCTATCTATCCCTCTCCTCCGACGACTTCCTCTCCATCTCTCTCACTGTCTTTACCTCAGGCACTCCATCCATCCACCCACCCCCACTCCAACCATCTCCCTGTATCTTTGGGCCTGCGTGCATCCTCCTCTTCCCTCCTAGTGATGATAGTAATAAAAGGGCTGATTGCAGAGATGGAGATAAGGGACAGTGGCTGCGATGAGTGAAGAGGTGACAGGCCACCATGTAAAACGGAGGGGCTCTATTATTAGCCATAACAATAACAACACTGGGCCTAATTGAATGGAAGGCGCCGGCAGCCTGTCAACCTGATGGCGAGAGAAAGATCAGAGACGTGTGAAAGCTACTGGCCCCAGACCAGACTACTCTTCTAGCTACTGACTGTGTGGGAGACTGCTGGGGTGAGAGGTAGACCCGCATGGACAATTACGGGGGGAAAAAATGATTGAGTTGGGAGAATAATAAATAATTTAGAAATGTTGCTGGTGAGGAAGCAAGGTTATGAAGGAGAAAAATGCTCTGGGGGTAAGAGGAAAGGAGAATCCTCTGTGGATTTTTTTCTTCGTGGAGAGCTTTTATGGGAGAAAATGGAGGACCCTGTACTGCCACTATAGCTCAATTTCCACCTTACAAAGTTTGCATGTATTTAACCACCTTCTCATCTAACTTCTCAAAGTATTGCCGTACAGGATTTTGCTGCTGTCACTTACCCGCTTCATTCCCTGCCATTTTTCCAACTGTTTAACGACGGTGACGTGCGGAGTGCTTTATATCCAAGGCAAATCATTTGAAAGATGCTCATTTCCTCCTACTAACGTTACACCATTGTTGCATTAGGTATATGTAAAACAAATATTTTTCCCTTTATGATCATGATTGGGAGCTGTTAGTGGTAGTTTTGCGATAACTACACTGTGATTTCTCATTTTCGAAACGTCTACGATCCCAATGTCGTTTAAACATTCATACTACTGGAAATCCGATAAAACAATCCGCTCTACAAACTACCTGGCTCTAGAGTGCGAGTAGAGGTGGATTCTCACAGCCCATCGTTTAGTGTGTGTATGTACGTGGCTTTGTTTGTGTGTTTGTACTTCTTTTTGTCGGTCAATAAATCCATGGCTTTCCCATTTTGACAGACCTGATTTAACAGGGGAAGGGCTGCATGTGCAAAGCCGCTAATCAGATTGTTACAGCACAGCACAGAACATGCTAACGACGTCCTCAAACTCGCTAAGGGCCATGCTAACCACATCATCAGTCACATTTGCGCCACGCTTGGCTTCAGATGCCCTTTCTCAGCAAAAAAAAAAGCATTTATTTTTTTTGTTGCATCTGCGGCTCCTTGTGTGAAGAGAGAAGCCAGGCATACAGATACCAATCCCCCTTGATCAAAAGAGAGGAGCCGGAGCGATGAAGGGGAGAAGAGAGACGGTGGGAGGGGGGGGCAGAGGATAAAGGGTAAAGGGCACCAGGGAAATGGAAAGCTTTAAAGGGAAGGGAGAAATGATGGATACACAATTAGGAATGTTTATCTTTCCCTTTCAAGACGATTCGATACATATCTGTACTGCACAAACGTATAAATGCAACAGTTTCAATGACTTTACTGAGTTACTATTGTTACAGTATAAGGAAATCAGTCAATTGAAATAAATTCATTAGGTCCTAAAAGGGCTTTATTACAGACAGAAATACTCCTCAGTTTCATCAGCTGTCCGGGTGGCTGGTCTCAGACGATCCCGCAGGTGAAGGAGCCAGATGTGGAGGTCCTGGGCTGGCATGGTTACACCTGGTCTGCGTTTGTGAGGCTAGTTGGATGTACTGCCAAATTCTCTAAAACGACGTTGGAGGCAGCTTATGGTAGAGAAAGGAACATTCAGTTATCTGGCAACAGCTCTGATGGATATTCCTGCAGTCGGCATGCCAATTGCACGCTCCCTCAAAACTTGAGACATCTGTGGCGTTGTGTTGTGTGACAAAACTGCACATTTTAGAATGCCCTTTTATTGTCCCCAGCACAAGGTGCACCTGTGTAATGACCATGCTGTGCACCTGTGTAATGAAAACCTTTTCACGTGTGATGTCAGAATGCGCTCACTGTTACAAAATGTGATCGTTACGCAACAGGACAGTTAACCCATGCTGCCCTCAAACCAAGGCACGCTGCCTGCTAACTATCTATAGGCTATGTTTCAAGTTGTCAATTTCAAATTATTTTCAAACAAGTTTTTTTCTTCTAACAACAGTTTGAATTGAGGTGTGTTCCGCCTCCTCATTAATTCACATAGAGGTAGCCCATTTCTTTTTTGAGGACAATTTACGTTTGAGGCTTTACTGAACCGGACAAAACTTCTGTCTTCGATGAGAGCCCAAGCACAAACTTTTTCCTCCTTGGCGCATTTTCTGGCTGGCTCCCGCATTACCTTCACTACTAATAATAACTTTGGACATGTATGCGTTCCTATCAAAGTAAGTGCCTTATTACGTTATCATTATAGTTTCGGTATATCTAGTTGTTAACATTTCTACTGTAGCACATGTTTTCAAGTACAAATAATGCATTCCGATTCTTGCATAGATTGTAATGGACGCATATTTGTAAAATAGTTTTTTGAAGGTTGTACTGATTATGATGAGATAATGCTAAGCTAATTGCCCGCTATGTGTGGCGCCATGTTTGTTGACATCATCAAATGCATTCTGGTTGTCACATAAACGTCTGTCAGATCAAACATGTTATAACAAAACGAGGTGAAGGATGCGAATGATGGAAGTGAATGATGGTAGACAACACACACCCTTCAACATGCATACTGCAAACAGACGCAACTCATCTTGTAACATCTTATCTTTGGTTGAAGCCAAAAAACAAACATGGCAGCACGCACAAACTACCCATCGTTGGATTACTTTAGATTTTTTAAAACTGTATTACTCCATTATCTTGATCACTGGTCACCCGTTATGTGATGAATTGTAAATAGTAATTGCTATTAGATAATTAATATTAGGATTTCTGTCAGCTAAGAGTTAGCTAAATATGACCGCTTGTGTTAGGTCACTCTTTCCTCAGTTAGCGCTACGACTAATATAGCCTACATTTTCCAGTTTGGATGAGAATTGTTTCATGCGGTCGCTACTTCTGTGAATATCTGTTGCGCCAGTCATAACTGGACGTTCTAAATAAGTGTTCTAATTCCACCGGTTTGAGCGTACGCTGCAGGGACCACTGTAGAATGAGCACTCCTGTGTGTTCTACTTGTCAAAGGTCTAACCAGCTTCTTGATATGCCACACCAGTCAGGTGGATGAATTATCTTGGCAAAGGAGAAATGCTCATTAACAGGGGTGTACACAAATGTGTGCACAACATTTGAGAGAAATAAGATCTTTGTGTGTGTGGAACATTTCTGGGATCATTTATTTCAGCTCACAAAACATGGGACCAACACTTTACATGTTGCGTTTATAGTTTTGTTCAGTATAGATACTGAATACCGATCCGATACAGGAATGATACATTTGAGTTTGAAACGATTCAGTTTGATCAGAGGAATGAATCAATGCGATGTGATAAGATGCACTAACATTTGTTGCATTAACACATTCATTTTCCATTCTAAATTCAAATATGCTGCTATTGGACCTCATGAGTTTGGCCTCTGAGCTGGATTTGTCTGAGTTGACTTCTCTCTCTCTCTCTCTCTCTGTGTGTGTGTGTGTGTGTTTGTGTGTGTGTGTGTGTAAATGATGTACATGTACACTCAGTAGCCAGTTTATTAGGTACCCCACCCGTTCACGGAAATGGATCGCTTCAACAGACAGTGAGTCACGTGGCCATGGCTTGCTATATAAAGCAGGCAGACAGGCATCTAGGCATTCAGTTACTGTTCGATTGAACATTAGAATGGGCAAAACAACCTAAGCGACTTTTAGCGTGGTATGATTGTCGGTTCCAGTATCTCAGAAATGGCTTTTCACGCAAGACAGTGTCTAGGGTTTACCAAGAATGGTGCGACAAAAAAAAACATCCAGTCAGCGGTAGTCGTTTGGGCAAAAACAAAAACAATTTGTTGATGAGAGAGGTTGAAGAAGGATGGAAAGTATCGGGCAGGCTAACAGGCGGTGTCACGCGGAGCGGAACAGGTGAACTCAAGAGCAGACTCAGACGAGGAGACTGGGATGAGGTAACCAAGGTATTTATTGAAACACGGGGGAAGATTGAGTGCAGGCCAGGGGAAGCTCGGGCGGGCTGCCGGAAACCAGGTGTGGAGGCTGAGGCTGGAGCGAGAGGTGTTGGGACAGGGTAAGCAGGTCCGGAGGGGAATCCAAGGGAGCGTAGAGTGGGGAATCCAGGACAGAGTAGCAGGACTGACGAGAAGTCGGACTGGAGACAGGGACCAGACTCAGAGCGGGCAGAACTGTAGCTGAGAGGAAAACAGTGTCAGGAAAGGGAAAACAGGCACAACAGGAACAAATGGCTAGAAACATGGACTGACTGAGCAGAGATTACAATCTGGCAGCGTGGAAGAGGCAGGACTGAGTATGTAGAGGTCTTGATTATGGAACAGGTTGCAGCTGGTGGGGATCTGCTCTGACTCCAGCACACCTGTTTCCGCCCACACAATCTCTCTCTCTCACACACACACACACACACACACACACACACACACACACACACACACACACACACACACACACAGAGAGAGAGAGAGGGAGAGGAAGAGAGCACTGGGGGAGTGACGGCAGGTCAAGGAGACACAGGATGAGCACTAGAGGACGTGGAAGGAGCAGATGTGACAGGCGGGTCACAAACAGACAAATAACGGCGCAGTACAACTGGTGTGCAGAACGGCATCTTGGAATGCAGAATTTGTTGATCCTTATCATGGATGAGCTATTGCAGCAGACGACCACACCGGTCTCCACTCCTATCAGCTAAAAAATAAAAAGAAGCGGCTCCAGTGGGCACACCATCACCAACACTGGACAAATAAGGAGTGGAAAAACATTGCCTGGTCCGACTAATCACGGTTCCTTTTGCGTCATGCTAATGGCAGAGTCAGGATTTGGCGTAAGCAGCATCAGTCCATAGATCCATCCTGCTTGGTGTCAACGGTACAGGCTGGTGGCAGTGGTGCACTGGTGTGGGGAATGTTTTCCTGTTAGGTCCTTTGATACCAATTGAGCAACAATATAATGCTACAGCGTCTCTGAACATTGTTGCTGACCAGGTGCATCCGTACATGGCAAAGGGGGGTCCGACCTGATACTAGATGGGTGTACCTAATAAACGGCCTTTGAGTGTATGTGTGTATGTAGGCACCTGAACCATTTGATCTGACAACATCACCCACTAATTAATTTGTCATTTTTGCAGATTCAAAGTGTTTGAGCTAGTAATGTATCAATATGTATCTTAAAAAATGTGCTATAACATAGATAATGAACATGTATTTAAAAAAAGTAGGGGAACAAAAGTGGGGGAACAAAAAGCAAACATTTTGGACGTTTTCTTTTTCTTCTGCTTTGAGCGCTTTGACCGTACAGTGCGGGTAGAAAAAGCAATTGTTGTCCTCGTTAAGAAATGATCAACATTACTCTCTAAAAATGACCACATACAGTGCATTCGGAAAGTATTCAGACCCCTTGACTTTTTCCACGTTGTTACGTTACAGCCTTACTCTAAAATTGATTAAATAGTTTTTTCCCCCTCATCAATCCCCTCATCAATCTCCACTCATCAATCTACACACAAAAACTGTTTTTTTTTGTTGAATATACACTGCTCAAAAAAATAAAGGGAACACTAAAATAACACATCCTAGATCTGAATGAATGAAATAATCTTATTAAATACTTTTTTCTTTACATAGTTGAATGTGCTGACAACAAAATCACACCAAAATAATCAATGGAAATCCAATTTATCAACCCATGGAGGTCTGGATTTGGAGTCACACTCAAAATTTAAAGTGGAAAACCACACTACAGGCTGATCCAACTTTGATATAATGTCCTTAAAACAAGTCCAAATGAGGCTCAGTAGTGTGTGTGGCCTCCACGTGCCTGTATGACCTCCCTACAACGCCTGGGCATGCTCCTGATGAGGTGGCGGATGGTCTCCTGAGGGATCTCCTCCCAGACCTGGACTAAAGCATCCGCCAACTCCTGGACAGTCTGTGGTGCAACGTGCTCCATTGGTGGATGGAGCGAGACATGATCTCCCAGATGTGCTCAATTGGATTCAGGTCTGGGGAACGGGCGGGCCAGTCCATAGCATCAATGCCTTCCTCTTGCAGGAACTGCTGACACACTCCAGCCACATGAGGTCTAGCATTGTCTTGCATTAGGAGGAACCCAGGGCCAACCGCACCAGCATATGGTCACACAAGGGGTCTGAGGATCTCATCTCGGTACCTAATGGCAGTCAGGCTACCTCTGGCGAGCAAATGGAGGGCTGTGCGGCCCCCCAAAGAAATGCCACCCCACACCATGACTGACCCACCGCCAAACCGGTCATGCTGGAGGATGTTGCAGGCAGCAGAACGTTCTCCACGGCGTCTCCAGACTCTGTCACGTCTGTCACATGTGCTCAGTGTGAACCTGCTTTCATCTGTGAAGAGCACAGGGCGCCAGTGGCGAATTTGCCAATCTTGGTGTTCTCTGGCAAATGCCAAACGTCCTGCACGGTGTTGGGCTGTAAGCACAACCCCCACCTGTGGACGTCAGGCCCTCATACCGCCCTCATGGAGTCTGTTTCTGACCGTTTGAGCAGACACATTCACATTTGTGGCCTGCCGGAGGTCATTTTGCAGGGCTCTGGCAGTGCTCCTCCTGCTCCTCCTTGCACAAAGGCGGAGGTAGTGGTCCTGCTGCTTGGTTGTTGCCCTCCTACGGCCTCCTCCACGTCTCCTGATGTACTGGCCTGTCTCCTGGTAGCGCCTCCATGCTCTGGACACTACGCTGACAGACACAGCAAACCTTCTTGCCACAGCTCGCATTGATGTGCCATCCTGGATGAGCTGCACTACCTGAGCCACTTGTGTGGGTTGTAGACTCCGTCTCATGCTACCGCTAGAGTGAAAGCACCGCCAGCATTCAAAAGTGACCAAAACATCAGCCAGGAAGCATAGGAACTGAGAAGTGGTCTGTGGTCACCACCTGCAGAACCACTCCTTTATTGGGGGTGTCTTGCTAATTGCCTATCATTTCCACCTGTTGTCTATTCCATTTGCACAACAGCATGTGAAATTTATTGTCAATCAGTGTTGCTTCCTAAGTGGACAGTTTGATTTCACAGAAGTGTGATTGACTTGGAGTTACATTGTGTTGTTTAAGTGTTCCCTTTATTTTTTTTGAGCAGTATGTATATATATATATATATATATATATATATATATATATATAAAAAGAAATTGAAATATTAAATTTTACATAAGTATTCAGACCCTTTAGTCAGTACGTTGTTGAAGCACCTTTGGCAACGATAACATTCTCGAGTCTTCTTGGGTATGACGCTACAAGCTTGGCACACCTGTATTTGGGGAACTTCTCCCATTCTTCTCTGCAAATCCTATAAAGCTCTGTTCAGGTTGGATGGGGAGCATCGCTGCACAGCTATTTTCAGGTCTCTAGAGATGTTCGATCGGGTTGAAGTCCATGCACATGCTGGGCCACTCAAGGACATTCAGAGACTTGTCTGGAAGCCACTCCAGTGTTGTCTTGGCTGTGTGCTTAGGTTCGTTGTCCTGCTGGAAGATGAACCTTCGCCCCAGTCTTCCAGATGTGACGCTTGGCATTCAGGCCAAATAGTTCAATCTTGGCTTCATCAGACCAGAGAATCTTGTTTCTCATGGTCTGAGAGTCCTTTAGGTGCCTTTAGGAAAACTCCAAGTGGGCTGTCGTGCCTTTTACTGAGGAGTGGCTTCTATCTGGCCACTCTACTATAAAGACCTGATTAGTGGAGTGCCGCGGAGATGGTTGTCCTCAAGGAAGGTTCTCCCATCTCCACAGAGGAACTCTGGATCTCTGTTGGGATCTTGGTCACCCCCCTGACCAAGGCCCTTCTCCCCCGATTGCTCAATTTGGTCTAGGAAGAGTCTTGGTGGTTCCAAACTTCTTCCATTTAAGAATTATGGAGGCCACTGTGTTCTTGGGGACCTTGGAATGCTGCAGAAATGTTTTGGTATCCTTCCCCAGATCTGTGCCTCGACACAATCCTGTCTCTGACAATTCCTTCAACCTCATAGCTTGGTTTTTGCTCTGACATGCACTGTCAACTGTGGGACCTTATGTAGACAGGTGTGTGCCTTTCCAAATCATGTCCAATCAATTGAATTTACCACAGGTGGACTCCAATCAAGTTTTAGAAATGTCTCAAGGATGATCAATGGAAACAGGATACACCTGAGCTCAATTTCAAATCTCATAGCAAAGGTTCTGAATACTTATGTAAATAAGGTAATTCTGTTTTTTATTTTTATAAAATTACATTTGCAAAAATGTCTAAAAACCTGTTTTCGCTTTGTCATTATGGGGCATAGTGTGTAGATTGATTAGTGGAAAAAAACAAGAATTTAACGTAACAACATGTGGAAAAGGTGAAGGGGTCTGAATACTTTCCAAATGCACTGATTGTTGATGTTGCCTGGTTTGTTCGGCATGCAAAATTACTTGTTGATCAATGACTGGATGATCAACACAGTTGCAGGCTTCGTTCGATACTGAAGGAGAGGACACATCAGTTGTCAGAAAACAGGTATTTTCAGAAGGTAGAAAGAAGGTAATATGAGTAAAAACATGTAATGAACCTGCGACTCATAAGGTTTAAATCAATTTAATTTAATCCATTTTATGACTGATGCATGCTACTTTTGGATCTGTTTGGGGTCCCGTAGACTGATGCACTCGCATCTTAACGCTAGAATGGCTGGGCCTCAATGGACCTCCCTTCAAATCAAATGTTATTGGTCACATACACATGGTAAGAGAATGTTATTGCGAATGTAGCGAAATGCTTATGCTTCTAGATCAGACAGTGCAGCAGTATCTAACAGGTAATATCTAACAATTCCACAACAAAACCTAATATCTAACAAATTCCACAACAAAACCTAATACACACAATCTAGTAAAGGAATGGGATGAGAATATATAACTATAAAATATATGGATGAGCAGTGACAGAGCGGCTAATATGCAATAGATAGTATAGAATAGATAGTGTAGGATACAGTATATACATATGAAATAAGTAATGCGAGATATGTAAACATTCTTAAAGTGGCATAATTAAAGTGACTAGTGTTCCATTTATTAAGTGGCCAATGATTTCAAGTCTGTAGGTAGGCAGCAGCCTCTCTGTGTTAGTGATGGCTGTTTAACAGTCTGATGGCCATGAGATAGAAGCTGTTTTTCAATCTCTTTGTCCCAGCTTTGATGCACCTGTACTGACCTCGCCTTCTGGATGTAAGCGGGGTGAACTGGCAGTGGCTCGGGTGGTTATTGTCCTTGATGATATTTTTTGCTTTCCTGTGTCATCGGGTGTTGTAGGTGTCCTGGAGGCCAGGGAGTTTGCCCCCGGTCATATGTTGTTTAGACCGCACGACCCTCTGGAGAGCCCTGCGGTTGTGGGCGATGCAGTTTCCGTACCAGGCAGTGATACACCCCGACAGGATGCTCTCGTTTGTGTACCTGTAAAAGTCTGTGAGGGTTTTCGGTGACAAGCCACATTTTTTC
The DNA here is from genome assembly GCF_901001165.1 of Salmo trutta. Taxonomy (NCBI): domain Eukaryota; kingdom Metazoa; phylum Chordata; class Actinopteri; order Salmoniformes; family Salmonidae; genus Salmo; species Salmo trutta. The sequence continues at coordinate 10,209,064 of NC_042987.1, read as the reverse complement.
AGCCTCCTGAGGTTTCTTCACTACACTGTCTGTGTGCGTTTTGTTTTGTTTTGCTGACATTGAGTGAGAGGTTATTTTCCTGACACCACACTCCGATGGCCCTCACTTCCTCCCTGTAAGCTGTCTCATCGTTGTTGGTAATCAAGCCTACCACTGTTGTGTCGTCTGCAGACTTGATGATTGAGTTGGAGGCGTGCATGGCCATGCAATTGTGGGGGAACAGGGAGTACAGGAGGAGACTGAGAACGCACCTTTGTGGGGCCCCAGTGATGAGGATCAGCGGAGTGGAGATGTGGTTTCCTACTTTCACCACCTGGGCGCGGCCCGTCAGGAAGTCCAGGACCCAGTTGCACAGGGCGGGGTCAAGACCCAGGGACTCAAACTTAATGATTAGTTTGGAGGGTACTATGGTGTTGAATGCTGAGCTGTAGTAAATGAACTACGTAGGTATTCCTCTTGTCCAGACGGGATAGGGCAGTGCGCAGTGTGATGGCGATGGCATCATCTGTGGACCTATTGGGGCGGTAAGCAAATTGAAGTGGGTCTAGCGTGTCAGGTAGGGTAGAGGTGATATGATCCTTAACTAGCCTCTCAAAGCACTTCATGATGACAGAAGTGAGTGCTACGGGGCGATAGTCATTTAGTTCAGTTACCTTGGCTTTATTGGGAACAGGAACAATGGTGGCCATCTTGAAGCATGTGGGGACAGCAGACTGGGATAGGGAGAGATTGAACATGTCTGTAAACACACAGCAGGCTGGTTTGCGCATGCTCTGAGGACGCGGCTACGGATGCCGTCTGGGCCGGCAGCCTTGCGAGGGTTAACACGTTTAAATGTTTTACTCATGTCGGCCACGGAGAAGGAGAGCCCACAGTCTTTGGTAGTGGGCCGCGTCGGTGGGACTGTATTGTCCTCAAAGCTCGCGAAGAAGTTGTTTAATTTGTAATCACGGTCGGTTGTGATACAGCCCAGGATCACTTTTTTCATGGTGCCGGCCAGACTTGTTTTTTTTGCAAACGACTTGTTCGACACTAACCACGTTTCCATCCACAGTTTCTTTATACGGATTCTAGAATATTCGCATTAAAATCTGTCGCCAATTGGATGGAAACCTAGCTAATGACAGTGAAGTGAAGAAATTTTCCATGGTGATGTTTCTCCTCTTGCCAACGTAAGGTTCCACGATGTTGGGCGTGGCATGACTTGAAAAAGAAAAAAAATTGTCAAAAATGTAATATAATCACAAGCAGTCAAAATGACCGCTTTAACGGTTCTAGTGTTAAACATTTGAACCAGGAAACGATGCGTTTCTGTGAATTGTTACATTCCTATAGGTAATATAATAATATGTGCCATTTAGCAGACGCTTTTATCCAAAGCGACTTAGTCATGCGTGCAAACATTTTACTTGTGTGTGGTCCTGGGAATCAAACCCACTACCCTGGTGTTACAAGCACCATGCTTTACCAACTGAGCAACAAAGGACCATAAATACATACACGTGAGCAGACCTGGAGAAGAGGGGCCAGGATGAATATTGATGAGAGATGTGATAATGTGTGATGTTGCAGAGAAAGGAAGAAAAGACAGGCGGGCTACTTTGGTCTGGACCTGTGGGCCTGGTGAGTGACAGCATAGGCAGGAGTTCTCTGCTGGCTGCAACACCGGCCCTGAATTTTTCATAGGGACTCTATGGCGAGATCTCCCAGGGACGTTGCACTTGTTAAACAATTTAAAGGCAATGCTACCCAACACTAATTCAGTGTATGTAAAGTTATGACCCACTGGGAATGTGATGAAAGAAATAAAAGCTGAAATAAACTTACACCTTAGCCAAATACATTTAAACTCAGTTTTTCACAATTCCTGACATTTAATCCTAGTAAAAAATCCCTGTTTTAGGTCAGTTAGGATCACCGCTTTCTTTTAAGAATGAATTGTCAGAATAATAGTAGAGATAATGATTTATTTCAGCTTTTATTTCTTTCATCACATTCCCAGTGGTTCAGAAGTTTACATACACTCAATTAGTATTTGGTAGCATTGCCTTTAAATTGTTTAACTTGGGTCAAACGATTTGGGTAGCCTTCCACAAGCTTCCCACAATAAGATGGGTGAATTTTGGCCCATTCCTCCTGACAGAGCTGGTGTAACTGAGTCAGGTTTGTAGGCCTCCTTGCTCGTACACACTTTTGCCCACAAATTTTCTATGAGATTAAGGTCAGGGCTTTGTGATGGCCACTCCAATACCTTGACTGTGTTGTCCTTAAGCCATTTTGCCACAACTTTGGAAGTATGCTTGGGTCATTGTCCATTTGGAAGACCCATTTGCGACCAAGCTTTAACTTCCTGACTGATATCTTGAGATGTTGCTTCAATATATCCACATAATTTTCAATCCTCATGATGCCATCTATTTTGTGAAGTGCACCAGTCCCTCCTGCAGCAAAGCACCCCCACAACATGATGCTGCCACCCCTGTGCTTCACGGTTGGGATGGTGTTCTTCGGCTTGCAAGCTTCCCACTTTTTCCTCCAAACATAACGATGGTCATTATGGCCAAAGAGTTCTATTTTTGTTTCATCAGAACAGAGGACATTTCTCCAAAAAGTACGATCTTTGTCCCCATGTGCAGTTGCAAACCGTAGTCAGGCATTTTTATGGCACTTTTGAAGCATTGACTTCTTCCTTTCTGAGCGGCCTTTCAGGTTATGTCGATATAGGACTCGTTTTACAGTGGATACAGATACTTTTGTACCTGTTTCCTCCAGCATCTTCACAAGGTCCTTTGCTGTTGATCTGGGATTGATTTGCACTTTTCGCACCAAAGTACGTTCATCTCTAGGAGACAGAACGTGTCTCCTTCCTGAGCGGTGTGACGGCTGTGTGGTCCCATGGTGTTTATACTTGCGTACTATTGTTTGTACAGATGAATGTGGTACCTTCAGGCATTTGGAAATTGTTCCCAAGGATGAACCAGACTTGTGGAGGTCTACAATTATTTGATTTCTTTTTATTTTCCCATGATGTCAAGCAAAGAGGCACTGAGTTTGAAGGTAGGCCTTGAAATACATCCACAGGTACACCTCCAATTGACTCAAATTATGTAAATTAGCCTATCAGAAGCTTCTAAAGCTATGACATAATTTTCTGGAATTTTCCAAGCTGTTTAAAGGCACAGTCAACTTAGTATATGTAAACTTCCGACCCACTGGAATTGTGATACAGTGAATTATAAGTGAAATAATGTGTCTGTAATCAATTGTTGGAAAAATTACTTGTGTCATGCACACAGTAGATGTCATAACCGACTTGCCAAAACAATAGTTTGTTAACAGGAAGTTTGTAGAGTGGTTGAAAAATGAGTTTTAATGACTCCAACCTAAGTGTATGTAAACTGCCGACTTCAATTGTATATATATTTGACTGAATCTGCATTCAGAATAACTCCCAAGGTTAGAAAGATTAATACGTGAGACTACCTAAACCATCTAAACTGGAACAACCATTTCAATAAAAGGGTGCAATAATTCCAACTAACAGATTGGATTATTTCAGAAAAATATATGCTATTTATCTTTGTTTAGCATGAAAGGTGGAATAAATACAATTGTGTAAATACAATTGTCAATAGAATGAGGAAGGGAGGTCACGATCACCAGTGTAAAGGCCACTAACCAACAGATCTGCTGGATTCACCTAGTTGTAACAATACCTTTCACGGCATATTAATGCATAAACCTGAAGGACTCCAATAATAAAATCTAAGTAATACAATTTATGCCTCACAAATAATAAAACCATAACAAAAAAAAATACAAAACACATCAAATAAACACAAAACTGTGACCATACATTTGGTAAGCGTCACATATTCATATGGTATCTGGGGGACCTGACCTCCGGGGGAACCCCAACCCCTTTTTTGGGGCGAGGTTGGGGGGAGGCCTTGATGGAGGGTGTGCTACGCCAGTAACCGAGAGGTTGTGAGTTGAAATCCTATATGAGGTTAACTCCCAAATAATCAGAATTTAGCTGGTCTGCAAAACCATGCCCATAATTATCATATTTCCCAGCATGCTCTATTGCAGTTAGAGTTCTTTCTTTCAATATCTGTGTTTTTGCATGTTCATCGATTGACAGTGGTGTACCGCAGGTCTGAGTAAGGTATAGCTTGCAAGGTATAGATAGACCTGAGCAAGGTATAGAGTACCACAGTATGAGTCATAATACCCATAAAACCTAGCGGTCAAACAGGGAAATGGTTCCAAATGTTTTTCTACCATTCATTAAAATCAAATCAAATGTATTTATATAGCCCTTCTTACATCAGCTGATATCTCAAAGTGCTGTACAGAAACCCAGCCTAAAACCCCAAACAGCAAGTAATGCAGGTGCAGAAGCATTTCATTTTTCATTTTAGTGTTTTGTAAAGGCTTACCCTGGCGTGACATTCTGTGACAATACCTGCTAGCAAAGGTGTCCACTAGAGATGACGTGCAGGAGCTTGCAGGGATTTGTAGATGTCTACTTTGATGCTAATTAGAATTAAAAAATCTGAGAATAAATAGAGCCGAATATATTGATAAAAGTCACCTTGTCCAAAAGAGATTTACATGATCATCAAAACGTCTCGCCAGGCTTAGCCTACATCAAATCAAATCAAATCAAATGTATTTATATAGCCCTTCGTATATCAGCTGAAATCTCAAAGTGCTGTACAGAAACCCAGCCTAAAACCCCAAACAGCAAGCAATGCATGTGAAAGAAGCACAGTGGCTAGGAAAAACTCCCTAGAAAGGCCAAAAACCTAGGAAGAAACCTAGAGAGGAACCAGGCTATGAGGGGTGGCCAGTCCTCTTCTGGCTGTGCCGGGTGGATATTATAACAGAACATGGTCAAGATGTTAAAATGTTCATAAATGACCAGCATGGTCAAATAATAATAATCAGAGTAGTTGTCGAGGGTGCAACAAGCACGTCCGGTGAACAGGTCAGGGTTCCGTAGCCGCAGGCAGAACAGTTGAAACTGGAGCAGCAGCACGGCCAGGTGGACTGGGGACAGCAAGGAGTCATCATGCCAGGTAGTCCCGAGGCATGGTCCTAGGGCTCAGGTCCTCCGAGAGAAAGAAAGAAAGAGAGAATTAGAGAGAGCATATTTAAATTCACACAGGACACCGGATAAAACAAGAGAATACTCCAGATGTAACAGACTGACCCTAGCCCCCCGACACATAAACTACTACAGCATAAATACTGGAGGCTGAGACAGGAGGGATCAGAAGACACTGTGGCCCCATCCGATGATACCCCCGGACAGGGCCAAACATGAAACATGAAACATGAAACACAGCCCATATTTTAAGTGTTTCTAAAATCCCCTATGGGAAAAATGAATGTTGGAAAAACAATTGGAACCATTTCCCTGTTTGACCGCTAGGTTTTAAGGGTGTTATGACACCTCCACTGTGGTGTCATAATAGCTAATCTTATACTATTCAACACATTTTGCCATGAGGCTGAGAGAAAATGTTACTGTTTTAAAGCAACATTCCTGCATTTCTACACATTCCCTTGGGGCGGAAAGAAAAATGTGCAGTTTTGTAGCTAATCTCATGCTATTCTACACATTTTGCTATGACGCTGAGAGAATGTAAAATTTTTTAAGCTAATTTCCTGCTATTTTACACATTTTACCATGAGGATGAGAGAAAAAAACCCATGGGCCCCCGCAGCCTTGCGGGGGCTGCGGGTGTGTGTGGTATGACAGTGTTGATTGATTAATTAAGCAATTCATGTATCTTATGCTACAGAAAGATAAATAACACATATTTTTCTAAACTAATACAATCTGATAGTTAGATTTATTGCACCCGTTACTGAAATGGTTGTTCCAGTTTAGGTAGTCTTATTCATTCATCTTTCTAACCCTGGCAGTCATTCTGAATGCAGATTGTGGGACTATAAAACATCATAAACCAGCATAATGTGACTTGATGCTGGTTTTGCTTTTAGCTTATACTGGTCATCAGTGTCCAAAACACAGTGAAGGCTGGTCACCAGCAAAAACACAGAAAATGCTGATCACCAGCAAAAACGCAACGAAGTCTGGGCACCTTCGAAAACACAACGAAGACTGGTATGCCAGCAGAACCAATTAGACTATGCTGGTCGGACCAGCTTGACCAGCATCAGACCAGCACTGACCAGCATGGACCGCTATAGACCAGCTTGAAATGTATGCTGGTCTATGCTGTTCTTTTCAGCATGGGAGGAATAAAAAGAAGTGAAATGTTTGGGAAAATACAGAGTACGTTGAGAGTGGTTTAGCTCTAGTACCAGACAAGTTAGCAGTGTGCTGATGCTGCAGTGATGGATTATGGGTTATGGAGTTATGATGGATGAGCCATGTCTGGCCTATGCTGTGGAATGGAGGGCAAGCATGAGTTCTGGACTGGATGACATTGACACTTGACCATCAGCAATTTCAGGACAGTCTCTGACATAAACAGTACCATTCAAAAGTTTGGACACACCTACTCATTCAAGGGTTTGTCACCTAAAACCCTCACAAACTTCTACAGATGCACAATTGAGAGCATCCTGTCGGGCTGTATCACCGCCTGGTATGGCAACTGCACCGCCCTCAACTGCAGGGCTCTCCGGAGGGTGGTGCGGTCTGCACAACGCATCACCGGGGGCAAACTACCTGCCCTCCAGGACACCTACAGCACTCGATGTCACAGGAAGGCCAAAAAGATAATCAAGGACAACAACCACCCGAGCCACTGCTTGTTCACCCCACTATCATCCAGAAGGCAAGGTCAGTACAGTTGCATCAAAGCTAGGCCCGAGAGACTGAAAAACAGCTTCAGACTGTTAAATAACCATCACTAGCACAGAGAGGCTGCTGCCTACATACAGACTTGAAATCATTGGCCACTTTAATAAATGGAACACTAGTCACTTTAATAATGTCACTTTAATAATGTTTACATGTCTTGCATTACTCATCTCATATGTTTATACTGTACTCTATTCTATGCTATCTATTTCATCTTAGCCTATGCCGCTCTAAATAGCATATATCCATATATGTATATATTCCTATTCTATTCCTTTACTTAGATTTGTGTGTATTAGGTATTTGTTGTGAAGATATGTTGTTAGATATTACTTGTTAGATATTATTGGACTGTCGGAACTAGAAGCACAAGCATTTTGCTACACCCGCAATAACATCTGCTAAACACGTCTATGTGACCAATAAAATTCGATTTCGATTTGATAATAGCGAAGACACCAAAACTATGAAATAACACATATGAAATCATGTAATAACCAAAAAAGTGATAAACAAATCGAAATATATTTTATATTTGAGATCCTTCAAAGTAGCCACCCTTTGCCTTGATGACAGCTTTGCACACTGTTGGCATTCTCTCAACCAGCTTCACCTGGAATGCTTTACCAACAGTCTTGAAGGAGTTCCCATATATGCTGAGCACTTGTTGGCTGCTTTTCCTTCACTCTGTGTTCCACCTCATCCCAAAACTTCTCAATTGGGTTGAGGTCAGGTGATTGTGGAGGCCAGGTCATCTGAAGCAGGACTCCATAACTCTCCTTCTTGGTCAAATAGACTTTACACAGGCTGGAGGTGTGTTTTGTGTCATTGTCCTGTTGAAAAACAAATGATAGTCCCACTAAGCGCAAACCAGATGGGATGGTGTGTCACTGCAGAATAATGTGGTAGCTATGCTGGTTAAGTCTGCCTTGAATTCTAAATAAATCACCGACAGTGTCACCAGCAAAGCAAACCCACACCATCACACCTCCTCCTCCATGTTTCATGGTGGGAAGTACACATGCGGAGATCATCCGTTCACCTACTCTGCGTCTCACAAAGACACGGCGGTTAGAACCAAAAATCTCAGACCAAAGGAAAAATTTTCACCAGTCTAATGTCCATTGCTAGTGTTTCTTGGCCCAAGTAAGTCTTCTTATTGGTATCCTTTAGTAGTGGTTTCTTTGCAGCAATTAGACTGTGAAGGCCTGATTCCTGCAGTCTCCTCTGAACAGTTGATGTTGGGATGTGTCTGTTCCTAGCATTATGTGAAGCATTTATTTAGGCTACATTTTCTGAGGCTGGTAACTCGAATGAACTTATCCTCTGCAGCAGAGATAACTCTGGGTCTTCCTTTCCTGTGGCAGTTCTCATAAGAGCCAGTTTCATCAAAGCGCTTAATGGTTTTTGCGACTGCACTTGAAGAGACTTTCAAAGTTCTTGAAATGTTCCGGATTGACTGACCTTCATGTCTTAAAGTAAGGATGGACTTTCATTTCTCTTTGCTTATTTGAGCTGTTCTTGCCATAATATGGACTTGGTCTTTTACCAAATAGGGCTATCTTCTGTATACCACCCCTACCTTGTCACAACACAACAGATTGGCTCAAACGCATTAAGAAGGAAAGAAATTCCACAAAGTAACTTTTAACAAGGCACACCTGTTAATTGAAATGCATTCCAGGTGACTACCTCATGAAGCCGGTTGAGAGAAGGCCAACAGTGTGCAAAGCTGTCATCAAGGAAAAGAGTAACTACTTTGAAGAATCTCAGATATAAAATATATTTTGATTTGTTTAATACTTTTTTGGCTACTACATGATTCCATATGTGTTATTTCATTGTTTTGATGTCTTCACTATAATTCTACAATGTAGAAAATAGTAAAAAATACAGAAAATCCCTGGAATGAGTATGTGTCCAAACTTTTGGCTGGTACTGTATATATATATTTTTATATATATTTTTATATATTGAGTTGCTTCCAGAAGGGATACCTCAAAAACCGGTTCACCAGTCCACCATTACAATGAGAGCGCAAGTAGTACAGTTCCTGTATTGATGTTTATGGCAGAAACACATGGGTTATTGGTGGTTGGATCCTATGGTCTCCTAATGATCACTTCTAAAAGACTGTAATTCTATACAGTGAAAAGAGAGACCCAGAGAGAATGTATAAGCTTTAAAAAACCACGTTCCTATGATCTTGAAAGTCAAACCATTCCCTTTCGTCCACAATCTTTAAAGAGGTGCAATTAAGGAGGTGCAATTTTGATATTTTTGTCTTTAGTGTCCCTCTGGTAAACATAGCAGTTTGGAGCAATTAACCAACAGCTAATGAGCAAAGTGGGGGTCTGCCTCAATATCACACCATTGTTCATTTGCGTTTTTTAATTAATGGGGTTTGAAGTAAAAATCGCAAAAGTTTTTAATTGTTTTTCTTTAGGGGGGGGAGGGATCAGAGCGTTAATTATAAGAAGGGCTTTAAAGTGTGGAGGATTTAGGGTTTTAATTAAAGAAGAATTTGTCAGGACTGATGAGACCAATAGACTTGAGTTCAAATACGACACAGTCCTCTGTTATTCCCCCCTTTCCCGTCCATCTTTCTTTTACTCCACCTCTCTCTCTCTGTTTCCCTTGTCACCTATCTTCCCCCTCTCCTTCTCTCTCATACTTGTATCTTTCCACCATCTCCTGACATCTCTCTCTCTCTCTCTCTCTCTCTCTCTCTCTCTCTGGTGTTGTTGTATCTCTCTGTGCTTTGCAGGGTGTGGGTATCAGAAGGAGGATTAGGAGTTTCTCTGAGCTCTATTCTGAAATGGGAATGATGAGGGGTGGATCGGGGGGGGGGGGGGGGATCAGTCACTCAACTGGATTCCCCCAGATTGAATTAGTGAGGTTTTAGAAAAGTAAGAGTTTTTGGAGATGTACACAATGTTCCTCCATTTTTCCTTTTCTCATTTATTTCCTTCCCCTGCTGCTGTTTTCTCTCTCACTCTTGCTCTCTCTCAAGTCATTACTTTCCTGCTCTCCCTTGCATTCACTCTTCTCGTCCCTATTTTGTTTTCCTCTCCCTCCCTCCCTCTCCGTTAATAGAGTATAAGATTGTTTTCATACCAATGATACATTAAGCTGAAGTGATTAACACAGTGTGAAACGTGATTACATTGCGTTGCTGATTGGCTGAGCAGATGCCCTTTACCAGAGAGACATTGCTGGGTTACATCTTTACACGTAGCTAACCACACAGCTGGGATCTCACCAGAGGAATCCAGGTTAATTGCCTTGATTGCTTGATTGGGGATATAGACGAGTTATTCCAGAGGGAATTGAACCTTGAATCGCCTTATTATAGCTGACACCATCTCTCTCTCTCTCTCTTTTTTCTGTCTCTTTCTCTCTCTCTCTCTCTCTCTCTCTCTCTCTGCCTGCAGCCTGTTTGCAAAGTCAATTTCAGACATAAACAAAACAAGTTGCTGCTGGGAAGGTGTCTAGGATGGTCTGTCTAGGTTTCCGTGGCGACAAAGGACAGGATCGTCCCTTTACAATGTTTGCCAATCACTGGGATTAATGGGCCGATATTACCGCACCCATCAGCGTCAGGAACAGTGGCGCCGCACCTCTCCCTTTCTCACTCTGGCTTATCAGCAGGGGAGGAATAATATTAAAGGATAATAACAAGAAAAATTGCTGACCTCCTGTTGTTTTCGTGCCCATGCCAGTGTTATTACTCCAATCAATGTCATTACACATTCCAGTAGATGAATGTGGTTTCCCAAGGTTTGTTGTATGCATGATAATGTTGCCTATGCCAGTTCATTCCAGCACAATCTAATCTAGCAGCCATTTAAAACACACACAACCACATTGGAGAGACATGCCCCCCTCAAGATATACTGTATTTCTACTGAAAACAAACTGCAGAGCAAATCCAATCATGATTAAACAACCTGACCCAGCATTCATCCACTACCTAATCAGCAGCAATAGGTTCAGCTCTACGTTGATCCCCCCCCCTCTCCCTCTCCTCCTAGCCATCTCCCTCCTTCTCATTTGCTGTCCCTCCTTTTTTCCTGGGAATGGTAGGGAATGGGGAGGATTAACCCATGTCAACCTCTTCCCTCATCCCTCTATCGTTTTAACTTTGTCGTCCATCACGTACTAGCGCTCCTTATCTGTTTATCCCTCTCCCTCCATTCTTCATTTATTTCACTACATCTTTTGCTCTCTGCGTCAATGTGTTTTCTTGCCTTCATCGGGATCTTTCTCTCTCATGTCTCTTTATGACTCTCTTCAAGGGGCCTATTTTAACAAACCTAACGCAGGCGGTAGCTCTGTAGGTTCAGGGGCGTGTCAAATATTTGAGATATTTTCACTGTGGCAGTTATCATCGCACTTGCTGGCGGCAGCACGGAAGGGCTGGGTTTTGATGAATGAACACGTTGTGGGCGTGTCGAGTCTCGGCCCCTCACCGGCCAATCAGAACGTGCTCCACGGAGAAATATGTAGTTGCTTCAGGTTGTGTATTTACTGTCTTTTATGTGTTACCGTGGAATCAAATCCAATTCCGATGTTAGTCCGTTATAGTTTGGCTTACAGAACATAAATAACAAAAATGTAGACCTATCCCATCTTTGCTAAATAGGTTAACTTGAACCCATTTGCAGTCCTCATTGTTCTAAGTAATTGCATGACAAACATTGTCAATAAGCAAGATTAAATTCATTATTGAAAAGGCCTAAAAAGAGAACGAATAATTTGAATCAAATTCGAAACAAAACAAAATAACAACTTATTTTAAATAGGCTATGTCACACTTACAGGCACCTTACTTTCTTACAACAATGAAGACTATGGAGGGTTTTTACACACATCCAAACTTTTAACAGTAGCTGGACAAAGATCCATTATAAGAGAAGGGAGAATGTCGACTCGCCGTCTGTATACTGCTCCTAAATAGGCCTATGTTTTATGAACATAATCGGAACCATTTACAGATCAGATGGTAGTCACACATCTCCGTCAGTTGCACTGCAAGCGTGCCACGGACGTTGTCAACGTAAAACCAGGAAGGTGAATCATTCTAATAAGTTTGGTTGTAATGCAATGTTACGAAAAACAAGCAATCAGTTTAGCAAAAAACAACAACAATAAATAAATGTCAAATGTAATGATATCATCAAATCCCCAGGATAAAAAAAGACACGCATTTCTGTCGAACTAGCCTTCGTTATAGTAGACCTAAGGGAGGGCTTGGGTTTTGAACATATGAAACAGAAAAAAAAGCAATTTTTGCAGATTACAAATAACTTCTTAATATAAGGTTTCATCGGTTTCACTGAGGTTCTCATCTCTCCTTTCATGATGGGCATGGACACATAGCCTACATAATGGTGGGGTTTTACGCATGTCCAAAACGGGACCTGCGTGGCAAAAATAATGTGGGCCTGCCTACAATGCATAGATCAAAAGGGAACGTCAGCTCGCTGTTTTACTAGATGTTTTAATCAAATCAAAATCAAATCAAATTTATTTATATAGCCCTTCATACATCAGATGATATCTCAAAGTGCTGTACAGAAACCCAGCCTAAAACACCAAACAGCAAGCAATGCATGTGAAAGAAGCACGGTGGCTAGGAAAAACTCCCTAGGAAAAACTCCCTAGAAAGGCCAAAAACCTAGGAAGAAACCTAGAGAGGAACCAGGCTATGAGGTGTGGCCAGTCCTCTTCTGGCTGTGCCGGGTGGATATTATAACAGAACATGGTCAAGATGTTAAAATGTTCATAAATGACCAGCATGGTCAAATAATAATAATCATAGTAGTTGTCGAGGGTGCAACAAGCACGTCCGGTGAACAGGTCAGGGTTCCATAGCCGCAGGCAGAACAGTTGAAACTGGAGCAGCAGCACGGCCAGGTGGACTGGGGACAGCAAGGAGTCATCATGCCAGGTAGTCCTGAGGCATGGTCCTAGGGCTCAGGTCCTCCGAGAGAAAGAAAGAAAGAGAGAAAGAGAGAATTAGAGAGAGCATATTTAAATTCACACAGGACACCGGATAAGACAAGAGAAATACTCCAGATGTAACAGACTGACCCTAGCCCCCCGACACATAAACTACTGCAGCATAAATACTGGAGGCTGAGGCAGGAGGGATCAGAAGACACTGTGGCCCCATCTGATGATACCCCCGGACAGGGCCAAACAGGCAGGATATTTAATAAAGCTTTGGTGATTAAGATTTATTTCCAATTGGTCTTAGGAGCCAAACCCTTCATCGAAGGTCTTGACTACTTCGCGATTTCATTGGGCAGACAAAAAAAAAGCCTTCATTGAGAGGAAGGGAGGCTATGCTTGGTTTTTAACCAAATAAAACAAAATGGATAAAAAAAATATATATATATATATATATATATGTTTGTAAATACGTATACAGGCACCAAAAGCACATTGGCCTACTCTTGTTCCATGCTCATATCGGCAGTGTCTGTCCCGGGTGTATAGGCTGTGTTTCCACTGTCAAAATTCATGTTGTCATAACCAACTGTGTTACCGCTAAAACCAGCTTTTGGTGGGCCTTAAATATCTCTATCAGCGCTGCCTAAAATTAGCACTTTGGATCATGTTTTTAAGGACACACTGATATAAGACAGTAAATTGCCCGAGCCTGGTGTTAGGGCCGGGTAAATGCCACTGCGGCAGTTTTTACACGGCGCAATTGCTAACTAATGTGCGTTTGACGTTAGCGCCGCCTTAACGCCAGCCTAAAATAGAGCCCCAAGGCTGCTAGTACAGCAGATACTGTATATTCCTTACAGTAGCTATATATTCTACAACAATAGCAAATGTGATTGAGGCCTCACTTTGGTCAATCTCAGGAACAGGAAAACCATGTTATAGGAGTATTTATGCTGTATAGGATGTGTTAACGGTGTTAAAACTGACACCCGCAAGCTGTTCCTCCTTGGAGACATTGTTAGTGGATAATGACTCAAAAGTACACCTGTGCTTGACATTCAGCGTAAACATTCCCAGTGTACCTGCAGTGAGGGTGTTTTCTTTTTTTGCGCAATTAATTGGGGCCAGAATCATGAAAAACACAGTGCCATGTTACAATTGCCCTATACTGTGACGGGTTTTAGTTGGACAGTCTGTCATATTGTAAACAACAGGAAGTGCAGGGTGTATTTCCTGTGTGTGTCTGTGGTCTGAAGGCCTTCTGTAGGGGACATTATCTAGTTATGACCTAGTAGCCTGACAACAGAGGTTTTGTTTTGAGGGCAGGATAGCCCTTCCCTGTGCTTTTCTTTCTGTGGAGTGATTCACAATGGTGGATGGATGGAAGTCATCATGTCTTTACCCTCTGACTGGCTGGGGCCATGCGGCGCATGTGGCAGGGTGAAAGAGAAGGACACACTGCAGGGTTAATCGACTCACACTGGTCGACTTTGCAGGGAAGAGAGCGGAAGAGGGATGGCGGGAGATGGGATAGGGAGAGAGAGGTGTTCAGTTAGAATAGCAAAGGAGGAATGAGAAATGGAGACACGGAGAGAGGAATGAAGCAGGAAGAGTGGAGTCCGGGAATGAGTGAGAAAGATGAGGAGAGAGGTGAAAGAATGGGAGAGAGTGAATGAGGGAGGGAGACAAGGAGAGAAAGAGAGAGATGGTGAAAGGGAGGGGGGAAGGTGCAAGAGATTGATGAGAGAGAGTGAGAAACTAATTCTCACTTCACTCTGGGCTGGAAGATTAACGAAGATTAGAGAGATAGAGAAAAGGAAGGGAGAGATGGACTGATAACTTCTACCGCATGCCAGCCAGAGAGAGATCTTTGAATGCCTAATACCCTGAGAGGGAGCGGGAAAGAGAGAGAGGGAAAGAGAGAGGGAGGGAGGGAGGGAACGAGAAAGGGAGGGAGAGAGAAAAGGAGGTAGAGGGAGGGAATGAAATGGAAGAGATATATTGTGTGTGTGTGAGAGAGAGAGAGAGAGAATTGGAGCGATACAGGGATGGATGGATCAGAAGAAAGAGCAAAATGCTGGCTCAGAGGACTCTTAATGGTAGTGGTCTGTGAGAGTGATGTCCTTGCATTAGTGGCCATTTACATGAGTGTGTAGTAATCCTGGCTGGTCTGTGGGGTGGAGATAATAACAGAGGTACAGTATCCAAGTCCTTTATAGCTGCAGAACTCTCTGCCCTCTCAGTCTAATACTATCCTCCAGTCTAGAGGATGCACACTTGTCCGGTCAGTTAGTGGAAATGTCAGCACCTTTGTCCATCTGTTTTTTTTATACTCCAATAACCGACCCTTCTCGTCTCTTGTCCCGTTCTCATCCCCTCTTCGCCATGCCCAAACACAGACACCCACTGATGTGTTCCCTCTTATTCTATCGTATGTTCTCCAGCTCCAGGTCCATCCCCAAACATAGGCCTTTGCCCAATATTAGGGAGAGTGTTATACTGCACGCACACGTCCACACTTGAACTTACACACACACACTCTAACCCTCAACTTAGTCTCAGAGGCCGCCATAGCAGACTCAATCCTTCATGGAGGATTACAGCTTAAGCTTCTCCACGGCTATAGATGCAGTTTTATTGAAAAGCACAGGGCTTTTTAGAAGAGTGGCCCTGTGATCTGTACATTAGCAGAAAGGGGATTCTCCACCTCTGCAGTGTCCTCATTATCGCATTATCGTCAATACACCCCCCCCCCCCAGAGCTGACCGTGGTCTACGGTTGGTCTTTGACAGTCTCCCTCTGGGTCCCTGCCACCTGTCCCTTGCCCTCTGCCCTTGCAGAGTGGGATGATTTCAACCGTGCTGAGGAATTGACCTTGTGGTAGGGACGGGATTGGTGGGCTATGTGTGTGTCTGTCTCAGTGTGTGTGTGTGTCTCGACATCTTGAGCTGCTTGCTGGAAGCGAGCCGGAGAACCTACGCACCCTCACCCAGCGCGACAACGCTCAACACAGAAAACGACCCTGAAATACAACACCCAACCAGCTTTGATCTCATGCACCACCGCATGCCACGAGGCTGAGCTGACCAAACTCTGAAACTCGCAGCTCGGAAATCCCTAAGGTTCATCCTCCAACCCAACTGACAACTCTGAACTAAAAACATATATCAAATAAAATCAACTGAACAAAGGTCATTCATCATTGTCGCTTTAGCTACCGCTCCTCGGTCGCCTATCTGTTCGCGCACAGCGCACACGATGCTACCTGGCTAGCTGAGAGCACACAAGAAGACACTTAACCGCTCCCTCCGATACAAAAGATAAGAGAAAAATAAACAAACAAACTGACCCAAATAGAAAAAGACAAAAACAAAATGCATTTGAGATTGGGGCAAAGTCATTAGCATTACAAAAATATCTGTCACCGGTGAAATAAAGCTGAAGAGGACCGAGGGAGCATGAAAGTCAGACAGAAGGGAAGATATATGCTAATAAGGCTGGGACTTTGTGACTCCGACGAGGGGGATTAAAAAGTGTGGCAGCAGAGAGAGAGAGAGAGAGAGCGAGAGAGGCTCCGAGGCCCAGAGCACAACACATAACTAGCTCAGCTCAACAGTACCATGCAAATATAATAATATAGTGCTACAGTAATATGGCATGACAACATAGCTACTCTCCGGGTTATAGCCTACTGACCAACGCCAAGCTAGTGCAATGGCGCACAACTAAGGTAAATGATTCATCAGTTGTTACGCCGTTCAAACAAGTACCGACATAGGCCCGACACAGACCTCAAAGCTTACTACATGATATAACATTTGTGGCATCATGCTAGTCATGCTCTAGTCTAGATTGGTGTAACATCACACGAGACAAGTACAGCGTGGCATCAAACACTACCACTGATCACAAGACTCGTTTGACTCCATTTAAGTATAGCAAAACATTAGTATGTTACTAGGCAACAACCCCCACCACTATTAACAATCAAAAAGAGACATAGCTGAGGGAGTTCTGGAAGAAACGTTCTATTGAACAGCACATGGGGCGGAAGACTATCGATCTGGATCAGGCGTAAGAAAAACGGCGCCGTTGTGCTCCTTTCGCTGTGCTGCCCCGTGGAGATAATATTGAGGGGTTTTAATGAAAGTGAGTTCTACTGTAAATGGATTTGAGCGTACTTAAAAACATCAAGTGTCATTATTCGGTCTCTTCTTCACAGCTGTGGCCTTGTCGTCTCTCTTTTTATAGTGTCGTCTCCTATCCATTGGTCTGCGATGTATTCGAATTCCAACCTTGGGCACTTTGGTGTTTATTCATCTCTGAAAAGTTCCCCCCTCGACCAGCTGGGCCGGCAGGCTCCCCGGTAACGCCCTTGAAACGTAAACAGGCGAGAAGGAAGTAGAGACTTTGTCTTTTTAACAATCAACGTACAATATATCGTACCTCCCTTTTCTATGAGGAAGGACAAACTTTAATTTGTTGATGTACGAGGGTTTCAATGTCAACACTTGTGTGTGTGTGTGTGTGTGTGTGCCTGTGTGGGTGTGTGTTGTGGATGGTACCGAG
The DNA here is from genome assembly GCF_901001165.1 of Salmo trutta. NCBI lineage: Eukaryota > Metazoa > Chordata > Actinopteri > Salmoniformes > Salmonidae > Salmo > Salmo trutta. The sequence goes on along the minus strand of NC_042987.1, from coordinate 10,191,693 downwards.
TGGGTTGGGAATGCATCAAGGATATTGTTAGACAAAATTGCCTGTGCATTAGCAACATTCTGTTCACGCACGCACACACACACACACACACACACACACACACACACACACACACACACACACACACACACACACACACACACACTTTGCCTGCAGGGAGAGTGTTCATAGATTACGCGGGATGTTCTCTAAAATGTCAGGCAGTTTTGAGAAGATCAGATAGCTGTTTGATGTGCGAAAACAGCCGGGCAGAAGAGGAAGAAAGGCAGTCTTGATGGGCATCAGGTGTAATTTCTGTAAATGCCTCTTGCTGCCCGAGTGACTCACCACTCCTCTGTGTCCATGTGGTGAATTTCTACCCAGGAGACCTTGACACAGACCAACAGAGCTGTCTGCTACAAAACCACCCCTGTGACCTTAGGTTATCATTGTGCGGGTAGACCACTGAAGCTTTGACTTTTGTTATTGAAATGCAGGAGAGGTATGGTGCCCAGGTGTAATGCTTGTTAGTCGGCGTCTGAGTACAGAGTCATATTATGTGTGGGAAAAGCTTGGAAGCACGTTCCACCGTCCAAATACAGACCTTTCTCTCCTTGTTAAATACACAGATCTCTGGTGGTTTCCCATGAGAATGAACTCAGGCAGTGCAGGGAGGGAATCTGTTTATTCATTATCTAACACTTGAGTGGATGTGAACGCTGATCATGAGAATTTGCTAAATCACATGGTTAGAGGGGTCATGGTATATCCCTGTACTCAAACACTTAGCGCTAAACGTGTTCAATTCAAAGTAATCCGATTGGTAATGATTTTAGATTATGCCAGTGGGCTGTAGTAGTGTAGGAATGGATTCTGAGTGAATGATCTTTTCCCTAGAGGTTCTTAAAGCAATGTGAGGATGTTGTGAATACTCTGATAATCCTGGTACTGTATACAGTCTCCCGTGAACAGTTTCACTTGATCCAATTGTTAGCTGGAAATGTTCTTTTGCTATAACCTTTAACCCAGCCATAGAACACTTTGACCAATCTGGGACCCTGTGGACCATAAGCCCTTCTTTCCCTTTGTATTACGGAGATGAGTTTGTATTCTAAGCTCAGAGCCGGCCCAGAAGTGGACTTATCTGCACTTATCAAAACGAGGACTTCGTCTGGATGACTGGATTACACTCTTCCGTTCTACTCTCCATTGGTTCCTTTGTTGTTTTCCCTCCTTTTCTTTCTTCTCTCTCTGTCCAGACGAACCCACATCTCAGGGGATTTGCCTCTTCAGGCCTGGCAGGGAATGGCCGGTGACCCGTTCCCAATGCCTGTGCAGCTGTGATGCTCGCCGCTCACGTTTACCGTCTTGTGACAGATTTCACCTGCAGCCCAGACACAATCAGGGCATGGATAGATGAATTCCATCTGCACAGATTTATCCTCAACTTCTTCGTTGAGGAGGAGCGAGGAGGAATGACTCCTCATCCTCCAGATTCACTGTGCTGCTTAATAAAGCTCAACACGTTTTGACAGGTCTGCTTTTATCTGCTGAGGTTCAAGACAAGTCCTGGGCTATGTGTGTTCAATGGCTTTATGCTCTTAAAACGTAGTGCTGGTCTCCCAAGACGGGCCTGTTTTGCTCGTGGCTGCCTCTTCTATCTCCTCTTCTCTCTGTTGTTTGTTTCTCCATGCATAATTCTAAGGGCGACTGTTCTTGGACTACCTTTCTTAGAAAGGCGAGTTCTCCCTTTCTTCTCTGACTTTTGTGGGTCCAGAGGCGGTCCCCTGAGCTTTCTACCCGGAACAGAACAACACACATATTTGTTGTTGTTTGTGTGTGGCCGTGAATTTCTTGCAGTCTAGCAGTGTGTGTGTTGAGAAGAGAGTATTTGTATGAATATTTGTGTATGGAATTAGGGGAGAATGGCTATGTTTTATATATATATGTGTGCGTTTGTGTGAGAGATGGGGCTCCAGAGAGGAAAGGAGTGCTAGACAGCACGGACGGAGGTGAATCGTAATTAAAATGTTCAGTCTCGTTAAGTTGGTGACAGCCTTCACTGCAACTCGGCTTCCTGCGATCGATGGTGGAGATCTGCCTCTAATACTAACGAACCAAACGATCGTTTGAGTTTGGGGCCCAAGGAAGGGAAAAATTAATTAAGATATTTATGGCCCCAATTAATCAGTTCAGCAAGAAACTCTGTGCACCCAAGGGGGTAAATGGAACACGGCAGGAAGCAGCGGAAAGTTAAAAGACGAGAGGGTGTTTCACCGTCTACATACCGCATGCCCCCTACTCACCTTTAACCCACTGTGAGGAGCCGTTCACTCTGGGGTAGCTGCTCTCATCCCAGGGACACAATAGCTCATCAGCGTCTGGATGAGGAAGTAAGGGAGCCAGGGCCTGGTGATCACACAGGTTGGTTGTCACAGTGATTATAACCTGGACAGTGCTCTGAATTGTGTTGAATGTAGAAATATGTCTATTAGAGATTAGTCTATTGGAGAGCAATGTCGTTCGCACATGTCGATATCCCACAACTTTGAAATGAGGAAAATACCCTCCGGAGGCTCCAGATTTGTAGTTATGAGCACAGGGACAACCAGCCTGTGTCTCCCCTGCTGATACCGTGGGGGATATCAAGCGCATCACCTGGAGCAGAATGAGGGTGTATATTGATAGGTATATCGCCATGAGACACGGCATGAGTAACACATTCGACCTATTATCATGAGTAGCACATGCCGTGTTTTCCACCAGTGTATGGTACTGCATGTTACATCATCCACTCGTTAGAACAATGAGTCACGCTCTATAGTCTACCTCTGAGCCACTCTGAGCCGCAGCAGAATACAGTCCAGGTACGTACGTGGATCAGTTGAAGGACTGCGCTGACCCCATAAAGTCACTGGGAAAGCACAGTCTGACACAACATCCCAGATAGACACCAGTAATGAACCCTTCTCCCAACCACTAACAACCACGCATCGATATTCTGACCTGCTACCTGCCCTCAGCCCGTTAACAAGGTGCCCATGGCAACGGCCGCCTGGCCGACAACTTCCCTGACAATATGTTCCTCCTGGACAGAGCGGGTGTCATTGAGCCTGGGTGAGAGGTCGTTCTGATTGGATCTTCGAACTGCACTAGCCTACACGTGTAGTAGCGCTCCCGGAAAATACACACAGACGTATTCAATGAATGATACCCTGTTAACTTGTGTCGCGGTACCTATAGTCAGTAAATACTGTGATTGTGAATATGAAATGTTCCACTTGATATATGAGTACTGTATAGGTTTTATAATGGTATGTTGTGTCGTCGGGATGGATGCCAGACACCTGTCAATTCCAATGTCACTGGGCCGTCGAAGGGAGAGGGTTGGCTGATTGATTGAAGTTAGAGAGAGAGAGCACGGAGGGTGAGGGACGCTACGACAGCATCATGATTGACAGGGAATGAGGAAAGGACAGGAAAGGCGCGCAGAGGAAGGGATAGCATACTAAAACAAACCTGGGGCAGAGAAAGATGGAGAGACGGCGATGGATAGATAGGCAGAGCTGGAGAGACGGGTGGTGAGTGGGAGAGGTGGTAATAGAAATAGACGAGGTGGAGGAGGAGGAGGAGGAGGAGGAGGGAGTGTAAGGTTTTTTCTTAAGAAAAAACGATTTGTTTAAATGGGGAAGGAGGGCAGGAGAGGAAGGGAGAAAGGGTGAAGGAGCAGTCTTTTGGGATTATTTGGACTTCATTCATGCCCCAGTGGATGTACTGACAGGGTCTGTCTGCACAACAACACTGCTCAAGTGTCATGCACACCAACGCACTACACTGCACAAGACAGCACATAGTTAAACAAAAACACTACAAAACTCACAAAGCTCTAAACAACAAGAGTGCACAAAATCAAGAGCACAAATCAGTATTGCGCATGGCAACACAGTGCGACCTACCGAACACTTTCCTCACTCAGTGTAACGACAACTATCTGACTATGCCGTGTGACGCACCGCTGCTTGTGTAAATGTGATTTCTGCCCCGTTAGTTGATCTGTCCTGCTTGTTCATCTGTGAGTTATCCTACCTACCTTGCTGTGTCGCTCCACTTTTAATTAACACAGTGGGATGATTAAAGTTTTAACTTAATTATCTTTATCCTTTCTCTTAGGGTGTTCAACCCTCCGTGGGAAACTGAATGAGACATTCTGCAAGAGGGGGAAAAAAACCAGCAGAGAGGAGCTGTGAATAGATCGAGAAAGATATTCAACGCGGCACCTGTCCTCCATCTCAGTGTGAAGGGCGCGTAATGGAAGAGTGAAAGGGAGGATACAAGGGAAGAGAAATAGAGGAGAGAATGAAGACAACCGGAAAACAAGTATTTCCTTACATCAAGCATCACTCAAACTAGGACATCTCACCACAGGACAAGATGATTACCAGGAATCTGCTCCTATTGATCTCACTGTGTCTGTGGGAGGAGCTTATGGGAGAAGGTTCAGCCACTAAGATTGTCAGGAGAAGAGGGGTGGGCGGGACTCACATGCTGAAGCTAGGGGAGAACAGAGTAGCGGACCAATGGGATTCAAGCGTGAATTCAAACGTAATGCCCATGGTGACTCTTAGAAACTCAATTGGTCATGACCTGGGGGGTGATAGTGGCTCTATCTCTCACCCCAAAATACCCCAGAATCATGCAGCCATGCCATCTAATAAGGAGAGGCAGGCTTTTAAACCTAATCCAGTTCTGGACTTGGAAGAAAACCCTATCAAAAAAGGAGAATCAACTCTGTCACCCAATAACAGGGAATCCGTCCAGGAGACAGAACTTAAAAAGATCAAGAACGGTACCAATAATGTTGGGACTCCCACCAAAACAGGGAGGATGGAGAAAGTATTCCTAGTTCACCATAGACCAGACCTACACTCCAATAGAACCAGATTCAAACCCATTTCCCGATCCAGAGTGAGACCAGATCTGAGCGTTCACACCACAGGGCTGCAAGGCAAAGGACTCACTATGGATTCAACCAGAAAATTAAATGTGACCGGCAGCTACAGTGTCCTAAAACTGCTGTCAAAAGAGAACCTGGTGATGATTGTGAACTCACAGATGCAGAGTGTTCCGAGTCTGAATCATTTTCAGAGCAAGAGTAGCCGAAGCAGAAAGAGAGATTTGATTGATGTGGATCACAGCCCAATGGAGGCCCTAAAATTACAGAAGCAAGATTTGGCTGTTACTCAAAACCACTTCGCATTGGACAATCCAACTGCACTGCCGCATATAAACCCTGTCACAAATCCTGATCCAAGTCTAGAAAAGGTTGTTCACACTTTAAGTGAAGTCACTCTAGATTCTGGTGTGGGAAAAGACAACTCTGAGACGAGGGGTGTAGATAGTACAGTCACTTGGAAGAGCAAACACACCTCTCACCCTCTGTCAACACCGATGAATGAGGTCAGTCTCGACACTGACAGGGAGGTGACCATCAGTAAGATCAGTAAGACTGACCCTCCGGCCACGGCCAAGCATCTCCCCTCAAGCATCTCTTCTCAGACAAATGCTGGCCCTCCCTCAGTGTTCACCTCGCAGCCCCAGGGAGAGGGGACTGGGATTGTGGCAGGGGATTCCCATAAGGAGACTTTTCTTCACACAGCCGCACCAGGACTCAAAATCCTCAGCCCGATTGCCACTCAAGACCCTGAAGGTGGCGCCACAGAGCCAATCGATAGCAGCCATGTCCTCAAACTCCACCCAGACACACACTGGGGCTTCAGCCAGGACAAGGCAGCCGGTGGGGGGGTGACAGTCGAGTCCCATCCCGGGAATGGGCGGGGCCTGGTGTTCCAAGAGGCGGATGAGGAGGAGGGCCGTGGTCAAATGGATGGGGAGGGGACTCGGTCACGCAGCAGGAGGAGCTGGATCTGGAACCAGTTCTTTGTGATTGAAGAGTACAGCGGGCCTGAACCGGTGCTCATCGGACGGGTAAGGAACCTTTATTAACTATTCATTAGAGTTCTGAATCACTTTATGTGTAACTTATTCCAGCCAAGGGTCTCCAACTCTAACTCCTACTCTCAACCCTATCACTGGCACACCTGGCTCAAGTAATCGGGGTCCTGACTGAAGACCGTGATTAGTTGAATCAGGTGTGTTAATGCTGGGCAAGCCTGCACACCAACTCCAAGACCAGAGTTGAAGAGGCCCAAGTTCTGAACTGTCCTAATTCAACCCTAACATTAACCAACATTAATGCTCTTCATGTACACTGGTGGTACTATCTCATTGTCCTCAGCAGCTGCAGGGTTCGTTTTGTATGTGTCGTAAACCTTCAATTGGAATTGATTTACAGCAGACCAGTCTACTGTGGTGCCCTCCAATCCTCATGAAGAGTTAGATTAATCAATGAGGCACTGAGGCTCAACAAAACCCCTTCAACCATACGGGCCCCTGGGACCAGTCATGACTAGCACCAATCTGCACACACCAATGGGAATTGACATCTTCATGAGAATTAATGGGCTCAGTTTCTCATGACATAATTGATCCCGAAGGCAGTAGTAAAAGTTTTCTCTCATTACAGTCCAGGTCAGGACCTGTCAATTCTTCTCCCTCGTGGCCAGCAGTCCAGTCGGTCCGGTGGAATGATATTTCAATCAGGTTGATTTACATTTACATTTTAGTCATTTAGCAGACACTTTTATCCAGAGCGATTTACAGGAGCAATTCGGGTTAAGTGCCTTGCTCAAGGGCACATCAATAGATTTTTCACCTTGTCGGGTTGGGGATTCGAACCTGTGATCTTTCGGGTTACCGGCCCAAAGCTCTGAACTGCTAGGCTACCTGCTGCCCTTGATACACCTTACAAACATAGATTTATCACTACTATATGAACCACCTCAAAATACCTACCAGGGGCTGTATTTCTCCCCCTTCGCTCTGGTAATTCATTAAAGCAATCGTGTAGCCGACTCATCCTGCTCCATTGGTTTCCAAAGACTACTGTGGATGTGACTTAGGCCATGTTGACTGGACATGAGCATGCACAAGCTCTCGCTGTACTTAACCTTAGAGTTGCACTGTGTTGATACGCTGCGCTGTAGATGGCTAATGTATAAGTCAGTGTGGCCAGTTTGCTGAGTAAATGAATAGTAATGATTCCGTGTGAGTGCTGCGGGCTGTCAGACAGCACTGAGGGGAAAAAGAGAGAGGGGAGAAGAAGCCTCGCTCTGTGGGAAATGTCTCACTGTCTGCAGATCCTATTTTACAAACGCTTAGGCAAAATTGCTTCACGGTTTATATCTAGCTGTACAGGCTGTCAGGCAGGGGCCCTCTCCGACTAAGACCGGAGTCTGTAAGTAGCCTACTGACTATTAGGGAATGGTTAATATGGGCACCTCAATCAGGCCTTCCAGTACATGATGTATGATGGATGACAAATTGCCCAAATTGATACAGAACGGGCAAGGACAAAATGCATGAGCTGAATGTCCAGCGGTACAGATGGCCAGCATTGTAAGTCATTAGTTCCAATATGCTCTGGTGAGCAGGTATTTACGCCTGCAGATTGTATTGAGCTCTATGAGGGAACACAGCCAGACCACACACGTGCCATATGATATCGCTGACACATGGAGTCCTCCCAGAACACCAATTGTGTGTGTGTGTGTCATTTATTTCAGAGTGTATCAGAGCTGTACATGCATGCATAATGCTTTTATACATCTTAATATGAATGTTTCATCTTCCTGCTCTGGCCCAGTATAGGCTACAGGCTGTACAGGCAGCAGGCTCAGCTGCAACACACTGTAGATCAATGGGGACATGATGCTTTGCGTCTCCTTATTAGAGAGATGATCATGGTTCGATGATGGAGACTGTGATGACGGATATACTGTATAGACTGCCGGTGCTTGTGCCAGATGTGTTGCAGTTCAAGGTTTTAGCCGTCAAAGACACGCACACGCACGCACGCGCGCACACACACACACACACACACACACACACACACACACACACACACACACACACACACTGTACATACACACACACACACACACACACACACACACACACACACACACACTGTGCATACACACACACACACGCACACACACACACACACACACACAAACACACACACACACACACACACACACACACACACAAACAGACAGACATGTACACAAACACACACACACACACATGTTACTATATATTGCTATATACAGGAGGATCTGAAATGATTGACCCCCTTGATAAACATGAGCAAAAAAAAGACTGTATATAATAAATAATTCAAATACTGAGCTATATTGTATGCTCAAAGAAATTGGCAAATTATATTATTGTATACTAATACAATTGATCAAAGAAAGAGGTTTTGTTCAACAAGTAATACTTTTTTCTCTCAAAAAGTTAGGGGTCAAAATGATTGTGAAGATAACAGCACTGAGCCTTTTCCTAAAATGTTTTATGAGTTGGAGACCACATTGGGAAGAATCTTAGACTATTTCTCCATACAGAATCCTTCCTAGTCCTTGATATCCTCCGTCTGTGCTTATGGACTGCCCTCTTCAATTCAAACCACAGGTTTTCAATGGTTTTCAAGTCCGGAAAGTGAGATAGCCATTGTAAAATGTTTATTTTGTGGCCAATTAACCATTTCTTTGTGGATTTTGAAGTGTGCTTGCTGTCATTGTCTTACTGGAAGATCCACTTAAGGCCATGTTTCAGCCTCCTAGCTGTCACAAACCTCTTCGTCAGAAGATATGTTGAAATCGCTGTCGGACAAAGTGGACCAATATGCAGCGGATTGCGTGCTCATCATCATTTATTTTAAATGTGACCACGAGGAAAAAACAATAAACAAAACTCATGACAGGAACAGTGTAGCAGGCTAAACAAAAGCAGTGCTAACATACAATTACCCACAAGTGACAAACAAAACACACACCTACTTATAGGACTCCCAATCAGAGGCAACTAGAAACACCTGCCTCCAATTGAGAGTCCAGCAACCAAATCTGCACATAGAAAACTTAATCTAGAACCTACTCATACTAAAACATACACCACAAAACCCCGGAACACATAAATAACACACCCCTCTAAGCTATACACAAAAAAAAACCACCATACAAAACAAACATACCTCTGCCACGCCCTGACCAAATAATACAAATAATCCTCTATACTGGTCAGGAAGTGACACTAGCAGAGAAAACCAGGTTTTTGTCCTGTTACTGGGTAAAGTTCATGAGCAAAATGGCCCCATAACATCAACGATCCACCACCATATTTTACAGTAGGTAGAGGGTTCTTTTCTGTTCATGCATTGTCATTTCGACGGCAAACCCACCACTGGTGTGTGTGGCCAAAGAGCTCTATTTTCATGTCATCTGACCAAAGCACCTGTTTCAATCCAAGTGCCAATGCCGTTTAGCAAACTCCAGTCGTTAACATTTGTTGGATGACGTGAAAATAGACCTCTTTGGCCTTGCAAACCAGCGGTGGGTTTGGTGTCGAAATTAGATATTTGCTTGTTAAACAAAATATCTTTCTCTGAGCAATTCTATTAGGATAAAATAATATAATTTCCCAATTTTCTTTCGAGCATACAATATTGCTCAGTATTTTAATCATTTTTTATTTTTTTATACTGTCATATTTGCTCATCTTTATCAAGGGTGTCAATCATTTCAGACCCAACTGTACTGCTATATATAACTCATGCCCTAAACATGGATTGTTGTACATAAAACATGGTTAATGCCACAGTACCTTGATGGCAGAAAGTCTGTACATAGCACAGCGCTAGATGTCTATGTTTATCTGGGGGAGCCAGCATCTCAGCCATGTGATAATTATGAATTTAATTGACGTTGTCATCACATGTTCTATAATGGGGTTTTAAGATTCTAACGGTGCCAGTGTGAAACAGAATACTGATAGAATACAGAGTCGATGGGCGTGTAGCAAAGGTTTGAGTTTGCCTCAGTAGTGCTCGAGTGAACTCTAACACTGCTCTCCTCTCTCTGTGTGAGCCTCACTAAGCTGAAATGGCATTTTAAAAGTATTTATTTGCCGAGCCCAGTGCGTATTCGATCTACGCTGCCTGAGCTGTCATTCACCTGCATGACTCAAAACCCTCTAGCTGTCTGGAGCGCGTCATTGGTAAACCAGGGGCGAAATAGGAGATGGGCTGGTTAGATTTGATCAGTATTTATACGATCCCTGTCCCCCAAAACAACCTACCTAGGTCATAATACTCTCCATGCACACACAACACTCTGAACTGATCTGTCTGTAAAAACAAATATTAGATTAAAAAGGGATCTTTATGAATAAACTCTGAATCTTTATCTTTTTGGATTTGTATAACACTTCTGCGTTCCATAAGACGAGAACCAATCAGGATTGTGAGAGGCAGTTTTAAGTGCATTATATGTCGACGGCGGTAGTAGTGTTTAGTATGTCTTGTGTGGGCAGGGGATAGTAGTCTTTGTTGTGTTGGCGGTGGTATTTGGTGGCTGTCGCAGGTTTTTTTTCAGGGCTGTGTGGAACTCAGTGTTTCACAGCTCTTTGTTCATTGGCTCCTTGGCTGTGAGCGGGGGACCATCTCCTCGTTGTCCCTTAAATGGAGACCAACATGTTGGTTTAACTCAGCAACCGCTGTGCACACAAACGCACGCATGCACTCACACACATGCACACACACACGCATACAAATAGGTCACAAATGCCCCTACAAAGTCACGAAACACAATTATACGCATGCACAAGGAACTCATTATGCGCGAAGAGCGAGGAAAAGAAAGAGAGAAAGCAGGGGAGTTAAACGAGAAGAGGAGCTCGTAGGGGGGGCAACAGTTACAGCACACACCTGCTGGCAGGAAGCTCATCAATAATAATCCTAAAATGTCTCATTCCAAACGGCTTTGTGTTTTCTTACGTTTCCTCTCTCCCTGGGAATGTCATTTAGCCTCAGGGCTGAAGCACAGCAGGGGCGAGAGAGCAATTAGAGACAGAGGAGGAAGATGGAGGGAGGGAGAGAGCGATAGGCGAGAGAGATAAAGGAGGGAGGAAGGGAGCGAGAGAAGGAGAGAGAGAGAGAGAGAGAGAGAGGAGGGGGATCATGGGACGATGGAATGGGACTGGGGCGAAGGCAGATTTGGAGACCAGAAAGGGTAGAATGGAGGGATGAAGAGAGGGGACAGGAAGGAGGGATGGAAAGAAGGAGGAAACGGGGGAAGCGTTTAAGCAGAGAGGACATGCAGAGAGGGAAAATGAGGAAAGAAAGTGTGTAAAGGTTAATGGCGTACAACTAACAGAGCGGAAGAGCATGTGAGGATAAAAGAAAGAAGCGTGCGCGTTCTAGAGTTGACCTCATAGTCTATCAACCCTACTCAACCAGACAGAGAGAAGGGAGACCAGAGGAGAGAGGCTGTGAAGGAGTAAAAGTAAGGAAAGGGAAGAGGCAGCGTGCATGGAGAGAATAAAGAAAGGAGGCAGGGGAGAGGGAGTGGAGCAAACGAGAGAGAGAGAGAGAGAGTGTGGTTTAATATTAAAAAAAACCCGTGGAGAGCAAATTCAAACAACTTCTGTGCTGAGTGGGAGCTGAGAGAGAGGGGAGCGTGTGAGAGAGAAAGGGAGAGAGCGTGAGGAGAAACTGTAGAGTCTATTAAAGGTGAAATTCAAAGCGTACAAAAGCCTGCCTTTCTCTACCTTTGTTCTGCTTTCCTTTCTCTTTTTATAGCCTGTGTTTAATCTCAGAATAATGTCGAGCAAATTTGCAAAGTGAGTGTATGAATTTAAAGCATTACCATAGCTAAGTCTCTAATGTTGAGAAGGGAGTATTTTACCTGGAGAAACTCACAATGATACCCGTCATGGTGTACCACCATTTTACCTCAAGATGGTGGGGCGGTATGCCTAGTACATTGTGACACCATATTGGCTATGTCTGGCTTGCCAGTATTGTTCTTCTCAGGCCATATTATATTTCAAAACTCAAAGCTTTGATAAAAAAATGACATGATTACATACATTTCAACCGTACCATTAACATGTACAGTATGAAATATACGTAAAGCACATGTATAGAATATAACGTACAGTAAGATATGTATGGAGGTGAAATAGTGATTTAAGTATACAACCATGTGATATGGTTTGTTAGCCAGGTGAGCCATGTTATTATACAGTTGAACCCACATGGGGGTTAATTTTGCTATTATGGAGCTAAAAGCATTATCCAGGTTAAATGATTTGATCAAATTAAACACATCACGTGGGTAAAGTCGTGGTTATATGAAGTGAAGGTCTTAGCTGGGGTGAACTCCTGATTATGCATGGCCCAGTGTGAGTGCAGCTCGTGACCTTGAGCTAATATTTGTTCACTGGCCTCTGAGCTGAGAGTGAGACTGCATGGCCATCCGCTCCACTTCCCCCATTGCCCCTGAAGGAGGCCAGTGAGTCGGGTCGGGTCGGAGGGGAGGGATGGGGTAGGGCGCTGTGTCGATCTCTCTACACACACCACGCACGCACGCGCGCACACACACACACACACACACACACACACACACACACACACACACACACACACACACACACACAATGCATAACCAACAGACAGATCCACACACTCATTTGCAAAAATACACAAATGCACCCAATGCACACAAACAGGTTGATGCAAAATGATTGGGAAAACTGTCGAACAGTACTTCCAGACCCATTTTTTCTATTCCCCTCTTCTCTCTCTAAAATCCCATTGGCAAGGAGCAGTCCTCTTGGCAGTGGCACACGGTGGCATATATGTGGGCGATTTGCCCTTTAAATGTACAGACGTGAATTACAGTAGGCCTCCGGTGGCCTTTTCCCACGTTGCCACTTGCCCTGCTGCTAAAAATATGATGTGAAGTATACATCATCAGAATGGGCATTAGTCGATAAAAAAACTATCTGCACTAAAGCACCACACGGTTCTCTCTCATATATCAGCTGATTATGATAATCAAAAGCAGGATTTGCGTAGTCTAGAGATAAAAGCTCAAATCAGTTTTGTTGTGAATAATGTATCATGGTGGCAGGGAATAATAATAGTATGTATTAAAGAGGCTTGTGTTGATAAGGTCTGGTAATAATACTGATGAATAATAAATGTTGGCTAAAGTGGTGGTGGGGGGATCACAACAGATCACAACAGACCAGGACAAACTGTCCACAACACAACCACATTAAATAAAGACTCCAATACAGGCCAGACACAAGGCTTGAATCGATCTTGCTCACTAAGCACACGATTGACCCATACCTGCTGTTCTGTTGACACTTAGAGAGGAAGATCAGAAAGAAACCAGACCCCAAAAAATCACGGAAGCCAAGTGTAACTCCGGTGAGGGGAGTTTCCTTGGTGTTTTTACTGAACCCAAATCTATGATGTGATTGTATGAGGCCGTAGGAAAAAGGTAATTTCTCAAATACTTAAACACAGGTTTGTTGGAATTGAACCCTCGGAAATACACTTCAAACAAAAAGACACTAACAAACAGGTCTGCCTTGTGAAGTTTTAAGCCACTCTGGTGTTAGAGGGTAGTGGAGGAAGGGGGAGGGGGGGGTAGAGCGAGGATGGTTGGGGCGAAGTAACAGACCAGAGCCCTACCCCTCTGGGCCAGCTGGTTATCTGGAGTATCCAGCTGGGATAAAGCGTCCGATGATGATCAGACTCTCTGTCACAGCATCTCGTCTCGTAGTGTTGACTTTAATTATGTGTCACTGGGTAGATTAGGCCTCTTCTCTCTAAGCCCCTGTCATGGCTCCAGAGCCCTGGCCCGCGCTCAGCTGTTTCCTCAGGCTGCAGGTGCTGGGGGGGGGGGGGGGGGGGGGGGGGTAGAAAGGGTAGAAGAGGGGGCTCTGGTCACGGACATGGCTCACAGTCCCTGGGCCCTGGGCCCCGCCAGCTGGAGGGTGATCTGGGGTGAAGACCCATCTGACCTTCTGTCATTAGACAAGTGTCTTTAAGATTAGTGCTCTGGCCAGCCAGGCCACACAACACACTGGAGCAGGAGCACTGGGTTTCATTTCTGGCATAGTTACGCTTTGAAGTGTCCTGCAAGGGACAGAAAGACACACTGAGAGGCTGTCTAGAACATGGCTCTGAGCACATTCTGTATTTAGCCACAAGGCTAGTTTATAAAGTTGGCTCTGAAGTGAAGTTGTTGTTGGCCACATCCCAAATTGATACCCTGCCCTTCTCCCCTATGCCCTTGTTGACTCCCCCTCGAGTACACAAAAGGAGTGGGTTGGTATGAACGGCACGGAAACAGCCCTAGACGTCTAGACACTTGGTATCCATTGATCATGGGACCCTGGCTCTTTGAAGTCATGACGTGTACAGTGGTAGTCCACCAAGCAGTGCACGAGGAGACCATTCTCCACAATGTAGTTGAAGATCTAGGGATATCCTCTCTCACGCTGTCTCCAAAGCCTTTGATTCTTCTCCCTGGTGTGATGGGGATTGAACCTCCCACTACAGTAATCCCTGTGGGGTGGAACGATGCCTCGAGTCCCCCCGTGTCACTGGAGGCTAGTGCTCTTTTACTTCAGTCAACACCAATTTCCCATAACTATGCTTTCCCCTTCTACACCATCCCCCCCAGAATGCGTGCCCGAGGAAAACATATTCATTAGCCTAATGCGCAGATGCAAAGTGGATTTTCTTACTTCTTCATGTTTTTGTGATTTATTGTGAGGCAGAAATGTGAAATTGAGTATACGGCTATAAGTTATTTAAGTGATTTAGAGGTTGACACGGAGTGCTTTTTCTGTGGTTTATGATGTATGGTTATTGCAAAAATGTGAAATTGAGTATATGAGTATAAGCATATTACCTTATGATAATATAAGTAATTTAAGTGATTTAGGGGTCTGGGAGCCAAGGTTTGCATACACAGTAGCAGGCGCCTCAGTCAGTACTGCCACTGCTGAAGTCTGAGTCTGATTACTCTGGCAGGTGATACCGTGGTGAGTTTGGTGATTTCTCTGATGTGGTCAGTGGCTGACAGTTTTTTTCTTTCCATGGATTTGATGAAGCATCTGGCTGTTATGGGCTCTTACAGTGGAAGTTAAGGGGTGTTATTGGTTGTGGTAAATGTGAATAGGTACGTGTACTTTCATGACAGCGTTCTTGTTGTTGTTGTAGTACTGGGATGTTAGATGAGATCATTCATCGTTGCTGTTATTGGTTAAAGGAAAGTTAGGTGAGTTAACGGGAGTCCATATAAAACGAATGGTTAATGTTATGAAGACAGGTTAGAAGGTGTTATGGAGGCCCCTAGTGTTGTACCAAATAATACTGTGTGTTGAACAGTGACGGCCAGATTAGAAGTCTGTTATGGAGGCCCCTGTGTTGTACCATAGTGCTGTGTGTTGATCAGTGACGTCCAGGTTAGAGGGCACATCTTGAGAGGACTCTTCTCCTCACCTCCCGGGCCAGAGATTTGCCGGCCTTTTGTCATCACAGACACCACTCACTGTGGTAATGATGGCAGGAGCTTCATTAAGGGCCTCGTTAAGTCCCCTCGTTAAGCCACGTCGTTAAGGCCGTTAACGACCCCTTCGTTAAGAACCCTGAATGTGTTTAGTTTTGTGAGTGTGAAACCTTCCCTTCTGGTGGTCTTGACCAGCTGAGTGTGCCGCACAGGAGGCTGGTGGCATCTTAATTGGGGAGGACGGGCTCGTGGTAATGGCTGGAGCGGAACGGATGGAACGGTATCAAATATATCAAACACATGGTTTCCATGTGTTTTGACGCCATTCCATTCGCTCCGTTCCAGCCATTATTATGAGCCGTCCTCCCCTCAGCAGCCTCCACTGGTGTGCAGACCAGGCGGGCCAAACCAACACATTCAGGATGAAGATAGAAGTACTCCAAGTTAAGATTCCCAAAATAAATAATACCGGATGTACTGCAAGTGCAGTATCCGTGACAACCTTAAAGGACCCCAAGGCCAGCTGCCATGTGGTGTCTCAGGTCTATTTGCGGGTCTCAATCCGGCACCCTTCCCACAAAATCGCTTCACTGCCTGCCAATTTATTTGTAGACATTGTAATTTACATAGAGTTAATTAGTAATTTCTGGAATAGAGTGGTAATAGTACTAGGAGTGTTACCCTCTGCAGTGAAGTCATGTTGTGGAAGGAGGAATGATAAAATATATGGAAACGTAATGCATAGAGAATTGTTCAGCTCAACTTTGCAGACAGTGGAAACTTAGAAAAAGGTTATATTTGGTTTACAGTCTTGTCAACATCCATGTGAATTGTTTACCTCCTGGGAGGTCATACATCTACACTATTGTTCTCCTTGAAATGGGATTCTGTAAAACCTAATGAATATTTAGAATCAGAGTATCCATTTTCATTTCATTTAGCAAATGTGCTTAGCTGTTGCCGCGCAACGATGCTTTCAAGCGCTCCCCGCTCGCACTTTTCTCACAATGTCACACTTTTTTGGAGTAGGGGCTAATTTTGTGCGCTTTTATCAGGGTTCCTATTCCGTCCACGTTTGAGCGGTAATGAGAATGAATGCTGATGTGCGGAGTGCATCCCCTGAGCAGGACCAGGCAAACCGTTGAGGGGGGAGATGGAGGGCCTATTCTGCTATTACCCCGCTCCGCTTGAGAGAGCCCCAGCCTCCAACCAGCCAGGGCAGATCCAATAAACCAGCAGCAGTCAGGATCAATACAGCATGTACCCCTGCCACACCTGGTCCTCCTCAATAGTTGGAGAATAATTGATAAGGCCTCAACTTAATTTCTGCTAAATTCCTACTTTCATTCATTGTTGTAGCGGTATAGAACTGCATTTCACAGTTTGATGAGCTTTCAGAGACTACTGTTTGTGAGAATCGCAGGCCTAGCTGAGCTGGTGCATCATTATGGATATTGCGATTATGTTGATCCTAGTTCATGGCCATTGCCCCATGGATGGATCGGAATAGATGAGAGGGTGTTTGTTTGGATGTGTTCCAGTGTTCTCGTCCTCAGACAAACTCATGTCCTCAAGCACTGTGTATAATCCCCTTTATTTCTCTTGGATGCGTTCTCGTTTATTTTCTAGCTTGGGTTAACCCCTCTTCCTCTCTCTATGTCATTCTCTCTCTCTCTCCTTCTACCTCTCTCTCTCAGCTGCACACTGACATGGACCGAGGTGATGGACGCACCAAGTATGTGCTGAGGGGCGAGGGGGCGGGGGCGGTGTTTGTGATTGACGAGAAGACGGGCAACATCCATGTCACCAAGCCCCTGGACCGCGAGGAAAAGGACGAGTACCGCCTCATCGCCACAGCAACCGACCGGCAGACCGACCGGGCCCTGGAGCCCTCGTCCACATTCATCATCAGAGTGCAGGACATCAACGACAACCCACCTCTGTTTGAGGATGGGCCCTACAGCGCCACTGTGCCTGAGATGGCCAACATAGGTACTGCAGGGGAGCCATTGTCTTTTTTAATCTGCTGCTGCTTGCTTCCTTTAATAATCATTTGAACATTTTGATGTGTGCTTGCTTTTCAAAGCTTGGTCCCAGATTGAGTTGTTCAGTCAATCATGGCTTCAATATTTACCCGGGATTCAATATTTACCAAGTTGTTTTTCAAAATGCATAGTGGGTTGTTGCGAGGCTGGCACATAGTGGCGCCGTGAGAGTCTTATCAAAGAGCTGTTACATACAACTGGTAATATCTTCCACCGTCAATGCCACAGTGGTGATGGAACTGGATAATGATAGTAGTCACACTGACACCACGACAGCCTGCTGAAGAGATTGGTTGAGATATCTTTCATCATCTCCTTTCACTATGAATCGAGATTGAGTTTGCCTCCCCTAATTGCTCCAAACACATTGTGTCATATGAATTTCAGCCCTAAGCCTAGTTTTAAGTGGATACAAGGATTTGATTTCTACCACTACTTTAGCATTACAGGATTTCACATGGAAATAATCCACTATGGTATTCACACAGTAGCCATTCACTGGTAATACATCTCAGTCTGAATGCATCATCACTCCAAATTGTGACTGTTTTTTAGCAGGCTGCATATCAATAGGTTTCTCTCTCTCTTGTGCTTGTTCCTTCAAACCCACCAGTCAAACTTGTTTGATCTGTCTATCTGATCATTCTTGTACTGCCCGCGTGCATCAAAACAATCGCTCCTCTCGCCCTTCCTTTCTCTCTCCATCTTCCATTTGCCTTCGCTATGCCTGTTAACTACCTGTGATAGATCAGTAGTCAGACCCAGTTTCTCCCTCGCCTACCTGCCTCCCTCACCTACCTACCTACCTCCCTCCCTCCCTCACCTCCCTTTCTCTCCCTCCCTCACTCACTCTCTCTCTCTCTCTCCCGGTGACACTGTCAGGGCTTTGATGTCAGAAAACAGCAACAGCTGCTCACATAAATCCCCTCTACCCTCAGAGCTTGTCAGCCTAGTGTCCCATGGGAAACGTAGTTCTTCTTTCCAAACTGTACATATCTTTTTTTTTGCTACAATTCAAATTTCTCACATGAAGCTGACGGTCTTTGATTTATTTGGTGGGAAAAAAGTCCACATCTGTCAGGAAAAGCAGGGATTCAGGACATGAGGGAGTCAGTGGGGAGACAAGGGGGGCAACCGACAGACAGAGAGATTGAGAGAGGGAGCAAAAGGGAATTGGAGACGGAGATGAAGAGAAATGAAGTGAGACAGACATAATCGAGAGAGAAAGAAGGTGAGCGGCAGGGGAGAAAGAAAGTGAATAAAGTATTTGTCACGCTGCTGCCGAAAGAGAGTGAGGGGGTAAGAGAGAGAGAGAGGGAGAGAGAGATGGAGAAAGAGAGAGGTAGGAGTCAGTCAGTCAGTCAGTCAGTATTTGGCTCTCTGGTTGTTGTGCTGTGCTAATGTACCGCTGTGTCTGGTCAGTGTGTGAGTGTGTGTGCTATGTTGTTTTAACGCTCCTCTGCTTGCTCCCCTCCTCCCTCAGGTACTTCTATAATCCAGGTGACAGCGACAGATGCTGACGACCCAACCTATGGGAACAGTGCCAGACTGGTGTACACGCTGGTGCAGGGACAGCAGTTCTTCTCTGTGGACCCACAGACAGGTGACTGCCTCTCGCTCTCCACTTGGTGTGCACGCGCTCCTTCTCTCTCCGCTCCCAACCATTTTCTCCCTCTTCAAACCTTTTTGCAGTGTGTATCCCCACAGCGCTTTCTTTCTCTCTTTTCTCAATCCCTTTTTCTCCCTCCTTCAATCCCCCTCTCAGGTCCTCACACTCTCTGCCATGCATACCGATCCCTCTGTATCTACCCCCTCCCCGTCCCGTATTCCCTCCTCTCACCTCCCTAGCCATCACCCCTCCCCATATTCCCTCCTCTCACTTCCCTCCCATTCGCCCCCATCTCTGTTCCCCTATTCCTTCTCTCGGCGTGTCCCCTCCTGCTCCTTCTCAGTTAATCCAGTTCAAGCTGGCAGAAATGTATTCAGACTGCCAGAGTCTATGTGCATCCAACAAACTGCAGCAACCGCCTTAAATTATACTTTCTGAAAGAGGAAAAACAAAAAGACTTGTATTCAAAGGAGATGTCAGGAAAGGTTTGTGAACTATTAAAGATTAAAAAGGCTCAGAGGACCTGTCTCCTCACTAAAATCTGCTATGTGTTTTGGGTGAGGGGCTTTGGTGTCAACCCAGGGTCCCTGAGGCAGATGGGTAAGTCTTCTATTGAGTCCTCTGTTGCCTCACTACGTGATTGACAGCCTGCAAGCTAGTAAACACTAAGGGCGTTTTCACATATGAGATTCGGTACCCTGGTTCGGTTTCCTGGAGCGTTTGTGAGAATTCTACAGAAAACGTTTTGCTTTCACAAGACTTGAATATAACCGTTTCAGGGTGACAAAATCAAGATGCACGCTCTACACGACGTTAGCAAGGTAGCTTGTTTTTTGGCGACCACATAATTTTTTGGGATTCAACCACAAAGACCAGGAAGGTTTTCCAATGCCTCACAAAGAAGGACACCTATTGATAGATAAATAAAAACAAAACAGACATTGGATATCCCTTTGAGGATGGTGAAGTTATTAATTACACCCAGTCACTGCACAGATATAGGCATCCTTCCTAACTCAGTTGCCGGAGAGGAAGGAAAGTGCTCAGAGATTTCACCATAAGGCCAATGGTGACTTTAAAACAGTTAGTTTGTGATTGGAGAAAACTGAGGATGGATAAACAATATTGTAGGTACTTCACAATACTAACCTAATTGACAGAGTGAAAAGAAGGAAGCCTGTACAGAATATAAATATTCCAAAACATGCATCCTGATTGCAACAAGGCACTAAAGTAATACTGAAAAAAATGTGGCAAAGCAAATTTACTTTTTGTCCTGAATGCAAAGTGTTATGTTTGGGGCAAATCTGAAACAACACATTACTGAGTACCACACTCCCTATTTTCAAGCAAAGGGGTGGCTGCATCATGTTATGAGTATGCTTGTAACCGTTAAGGACTTTTCAGGATAAAAAAGAAACAGATAGGAGTTAAGCAAAGGCCAAACCCTAGAGGAAAACCTGGTTCAGTCTGCTTTCCAACAGACACTGGGAGATTAATTCACCTTTTAGCAGGATAATAACCTAAAACACAAGGCCAAATCTACATTGGAGCTGCTTCCCAAGAAGACAGTGAATGTTCCTGAGCTTGAAGAATATTGAAAATAATAAATGTTGCACAGTCCAGGTGTGGAAAACTCTTAGATATTTACCCAGAAAGACTCACAGCTATAATTGCTGCCAAAGGTGCTTCTACATTGTATTGACTCAGTGGTGTGAATACTTATGTAAATGAGATTTCTGTATTTCATTTTTCTTAAATATGCTAAAATGTCTAAAAGCATGTTTTCACTTTGTCGCTATGGGGTATTCTGTGTGGATGGGTGAGACATATTTTTTTACCATTTTGAATTCAGGCTGTAACAACAAAATGTGGAATAAGTCAAGGGGTACGAATACTTTCTGAAGGCACTGTATATGTGATTGTGTACAAATGTAAGCAAGGTTTGAAATTATTATTATTTTGTCAAATATTATATATGTTTGGGCTTCTTGTGATCAATTTCCAATCTACAAATTATTTGTAATTATGTTCCGGCCCCCGTCTATCCGCTCAATTATTTTGGGTTGGATGATCCCTGCCATAGGCCTCCCTCCCTTTTTATTAAATGAAATGGCAAAAGGCACAGGCCTACCCCTTGTCAGCTTAAGATTTTTGAAGAAAACATTTATAAATGGTCTGCGATTCTTTATGCTAATAACAAGCTGTAAAATACCCGGGAAAGACGTGACTGCGATCCATACTATATGGGGATATCATTGTTTCGTTTATTTGACATTCAGAGGCTGAGCTACAACCTCTATAACCAAAGAGAAAAAAATGAAAGGCTTTACTTGGGAAGTAGTCTAATTCTGTCACTCTGATTGATTAAGCTATTCACTGTCTGTACAATAGAAGATATTTAAACCCAGACAGCTTTTAGGGAAACACTCGTGACCTCTCGTTGGGTTAAGCCACTTAAGAAGAGTAGCCGGCAGTTAAAGCTTGCATTTTTCTGCGTCGGTAGTCCTACTCAGAATGTACCATGCTCAGATTCCTAATGACGTCTCAGATTTTATTATTTGCAAACAGGAACAGTTTCGTTGCAAACAAGACACACTGATTTGGCGTTGGAGGAAAATGATAAAATGAAAATATAGGCCTATCTCTCTGTCCGTTCTTAGCCTGTAATTTCGGTAACTCGCACACCCCAGAGCCACGTCACATTTGCTCAGATGGTGTCTTGTTAATTCCCTACATACTGTATACAGTACCTCAGCAAAGGCTCATATTTTCACTAGCTTCAAAAGAGTATCCATATTTCAAGGTGATTTAGCTACCTTGGCTCCTGGTTTGGCTGCGTTGGTGAGCGGTGCACAGCTAGAGGCAGCTGCTGTTCAACCAATCGTGTGAAGCAGAATCAGGTCATTCTGCATGGTGGAAATGATTGATCTTGAACTCTTTTTGTCTTTGGTGTGTGTGTTTTTCCCAGGTATACTGCGCACAGCGGTGCCTGATATGGACAGGGAAACCCAGGACCGGTACCTGGTTGTTCTGCAGGCCAAGGACATGGGGGGCCATCTGGGAGGTCTCTCAGGGACCACCACTGTTACCGTGAGGCTGAGTGATGTCAACGACAACCCCCCTCGCTTCACACAGAGTAAGTGACACACACACACATATCACATGCACCCATGCTGAACTTACTCCGGTACATGCACAAATACACACACACACACACACACACACACACACACACACACACACACACACACACACACACACACACACGCACCTGTCCCTCCCACACACACTTTAACAGGTATACTTCACGCATCGATCAATTCTGAGCTAGAAAGCCAATTTTTCCAACCTGGGGGCAGTT
Organism: Salmo trutta; assembly: GCF_901001165.1. Taxonomy (NCBI): domain Eukaryota; kingdom Metazoa; phylum Chordata; class Actinopteri; order Salmoniformes; family Salmonidae; genus Salmo; species Salmo trutta. The sequence continues at coordinate 10,169,202 of NC_042987.1, read as the reverse complement.
CTGGTGACCCCAGTAAGATTGTGGCAGTGGGCAGGGTTCTGGGAAGGGGAGAAAAGGGGAACCCAGGGAGAAATGCTGCCTTTTAACCAGCCTTATTCCTCCAGCCTGTCCAGGGCTTTTAGTGCCCCTGCTGCTGCAGTGTGTGACAGGAGGGGGTTAGAACGCCATCAAAGCCTGCCTCCCAGCCGCTCTGCTCAATTACATACCAGGAATTAAAAGACGCCCACAATCCAGCTCCTTTCTCCCAAATTCAGTGCTACTTACTGAATTTCACATGGCGTTTACTAGCGACGGAGGATTAAATCAGAGGGATTAAACCAGGTGTTTGTGAATATTATTATAGTCCCTAACAAGTTGTAAAGGGATGGTTTGCGGGTCGCAACACTAAATGCTTCTTTAACGTCACAAGACTTTTGAAAGCATCCTGGGTTTTGCCTCCAATCCCACCATTCATGACTTTCTTCAAGGAGCCAAGCAGTACTTTGCCGTATGACAGCTTTGAAAGCTGTCAGGGTATGTCTTAACGCAGGAACCTGACTACCTGTAGAGCTTGTGAGCCCAGCAACATGTGGAGATCCACCTTGTGACGTACACCTCTACAATGTTCTAGGAGCCATACGTGGGTTTCTTCTTAGCCAGGGTGGAACATTGATTCATAGCTCAGTGGCAGTTGGCTATTAGGGTGTTACACATGCGGACTCAGGTGCTCCGTGTCCACTCTGGAGTTTTATGCACTTTTAAAAGCCTTGGCTGCCAAGGGGAGTAGAGACACAGCCTGTGCCAAGGTGATGGATGGATAGGTAGATTGTCTGACGGATGACTACATAGGGTAGGCCTGATAAGATCAGTGTCTTTTTTTATGTGACAACGAGAAGAGAGAGAGAGCGATACAGAGAGGGATTTCATCATAAATATTGCTAATTTATTTCCCCCGAAAGGGTGCCAGTTACTGAGAAAATGAGACTGGGGAAGAGTTAGAGAGATGGTGGGATGGTGAAAGAGAGAGAAATAGAGACAGAGAGAGAGGGAGAATGAGAGAGGAAGAAGGAGAGAGAAGAAAGAGGGGGGTACAGAAAGACAAAGAAATAGAGAATATTGTCATTGACAAACATTCACAATTTTTCTACTTCATAATCATAAATTCCTGCACCACCCCAACATCAATATATGTGAAAATGGGGGGGAATGTTGTTGACCTTTCCTTTCTTAAAACTACTGTGATAATTTCAGAAAGTAACTAAGCTGTTGCTGCAATTTCAGGTGAAAACTCAATAAAACAAGTTTCAAATATCATGAAAAAGTCCAGCTGTTGTCACGTTCGTCGTAGGAAGGAGACCAAGGCGCAGCGTGGGTATCGTTCCATTTCTTTTATTTTAATGTGAAACTTTGCAAGACAAACAATAAACTATAAACAAACCACAAACCGTGACGACAGAGGTGCTACATGCACTAACTCAAAATAATCTCCCACAAACACAGGTGGGAAAAACAACTACTTAAATATGATCCCCAATTAGAGACAACGATGACCAGCTGCCTCTAATTGGGGATTATACAAAAACCCCAACATAGAAAAAAGAAACTAGAACCAAACAACATAGAACTAAATAAACTAGATAACCCCAGTCACGCTCTGACCTACTCTACCATAGAAAATAAGAGCTCTCTATGGTCAGGACGTGACAGCTGTTTAAAAAATATTGCTCTGCTATTAGTATTTTTACTGTATGAATTCTGAGCTCAAGGAAACAATTCTGTTTACATTGCCCTGCTTACTTCGGGGCAACTATCGGGCAAGAGTCGTGCGTGACCTCCGGAGGTAGCATTCCAGACTTGAGAAATAGGCAAGTTTACATTGTAATGTCTCTCGAGAATCGATACCGCTCGAGACTCTCGAAATTCTCCTTAATTCTCGATAAGGAGAATAGAACCACAGAGGGGGAGAAAGAGAAAAAGAGAGGCCTCCCAAGGGAAAGAAAGACATAAAGACCAGCATGTGGGACTGGATTATTAAAAGGAATGAGGGAACAGGCAGAACAGAAAGAGGGAGGAGGTGAAAGAAAGATTGGAACAGGACACATAAAGACTGCCAGAAGGAGAGAAATACCCACAGTGTGAAATCTATGAAAAAGGGAGTGAAAGAATGGAGCGGAGGGAGGTGGGATGGTAATCACGGTAGTTGTCCTCTGAAGAAATGAGTGAGAGAAAAAGAAGAGGAGAAATAACATAGAAGCATGAGTGGGTGAAGTGATGAAGTCGCAGGGGAGTGAGACTGGCAATGCATAATAGCTTAACCCTGTGTGTGTGTGTGTGTGTGTGTGTGTGTGTGTGTGTGTGTGTGTGTGTGTGTGTGTGTGTGTGTGTGTGTGTGTGTGTGTCTGTGTGTCTGTGTGTGTGTGTGTGTGTTAAACTTTATTTAAGCAGGGAGTCAGAAAATCCTTCTGTATCTAGTGTGACTACCATTTGCCTCGTGCAGCGCGACACATCTCCTTTGCATAGCGTTGATCAGGCTGTTGATTGTGGCCTGTGGAATGTTGTCCCACTCCTCCTTCAATGGCTTTGCGAAGTTGCTGGATTTTGGCGGGAACTTGAACACGCTGTTGTACACGTCGATCCAGAGCATCCCAAACATGCTCAATGGGTGACATGTCTGCTGAGTATGAAGGCCATGGAAGAACTGGGGCATTTTCAGCTTCCAGGAATTGTGTACAGGTCCTTGCAACATGTGGCCGTGCATCATCATGTTGAACCATGAGGTAATGGCGGCAGATGAATGGACGACAATGGACCTCAGGATCTCGTCACAGTATCTCTGTGCATTCAAATTGACATCGATAAAATGCAATTGTGTTCGTTGTCCGTAGCTTATGCCTGCCCATACAATAACCCCACCGCCACCATGGGGCTCTCTGTTCCCAACGTTGACATCATCAAACTGCTCGCCCACATGACGCCATAAACGTGGTCTTCGGTTGTGAGGCCGGTTGGACGTAGTGCCAAATTCTCTAAAACGATGTTGGAGGCGGCTTATGGTAGAGAAATTAACATTCAATTCTCAGGCAACAGCTCTGGTGGACATTCCTGCAGCCAGCAAGCCAATTGCACGCTCCCTCAAAACACGAGACATCTGTGGCATTGTGTTGTGGTGACAAAACTGCACATTTTACAGTGGCCTTTTATTGTCCCCTGTGTAATGATCATTCTGTTTAATCAGCTTCTTGGTATGCCACACCTGTCAGGTGGACGGATTATGCTTACTAACAGAGATGTAAACACATTTGTGCATAAAAGTTGAGAAAAATAAGCTTTTTGTGCATATGGAAAATTACTGGGATATTTATTTCAGATCATGAAACATGGAACCAACACTTTACATGTGGCGTTTATAATTTGCATTCGGAAAGTATTCAGACCCCTTGACTTTTTCCACATTTTGTTACGTTACAGCCTTATTCTAACATTTATTAAATTGATTTTCCCCTCATCAATCTACACACAATATCCCATAAAAAAATTCAAAAAAATAAAGAACTGAAATATCACATTTACATAAGCATTCAGACCATTTACTCAGTACTTTGATAAAGCATTTTTGGCACCGATTAGAGCCTCAAGTCTTCTTGGGTATGGCGCTACAAGCTTAGCACACCTGTATTTGGGGAGTTTCTCCCATTCCTCTTTGCAGGTCCTCTCAAGCTCTGTCAGGTTGGATGGGGAGCTTTGCTGCACAGCTATTTTCAGGTCTCTCAAGAGACGTTCAATTTTTTAGATTTTTTATTTATTTCACCTTTATTTAACCAGGTAGGCCAGTTGAGAACAAGTTCTCATTTCCAACTGTGACCTGGCCAAGATAAAGCAAAGCAGTGCGACAAAAACAACAACACAGAGTTACACATGGGATCAACAAACGTACAGTCAATAACACAATAGAAAATCTGTATACAGTGTGTGAAAATGAAGTAAGAAGGTAAGGCAATGAATAGGCTAATAGTGGTGAAGTAATTACAATGTAGCAATTAACACTGGAGTGATATATGTGCAGATGAGGATGTGCAAGTAGAAATACCGGTGTGCAAAAGAGCAGAAGAAAACATAAAACAAATATGGGGATGAGGTAGGTAGTTGGTTGGATGGACTATTTACAGATGTGCTGTGTACAGCTGCAGCGATCGGTAAGCTGCTCTGACAGCCGATGCTTGAAGTTAGTGAGGGAGATATAAGTCTCCAACTTCAGTGATCTTTGCAATTCGTTCCAGTCATTGGCAGCAGAGAACTGGAAGGAAAGGCGGCCAAAGGAGGTGTTGGCTTTGGGGATGACCAGTGAAAAATACCTGCTGGAGCGCGTGCTACGGGTGGGTGCTGCTATGGTGACCAGTGAGCTGAGATAAGGCAGGGCTTTACCTAGCAAGGACTTATAGATGACCTGGAGCCAGTGGGTTTGGCGACGAATATGTAGCGAGGACCAGCCAACGAGAGCATACAAGTCGCAATGGTGGGTAGTATATGGGGCTTTGGTGACAAAACGGATGGCACTGTGATAGACTGCATCCAGTTTGCTGAGTAGTGTTGGAGGCTATTTTGTAAATTCCATCGCCAAAGTCAAGGATCGGCAGGATAGTCAGTTTTACGAGGGTATGTTTGGCAGCATGAGTGAAGGAGGCTTGGTTGCGAAATAGGAAGCTGATTCTAGATTTAATTTTGGATTGGAGATGCTTAATATGAGTCTGGAAGGAGAGTTTACGGTCTAGCCAGACACCTAGGTATTTATAGTTGTCCACATATTCTAAGTCAGAACCGTCCAGAGTAGTGATGCTAGGCGGGTGGGTGCGGGCAGCGATCGGTTGAAGAGCATGCATTTAGTTTTACTAGCGTTTAAGAGCAGTTGGAGGCCACGGAAGGAGTGTTGTATGGCATTGAAGCTCGTTTGGAGGTGTGTTAACACAGTGTCCAAAGAAGGGCCAGATGTATACAGAAAGGTGTCGTCTGCGTAGAGGTGGATCAAAGAATCACCCGCAGCAAGAACGACATCATTGATATATACAGAGAAAAGAGTCAGCCCGAGAATTGAACCCTGTGGCACCCCCATAGAGACTGCCAGAGGTCCGGACAACAGGCCCTCCTATTTGACACACTGAACTCTATCTGAGAAGTAGTTTGTGAGCCAGGCGAGGCAGTCATTAGTGAAACCAAGGCTGTTGAGTCTGCCGATAAGAATACGGTGATTGACAGAGTCGAAAGCCTTGGCCAGGTCGATGAAGACGGCTGCACAGTACTGTTTTTTATCGATGGTGGTTATGATATCGTTTGCTGCGGGGGTGCAGAGCTGTTGGCCTGGGTTGGGGTAGAAAGCGTGGCCAGGTGGAAAGCGTGGCCAGCCGTAGAGAAATGCCTGTTGAAATTCTCGATTATCGTGGATTTATCGGTGGTGACAGTGTTTCCTAGCAGTGGGCAGCTGAGAGAAGGTGCTCTTATTCTCCATGGACTTTACAGTGTCCCAAAACGTTTTGAAAAAGCTAGCCTTTGCAACCGGGTTCAAGTCCGAGTTCTGTCCTGAAGCCACTCCTGCGTTGTCCTGGTTGTGTGCTTAGGGTCGTTGTCCTGTTGGAAGGTGAACCTTCGACCCAGTCTGAGGTCCTTAGCGCTCTGGGGCAGGTTGTCATTGAGGATCTCTCTGTAATTTGTTCTGTTCATCTTTCCCTCGATCCTGACTAGTCTCCCAGTCCCTGCCGCTTAAAAAAACATACCCACAGAAATGATGCTGCCACCACCATGCTTCACTGTAAGGATGGTGCCAGGTTTCCTCCAGACGTGACGCTTGGCATTCAGACCGAAAGAGTTCAATCTTGGTTTCATCAGACCAGACAATCTTGTTTCTCATGGTCTGAGAGTCTTTTGGCAAACTCCAAGCGGGCTGTCATGTGCCTTTTACTGAGGAGTGGCTTCCGTCTGGCCACTCTACGAAAAAGGCCTGATTGGTAGAGTGCTGCAGAGATGGTTGTCCTTCTGTAAGGTTCTCCCATCTCCACAGAGAAACTCTGGAGCTCTGTCATTGTGACCATCTGTATTTGGTCACCTCCCTGACCAAGGCCCTTCTCCCCCGATTGCTCAGTTTGGTGGCCAGCTCTAGGAAGAGCCACTGTGTTCTTGGGGACATTCAATTCTGCATACATTTTTAAGGTACCCTTCCCCAGATCTGTGCCTTGACATAATCCTGTCACGGAGCTCTACAGACAATTCCTTCGACCTCATGGCTTGGTTTTTGCTCTGACATGCACTGTCAACTGTGGGACCTTATTTAGACAGGTGTGTGCCTTTCCAAATCATGTCCAATCAATATAATTTCTCACAGGGGGGCTCCAATCAAGTTGTAGATACATCTCAAGGATGACCAATGGAAACCTGAGCAAAATGTTGAGTCTCATAGCGAAGTGTATGAGTACTTATGTAAATTAGGTATTTCAGTTTTTTATTTCCAATAGATTTGCAAACATTTCTAAAACCTGTTTTTGCTTTGTCATTATGGGGTTTTGTGTGTAGATTGATGCACTGTATATACATATCAATTACAAAGTACATGAAAAGCCAACACAAAACACATTGTTCAGTAAAAAGGCCCTATAACGTTAAGTATAACATCTGTCTTGCTCAGTCTTGATCTCCCTTCTTTCTCCTCTTGACACATTCACGTGCACACACCCTTTATCTAAAATATGATTCACTGGCTAGAATATTTTTATTGTGTAAATCATTAAAGAAGAATATCTACATGTATT